>NW_027206512.1:23874849-24264849 GCF_024711535.1 Dipodomys merriami | reverse complement strand
CGGCCGTCCCCGCCTCGCCGGCAGCCTTTCCGTAGGAAGGAGGCTTCTCCCCCCTCCCCCCCACCCCGGGGTCCCCGTGTCCGCGTCGGGGATTTCTCCCCCACTCCCGTCTCTGCCCTTTCTCAACCCGGGCTTGGTTTGCATCCTCCCCGACGCGTCCCGCCTCCTCGCCTCCCCTCGCCCTCTCCCGGTTCCCGAAGCAGAGAAGAGCATTTCTTCCCCTCCACCCCCATCATCATCATCTCCCAGGACCCGTGTGAAGGTCCGTAGGTCGTCGGGGTGGGAAGCGGGGGCTGACAGGTGCTGTGGAGGGCAGGTCCAGCCGGGGCTGCTTCAGGCGCAGGATGCGCTGGCCATGGGGTCAGGTCGCCGGGGCCGCCGCAGGCACTCCTCCGGCCGGGCTTCCGCGCCGCCGAGCTCCAGATTTTTATCTTCTGGACATCATCGCCAAATAGGGTCTGAAGCGCGTCCTCTGCGTTGGTGAGGCCCATGGCGGGGGGTGTTGCGCGTCCTTTGTTAATGCTGGCCGTTGTTTTCACTCACCGCTTATCACCAGTAAGTTTGGGGCAGGAGTGGGGAGTGGGATGAAGAAGGAAGGACTGGAAAGTGTGATGACCAGGTAGGGAGGCGGCAGACCAACCTCGCGTCTCCCAACACAGAGGTTACACCCTGCGGAATTCCTCTTGGAGGCATCTTGGTGATTCACCCAATGTGTTTAGTAAGGTCATCAAAACTCCAAGGTTGAAACGAGCCGCATTTACAGGTTAATTTTTGCATTACATTTGTATCTCAAAGTTGAGAATTTAACTCACTTTTTTTTTTTTTTTTTGCCGCTTGTGGGGCCTGAACTCTGGGCCTCTACCACTTGAGCCACAGCGCCACTTCCGGCTTTTTCTGCTTATGTGATGCTGAGGAATCGAACCCAGGGCCTCATACATGCAAGGCAAGCGCTCTACCACTGAGCCACCTTCCCAGCCCAACTCACCCTTATTATCACATGCTCATATCTGTCATTTTATAGTTTGAGGAAAACTGAGCTATCCTGGAAGGCTCACTGCCAAACCGACTTGCTCCTATTTCCAATACACACCAGAGCAACTTGCCCCTATTTCCAGTATACACTGGGAGCCTGGCTTGTGTCAGCCTGCCTGCTGACTGACAGTTTGAGTCTGTGAAAACTTTCTCTTAGGTTCATCTTAGCAGTTGATTGTAAGTTTGTCACAGTCAAGTAGTGCTGTTGAGTAAGAGAACTGGCTGACTTTATAAAACCTTTTGTTTCATATTTCTAATAATCATATCCAGGCTCCTCAGCTTGAAGCTTCTCATTTTGAATGTAATCTTATATTGCTTATGTTTTATTCTCAAGAATTTAAAAGCTGTTCAAAATAGCAGTGTTACTGGTAATAGGCTTGTGTCTTTGGAACATAAGCTAAATTGGGTTGCAGCAGGGAAAGAGCCATATTTGGCTGAAACTAGGGAATGGAGAAGGTTCTAGTGCTATTTTCTGAATATAAATACAATAGTGTCCTCTATTTTTATGTGGCTCAGTATGTAGTAGATTCAGAAGTGTGGTGGATGGGTTCATTTTTCCTGAAAGATATTAGGTAGATATGGAAATCTTACTGTAACCAATGTATATAACAGTGTAGACAGTTTGCAGTCCTTTGGGCACACGTTTTCAGTCAGATCACAAGAGGCAGTCAATATATTCTCAACATATTTTGCTCATATGCTTAGCAATCAAAAAAGTTTCAGCCAGATATGGGTGGCTCATGCTTGTAAGCCTAGCTCCTCTGGAGGCTGTGATCTGAGGATTGCAGTTCAAAGCCAGCCAAGGTAAGAAAATCCATGAGATCCTCCGTCCCTCCCTCCCTCCCTCCCTCTCTCCCTTCTCCCCTCCCTCCCTTCCCCCCTCCCTTCCTTTGTCTTGAACTCTGGGCCTGGGTGCTGTCCCTGAACTTTTGTACTCAAGGCTAATGCTCTACCCCTTGAGCCACAGCTCTACTTCTGGCTTTTTTGGGCATTTCAGCAGAGATGAGTCTTTTGGACTTTCCTGCCTGGGCTGGCTTTGACAGATCTCAGCCTCCTGATTAGCTAGGATTACAGGCCTGAGCCACCAGCACCTGGCCATGAGACTCTTATCTCCAATAAATTACCACCCCCCCAAAAAAAAACCCAACAACCCAAAAAACAACAACCCCCCCCCCCCAAACCAGGTGAAAGTGGAGCTGTGGCTCAAGTGGTGGAGCAATAGCTTTGGGCAAAAGAAGTTCAGGCCCTGAGTTCAAGATCCAGTACTGGCAAAAAAAAAAAAAAGAAAAAGCTAATCAAGCATTTTTACTTTTGGTGTTTGTCCATGTGATTTCAAATCTAAAGTGGAAGTCAGAGCCAGTGGCTCATGCCTATAATCCTAGATACTCAGGTAGCTGAGATACTTATATGGTGGTTCAAAGCCAGCCTGGGCAGAAAAGTCTGTGACACTCTTATATTCAAGCAAAAAGCCTGAAATGGAGTTACAGCTCAAGTGATAGAGTGCCAGCCTTGAAGGAAAAAGTTAAGGGACAGTGCTCAGGCCCTGAGTTCAAGCTTCAGTACTGGCTTAAAAAAATCCCAAATGAAGACCACATAGACATAATTATTATCAGAAGTAGAAGAACAAGATTTTGCTTTTTTTGTTTTTGTTTTTTTTTTTTTGGTCCAGTCATGGGGCCTGAACTCTGGGCCTGGGCGCTGTCCCTCAGCTCTTCAGCTCAAGGCTAGCACTCTACCACTTGAGCCACAGCGCCACTTCCGGCTTTTTTCTTTTTGCTTATGTGGTGCTGAGGAATCGAACCCAGGGCCTCATGCATGCAAGGCAAGCACCCAACCACTGAGCCAAATTCCAAGCCCCAAGATTTTGCTTTTTTTCATCTTATTATTTTACAATAGTTTCCTGAACCATTTCTGTACCTATATGTGAGCAGAGATAGAGTTAAAGCTTACAAGTACAAATATTTTCCTCCAGTTCTTGGAACCTTCCTAGGAAGTCTTCTGCACATGGATAGAGCAGGGGAAATAGGGCAATGAGAGATAGGGTTATAAAGGTGATGAGTCATGTCTCTTGAGAGCTATAAGATAGAAGGAAAGAATTATTGATTAAAAAAAAAAAACTTCCACTACTCCTGGCACTGCTGCAGATACAAGGTATCTGTTATGACAAGACAGATGAAAGTCTGCTTTAGTGGAGCTTATGTTCTGGTAACTACCCGTAAATACTAAACATCAGTAAATTGTGTAGTGTGGAAGAAGGGCATAAATACCATGGAAGAAAGGAGAGCAGGGTAAAGAGGGTTTTGGGTAGGGAGTTGAGGTAGCTTAGGAAAATCTTCAAGGATGCAGAGATCATCTTGAGGAGTGATACCTTTGTGTAGCTTTTGTACAAATGCTCTGGATAAATTTGCACTGCATATGTAGGTCGCCTGGGACAAAGCTTTGGTTGTTCTGCACATTGGTCTCTGTGTGTCTTCAGAATAAGCTAATCTCCCAGATGGTGTCTATGGAAACTTCATAGGAACCTAATTAAACTGTAGACTCCAATCTTTAAACACAGCCTCTACATCTGTTGTGTGTCAGGCACTGTACAAGACGTGGGACAGTAGGTAGTATATCAAGTAATTTGTAATTGATGTAATATAGTCATGGTGGCCCAAGGTATAGAGAGCAGTTTTGCAAGAAGGTTTTGTGGAAGGTGAATGAGATTTCTCTAGGAGAGAAAGATAAAATAGGAGATTTCAGCCAGAGGAAATTTTGTATTGAAACATAAAATCACCTGCTAAAGAATCAAAGTCAGCTTCTTATTTCTGACCTAATCTTTGTTTGGCATGTGTACAGTTTGAACTCAGGTCTTTTGACTTAGAGAATTTCCTTTCCTGACATTTTATGTATGTAAAATGCAGGGACATTTAAGGTAAATTGAACTCAGTAATAATTTAGAAAGTATATTGAGTATTCTCTTTGTTTCTAACATTTTAAAATTGTCTTTTGTAACTGATAGAATTTCCCACAATTGACTTGGACCAGTCTGAAATTTCCTAATGTAAGACTATTTAGTTGGAATGGAGTTAGAACAAATACAGTTAACTTTTTTCTTTTTTTCTTTTTCTTTTTCTTTCTTTTTTTTTTTTTTTTGTATTGGTTCTGGGCTTTGAACTCAGAGTCTGGATGCTGTCATTGAGCTTTTTTTGCTTAAGGCTGGTGCTCCACTCTTTTTGGCTTTTTGGTGGTTAGAGATAAATTTCTCATGGACTTTTTGGCTTGGGTTGGCTTGCAACTGTGTTCCTCATATCTCAGCATCTTGAGTAGGTGGATTATAGGCGTAAGTCACTGGTACCTGGCTTACAGTTAACTTTAATGGAAGTCTATAGGAAAGGTGATAATATGGATGTGAATAATAACTGTGAGGTAGGTCTGTTTCTGTATAGGAAGAAACAAAGATGGATTGAAGAAAGAAGGAAGGAAACACTATTTAAGACTGTGATTTGTTCCTTCCATTTGTGGTTCCTTACAGTAGCAGCTTAGGAAAGATATTATACAGGATTTTAGTTGCATTTGTGTGTGCTTGTCTCACTCCCTCACCTTCTCTACCCCTCCCAACCCTTCCCTGACCCTGCCCACCAACAAAACAGCTTGTTTTCTTTTTTTCTTTTCTTTTTTTTTTGGGGGGGGGGTCCGGTCGTGGGGCCTGAACTCTGGGCCTGGGCACTGTCCCTCAGCTCTTCAGCTCAAGGCTAGCGCTCTAATACTTGAGCCACAGCGCCACTTCTGGCTTTTTTCTTTTTTCTTATGTGGTGCTGAGGAATTGAACCCAGGGCCTCATGCATGCAAGGCAAGCACTCTACCACTGAGCCACCTTCCCAGCCCACAGCTTGTTTTCATACAGATAACTTAATTGATTTTAGTACTTTAGCATCCTTACCTCTTAAAATAGTTAATATTAATAGATAATAAAATAATAGCTTGCTGAACATTAATGTGTGCTAGTTAATAATTATCTGGAGTCTCATTTTACAGATGTAGAAATTGGCACTGAGAAGTTACATAATTTGCTCAGAATTATGTAGCCAGTAAGTGGTGTAGCTGATTTGACTTTTTTTTTTTTTCTTGGTCTGGTCATGGGGCCTGAACTCTGGGCCTGGGCGCTGTCCCTCAGCTCTTCAGCTCAAGGCTAGCACTCTATCACTTGAGCCACAGTGCCACTTCTGGCTTTTTTTCTTTTTGCTTATGTGGTGCTGAGGAATCAAACCCAGGTACTCAGGCATGCAAGGCAAGCGCTCTACCACTGAGCCACCTTCCCAGCACCCTAGCTAGTATTTTAGGTGTGAGCCAGTACCCAGTTCAGAGTCCATTTTTCTTTCTTCACCCCCATACCCTAATGACCAACAACTTTCATTGAAGATTTTTTTTTCAGTAATGGGGCTTGAACTCAGGGCTTTGATGCCGTCCCAGAGTTCTTTTGCTCAAAACTAGTGCTCTAACTACTTTGAGCCACAGCTCTACTTTAGAGATGGGACTTTGCCCCTGCTGGCTTTGAATTGTGGTTCTCAGCCTCTTGAGTAGCTAGGATTACTGATGTGAGCCACCTAGGCCTGGCTTTTCAAGTTCTTTATGCCGTTTACATATCTACTTGCAGTGTATTACAAAATGATTGGCTTTCTAGCTGTCATATTTTCCCTTTCCCTTCCTCTTCTACGTAATCCCTTAGTTTGAATCCATATAAATAATTATGTGTATGGATATATGTATTAATATACATATATATATATATATATATATATATATATATATACATGTCCTTGAATATATAACTTACATAGATCAGTAAAAAACCGATGTTTTTGTTTGGAGTGCTGTGCTTGATGTCCTCCAATTGTATCAGTTTTCTTTTTTTTTTTTTTGATCGGTCATGGGGCTTGAACTCTGGGCTTGGGCGCTGTCCCTCAGTTCTTCAGCTCAAGGTGAGCACTCTACTGCTTGAGCCACAGTACCACGTCCGGTTTTCTAGTAGTTTATTGGAGATAAGAGTCTCATGGACTTTCCTGCCCTGGCTGGCTTTGAACTGTGATCCTAAGATCTCAGCCTCCTGAGTAGCTAGGATTACAGGCGTGAGCCACCAGTGCCCGGCTTTGTATCAGTTTTCATGCAAATGAAACAATTTTTCTTTATGGCTGTGCAACATTCTATTACATAATGTGTACGTATGTATGTATGTATGTATGTATATATTTGTGTGTGTTTATATAGCTATTGTGCCCAGCCTTTTTTATTGGTTAAGTTAGAGTCTTGTAAACTTATTGCCCAATCTGGCCTCAAACTGATCCTCCTGATGTCAGCTTCCCAAGTGTTACAGGTGTGAGCTACTGTACCTGATTATTTCATTTTAGTTTGTTCATTTTAGTGTGTGTGTAGGGGGGGCGGTCGTGGGGGCTGAACTCTGCCTGGGCGCTGTCCCTCAGCTCTTCAGCTCAAGGCTAGTGCCCTACCACTTGAGCCACAGTGCCACTCTCAGCTTTTTTCTACTTATGTGATGCTGAGGAATCGAATCCAGGGCCTCATGCATGTGAGGCAAGCACTCTACCACTAAGCCAATTTACCAGCCCTTTATATTAGCTTTTGTACACTGTCCTGAGGAACAATCCTCTAACAAAGATACGACCTAGTTCAAAATTTTATTTTGAAAAATCTTCCAACTGTCAGAAAACTTGTGAGTAGCACAAAGAACTTACATGTTTTCAAAAAAGATACAGTTATAAATACTACTATTTTATGTCTGCAGTATATCCCTTTCTCCTCTTCCCCAATTTCTAGTATGAGGGACAGATCCCAAGTACTTTTGGCCTCGTGAATGTTAAGCAAGTGCTCTACCACTGAGCTGCAGACTTGCCCTCCAGCATTCAAACAAAAGTCATTCATTCCTTCTTTTATGACATTTATGCTTTGAAGGATTACAGGCCCATTATTTTGTATACTGTCCCGCAGTTTGGGTTTGCCTGATGTTTTCTTATATATTAGTTGTACATTTGAGTGAGGATTATCACAGAAGTGACTCATACTTTCTTTACTGCATTTAATCAGATGCACATCATGTATGTCCATTATTTGTGTTAACTTTGATGTTTTGATTAAAGTGTTTTTCAGGCTTTTCCACTGTTTTTTCTTTTTTCTCTCTAAAATTTTGTGAGGAGATACTTTGATGCTATGTAACTATTCCATTCCTCAATCTGTTTTCCTTCACTGAAAAAGGGTGTCTTGTCTAAGTTATTGCTATGATAATTACCAGAGTTCTTAATTTTGTCATCACTTTGAAATTGAGCTCTGCTGATTTTTTTTTAACTTTCTCTGAAGTGGAAACATAATTGTAAGGTGTTGGGCCTGTGTAAATATGTATGTATACTAGGTGTATATACACATACATGTAGTTACAATTATACTTGCTGGACATATCTTTACCTTTTTTCTGCTATATAAAATGTTTTCTGTAAGAAAAAAAGTTATTCCTAATGTGACTGAAAGCACCTCCAGGAGTAAGGAGATCACTATCTGCACATACCCACAATTCTCAAAAAGTTTGCCCTAGACTATTACAATGTAGGACTTCACAGCATGACCAAGGAGCATGTTGGAAATGTTAAGATTTCAAGTATTGATCCTTGGATTAGAATGTATTTTAAGAAGATCTTTAGGTGATCTATAAGCACCTTCCAAGTTTGAGATGCTTTATATGATAGTAAGTGGGAGATACTTTCCAATATGTTAATTTAAATTATTATAAATATGGTAAAGAAGAAAAAATGATGCTTTTTCAATATAAAACTACTAATTATTCTATATAAAAATTACTGGATTAGGTTTCAACATGATCTACTGTTTCAACATGATTTATTGTTGTTGCATAATTTAAATATTTATAATTTTCCCTGTAAATCTTAGGAGAGTTTACCATTTCATCGCAAATATGTGTTCCATTTCCATTCATATATGTATCAACTGAGGCTTGTCATGGAGAGAGCAGTGACCTATATAATTGAGGAGACTTGGCTTCATGTTCTTTGGTTTGTCATGTGACCTCGGGCAGATGATGTAATTTCTTAGTTTGTGTTTTCTCTCCACTGTAGGAGAAATGCTTATTCTGTTGAGTTTTAAGAATTAAGTGACAATATATATGGAGGCTTCTCATAAAATGAGAGTCCTGTATAAACACTGTCATTAAGCTTGCTTGTGAAATGCCGAATCCCAGTACATGAACTGTTTCTGCATTCCAAATTCGCTTAGCTACTTTATAAATGCATGATATTATTGAACCATTGGACACTCGGTTGTGTAAAACAAAGTTTTAGATATTGATGACTGGGGAGAAAAATAAGACTTCATCTGGCTGCTGTTGTTTTACACCTGTAATCCTAGATAATTTGGAGGCTTCCTCTGAACGTGTGGGAGTCTTACCTCCCTTCTGTCTTCCTCCCTTGCCTCTCTTCCTTCCTTTTTTTCTTCTTGACAAGGTCTCACTATATTGTGTATGCTGGCCTACAATTCTATCCTCTTGCCTCAAACTTCTCAGTGCTACGATAGTCGACACCTGCCACTATGCCTTGCTGCAGTCTTCTTTTTTTCCCCAAAAAAATGTTATTTGAGAAAAGAAGTATAATTGATATGAATGAGATCAAATCTCTGGATAAACAATACAGTGACTGTGTGTGTGCACACATGTGCATACATGCACACCCATGTGTGTGCCAGTTCTGGGGCTTGAACTCAGGGCCTGGGCACTGTCCTTGAGCTTTTTTTTTTGTTGTTTGTTTTTGTCAGTCGTGAGACCTGAACGCTGGGCCTGGGCACTGTCCCTCAGTTCTTCAGCTCAAGGCTAGCATTCTACCACTTGAGCCACAGCACTACTTCTGGCTTATGTGGTGCTGCTTATGTGGTGCTGAGGAATTGAACCCAGGGTATCATGCATGGGAGGCAAGCACTCTACCACTGAGCTACCTTCCCAGTCCTGTCTCTGAGCATTTTTGCTCAATGCTAGCACTTGAACCACAGCTCCACTTCTGCTTTTTGCTAGTTAAATAAGATACGTTGGGCATGTCTGCCCAAGCCTGGCTTTGAACCTTATCAGATTTCAGCTTTCTTAGTAGATAGGATTAAATGGGCACTGGCTTCCAGCCTAAAAACAACTTTTTTTTTTTTTTTTTTTTCTTTCCTAGTAAAAACCACTTTGAACTCCTTTTTTGTGAGTGGTGTTGGTTTTGAACTAAAGGTCTTAGGATTGCTATGTAAGTACTCTACTACTTGAGCCATGCCCCTAACACCCCTCCTTTTTTTTTTTTTTTGCTTTTCAGTAGGGTGTCATTAAGCATTTTTGCCCTGATTGGCATTAAACTTCAATCCCCTTGTCACCTATTCTCACTTGAACTATAGGTATAAACCACTGTACCCAACTCTTTTACCTGATAATTCTGTCTCTGACATGTTTACATTGTCATTTCTTGAGTCCTTCAGTTTTTGGTTTTATTATTTTTATTGTAAAAGAAAAGGATTTCACCTCATTCCTACCTCCAAATTCCACTTACAGACATACTGCCCATCTTGCCACATTATTGTTATTATTATTTGTTACTGTTGTTGGTCGAAGGGTTTGAAAACAATACCTGGGTGCTGTCCTTGAGCTCTTTTGCATAAGGCTAATGCTTTACCACTTTGTCTCACAGCTACATTTCCGGTTTCCTGGTGGTTAATTGAAGATAAGTCTCACAGACTTTCTTGCCCAGGCTGGCTTTTTTTTTTTTTTTAATTTTTTATCGTAAAGATACTATACAGAGGGTTACAGTATACATGAGTAAGGTAATGAGTACACTTCCTATTGAGCATTGTTACCCTCTCCATTGTTTTCCCCCTACCATCCCTTCCCTCCCTACCTTCCCGGAGGTTCTTTTTTTTTTTTTTTTTTTTAATTGTGATTAAGTGATTATATAATTTCCCAAATTTCACAGTATTGTGGAATAATGATGCTCATTTAAAGTCACAAGTTCATTCTAACTTTCCTGGAGCAAATTGTCTATCATGGTCTATAACATATGACGTTGTACACATATACACCATACATGTGATCAGCAGCATGGGGATATTTAGTAGTGGTTCGACCAGATGAGTGGAAGTTCTTTGTTTCTTAAGTCCTGTTAATTTTGTCGTATCACCTAACATTTTTGGATTTAACATCCACTTCTCAGGGAGACCATGTACCGTTTGTCTCTTTGCTCTTGGCTTATCTCTCGCTCAACATGATTTCTTCTAGCTCCATCCATTTCCCAGGCTGGCTTTGAACTGTAATCCTCATATCTCAGCCTCCTAAGTAGCTAGGATTATAAGCGTGAGCCGCCAGTGTCCTGCTTTATGTTTTTTTAATTTATTATTCAGTTGTGCAAAGAGGTTATAATTCCATAAGCCAAGTTATGAATACAATGCATCTTGATCAATGTCATCTCTCCCATCATTCTCCCCTATTTTTAATTCTGCCATCCCTACCCTGAAGTTAAATAGTTTAATTTTTACATAAGGTACATGGAATATAACGACTGCATTTGTTCATCCTTCCTCTCTGTATTTAAATGCCTCCTTTTTTGCCCTCCCCACCTAGGACATATTTCTGCTTCCTAGTATTTATTTTGTTAAATAGTTGGTTGTTCAGAGGAGTTAAACCATTGGACTACTCCCCTAAGTATACCATCCTTGAGTCAGTTTGTTTGCATGTATATGCATAAAACCCTATGTATATTATCTTGTATGCTTATATTTATAGAATTCATCTATGAATCCATTGGAACCTGGATTTTTCCTTGTTGGGAAAAGTCCTTTGATTTCACTGCTTGTTATGGGTCTGTTTGAGTGGTTTATTTATATTCTTGGTTTAGCTTTGGCAGCTTGCATGCCTCTAGGAATTTATCCGTTTCTTCTACATTTTATATCTTATTTGAGTATAGGTTTTTAGAGTAGTCCCTCATAATCTTTTGAATTTCTTGGATATTTATTGAGTTATTTTCTTTTTCATCTCTAATTTTGTTGATTTTGGGCTTTTTTTTTTTTTTTGGTCAAGTTTGCTAGGGGTTTGTCAGTCTTATATTTTTTTCAGCTTTTTGTCTTATTGACTTTGTATAGGGTTTTTATAGTCTCTAATTCATTAATTTCTGTCCTTTTTTTTTTTTTTTTTTTGGGTCCGGTCGTGGGGCCTGAACTCTGGGCTTGGGTGCTGTCCCTCAGCTCTTCAGCTCAAGGCTAGCGCTCTACCACTTGAGCCACAGCACCACTTCCGGCTTTTTTCTTTTTGCTTATGTGGTGCTGAGGAATCGAACCCAGGGCCTCATGCATGCAAGGCAAGCGCTCTACCACTGAGCCACCTTCCCAGCCCTCTGTCCTGTTTTTTATTCTCTCTCTCTCTCTCTCTCTCTCTCTCTCTCTCTCTCTCTCTCTCTCTCTCTAGTAGTTTTGGGTTTTTTTTTCCCTGTTTTTCTAGATGTTTTAGCAATATTGAATAAACACACAGAAAAGCAAGTGCAGTGACTTTGTTTTACCTTTTCTGAACAACTTCATGCTATCTCTGGAATTTTTTAACTTTCTACACACTCATTATATTAGTCTTTTGTATTTCAACACTTTTAAGTGTGTTCGGATTCTTTTAGTTTATCTTATTGATCTTATTGAACAAGTCTCTTGAAGCATTGTGACATGTTCTGTTCTGTATAGGTTGCTTTTTTTGTTGTTGTTGTTGGTGGTGGTCGTGGGGCTTGAACTCTGGGCCTGAGCACTTTCCCTCTTTAGCTCAAGGCTAGCGCTCTACCATTTGAGCTACAGGGCCACTTCTGGTTTTCTGATAGTTTATTGGAGATAAGGGTTTCACGGATTTTCCTGCCTGGGCTGGCTTTGATCCTCAGATCTCAGCCTCCTGAGTAGCTAGGATTACAGGCGTGAGCCACTGGAGCCTGGCTAGGTTGCTTTTTTTAGTTATGCTGTATAGCTGTCATTTTTGAAATTTTCCTTCCTTTTAATCTGGGGCTTTTGTTTTTAAAAATCTTGGGTTAGTTTCCTTATTTATTATTGATATATATTATTCTGCATGCTTATTAACCACTGTGCAAATGTCAGTATTTGCTCTGTGTATGTGTGTGGGGGAGGTGCTGCTGTGTAGCTCATCAAAAAAAACTTCAAAGATCTATTCTTACCTAGGCTTATGTTAGGTTCTGGAATTGTAGTGGTAAGTTGTACACATTCTTTACTTTGAGAAATTGTATTTAAGTAATATCTAATTTACTTATACATAATACAATGTAGGTGCTGTATGAGTAGGTGTTATATTCAGATTGAAACAGTGGTAAGAATAAGTTTGTGTATATTCAGTACAGATGCAGTATTTCCTAAATATGGCCTTGTTTATGGTTGCTTGGGTAAATATCATCAGTTCTTGTTGGGTTGAGCAGATGTTGAACCTGTAGAGAGGGCTGGCTTTGTGCATATGTATATCTATGTGCACTGGGTGTACATATGTAAGCATTCAAAGTTTGAGCAAAACAAACCATACTATTGTCTGAATACTTAGCTGTTCAAGCAGAATTCTGGGTTGATTTTTTAAATATATATTTTTTTACTGTAAAGATACTGTACAGAGGGGTTACAGTTACATGAAAAGTAATGAGTACATTTCATGTCGAGCATTTTTACCCCCTCCTTTGTTTTTTTCCCTATTGTCCCTTCTCTCCCCAACTCCTCCCCCCACCCAAAGTTGTAAAGTTGATTTTCTTTTTCTTTTTTCAAATTTTTATTGTGATTAAGTGGTTACATAGTTTCCCTAATTTCACAGTCATTTTCAACATAGTGTCTTGTACATCTCATTGTTACAGTGGGTCAACCGGTATCCTTGTTTCCTTCTCCTCCCCAAATTAGAAAAATGTATATACAAGATGCTGGGCACTGACATCAAATACAGTGAAAACAGGGGTTATACTGTGGGGGGAGGAACATACAAAGAAACAAAAAAATCACATGGTACATTATAAATACGTTAGAAACAATAGCAAGCAAGAAAAAAATATTTGTGTACCTATCTTAGGGTTCATTTTACTTAACATCATCTTACATGGTCATATGTCCATAGCTTTTGACCTTTTCTACTTGTCCTAGACATGTACTAGTTATTGCAAATAAGGGAAACCATGGGACCACCTATGTTTCTTTGGGCCTGGCTTACTTCACTTAATATAATTTTTTCCAAGTCTTTCCATTTCCTAACAAATGGGGTGATGCCATTCTTTCTGATGGAGGCATACAATTCCATTGTACATATATACCACATTTCTTGATCCATTCATCTACTGAGGGGCATCTGGGTTGGTTCCATATCTTAGCTATGGTAAATAATGCTGCAATAAACATAGTTGTGCTGGTAGCTTTAGTATGGCCTTGTTTGTGATCATTTGGGTAAATGTCCAAAAGTGGGATTGCTGGGTCATAGGGGAGCTCTATGTGGAGTCTTTTGAGGAACCTCCATACTGCTTTCCAAAGTGGTTGAACAAGTTCCCTCCAGCATCTGTTATTAGTGTTCTTGATTATAACCATTCTAACTGAGGTGAGGTGGAATCTCAATGTTGTTTTGATTTGCATTTCTTTCTTCTTCTTCTTCTTTTTTTTTTTTTTTTTTGGTCATGGGGCTTGAAACTCTGGGCCTGGCCACTGTCTCTCAGCTCTTCAGCTCAAGGCTAGCATTCTACTACTTGAGCCACAGTGCCACTTCCAGTTTTCTGGTGGTTTATTGGAGATAAGAGTCTCACAGACTTTACTGCCAAGGCTGGCTTTGAACTGTGATCCTCAGATTGCAACCTCCCGAGCAGCTAGGATTACAGGCATGAGCCACCAGGCGCATGGCTGATTTGCATTTCTTTTGTGGCCAGCAAAGTTGAGCATTTCTTCATGTGTCTGTTGGTCATTCTTATATCCTCTTCAGAGAAGTCTCTCTGTTAAGTCTTAAAAAAAATTTTTTTTTAATGTGAAAATACTGTACAGAGGGGTTACAATTACATGGGCAAGATCTCTGTTAAGTCTTTAGCCCACTTATTAGTGGGGCGATTGATGTTGGAAGATTTAACTTTTTTGAATTCTAAATATATTTTTACATATGAGGCCCTTGTCCATTGTATGGCTAGTGAAGATCTCTCAATACTTGGGCTTTCTATTGATCTTGCTTGCTATGTCCTTTGCCATGTAGAAACTCTGCAGTTTCATGCAGTCCCACTTGTCCAACCTTTCTTTGATTTGTTGTGTTTCTGGGTTTTTGTTAAGAAAATTTCGGCCTGTGCCAAGGAGCCCTATTCATTCTCCTATTCATTCCTGAAATGTTTTCAGGGTGTCTGTTTTTACTTCAAGGTCTTTGATTCTGGGTTGATTTTTGATTAGAACACTTAATCTTTTCTTGCTCTAGAAGTTTTATGTTCTATCTATATAAAAATTATATCTTCATACTGGCTTTTTGTTTTATTTCGTTTTGGTGCTGGAACTGGGGATGGAACTCAGGTCTTCAAACTGTTGCTTTGTGGCTAAAGGCTAGCACTTTTATCATTTCAGCTATACTTTCACTTCCTATATCTATATGCTTATAAGAAGGTGACAAATTTATATTAGAATGAGAAAATAGTGATGAAAAAGGAATAAAGTGATTTTTTTGTAGATTACAATATATAATTCTAACTGATAAATTTGTTGTTAGGAACCGGATTAATTTTAGCTAAAATTTTTTTTCTTTGTGAGTTAAAATAGAGAATGTAGAGAAAGTTTGTAGGTATTTGGATTGAGAACATGATAGTTACATAACTTCTATTGCTAGAATTTAATACATTAATTTAGATTGAATGTTGGACAGCCAAAGGTCTACTTGCTCTTATTTTGTGGATGTTTAAGATCACTTCTATGTTATTTTATCCAGTAATACAACGTAATAAATGCTATTGGTGGTTTTTTCCTTAAATAATGTTTTTTTTTTCTTCTCCTTTTGTTTTTATAGTGGCAGTCGCTCCTCTAAAACTTTCAAACCAAAGAAGAACATCCCAGAAGGTTCTCACCAGTATGAGCTCTTAAAACATGCAGAAGCCACACTTGGTAGTGGCAATCTCCGCATGGCAGTCATGCTTCCTGAGGGGGAAGATCTGAATGAATGGGTTGCAGTTAATAGTGAGTAGCTTTTCTGTTTCTCAGTAGACTGAATTAGGTTCCTTTACAATGAGGCTACTATTGTAAGGGGATGTTGAGGTGCTATCTAAGAAATATATATATATTATATATATATATATATATATACACACACATATATATACACATATACATATACATATATATAATCTCTATATATTTTAGTCCTCATGATATTTATTTTCTGAATATGAAATTTTGTGAAATGCTGTTCTTACTAACAGTATTTATCTAATTATGTGTTTGGCACTCTATCTTTTCTACATGAATGATTTTATTTTATCTTTATAACTTTATGATGTAGGTACTATTATTATCACACTACTGTGTGATAAGGAAGATGAGACAGAAGATTAGTAACTTGCTACTTAAGTTACGTAGCTTTCAAATGGTGTAACTCAAATACAGCTATAAAAATTTTACAGTCTAAATGCTAAACTGCTTCTCTAAGTAGCGTGTTGTTACTTGTACAAATTCTTTTTCTTTTTTTCTCCAGCACTGGGGTTTGAACTTAGGGCTTTGCACTCTCATTGAGTTTTTTTTCCCTCATAGCTGGTACTCTTATACTTGAACCAACACTACTTCTGGCTTTTTGTTGGTTATTTGGAGATAATATTTTATCAGAGTTGTTTGCCTAAGCTGGTTCCATACCTCAATCCTCAGGTCTCAGCTTACTGAGATGCTATTATAGGCATGAAGCACTGGCTTAAATTTCACTTATTTTTGGAAAAAAAAATCCAGTAGTGGTTTTTTAAAAAGAAATTTGTCAAATATGTATTCTTAACTCCAAGTGAAAAGTAAATATGTTTCTTGTGAGTTAAAGTAGAGAACCATGGGAAATAAAGGGTTCAAGTTTTCTTAGCATTAGTGAGAGAAATTAGTAGAATTTTGTTAGTTTTATTTCGCTTTGGATTTGTTTTAAGAAGGTGTCTCACTGGTTTTCCTAAGTTGGGCTCAGATTTACAGATTCAAGTGATTCTCAACTTCTTGAATAGGTAGAAATATAGGTGATACAGGTATATACTTCCACACTCAGCTGTTATAACTTTTTTTTTTGGTGTTAAGATTAAAGATAGAATATTTATTTGTTTGATGGTCGTGGGGCTTGAACTCAATGCCTGGGCACTGTCCCTGAGCTTTTTTACTCAAGGCTAGCGTTCTACCACTTTGATCCACAGTGCCATTTTCCAATTTTCTGGTTGATAACTGTAGATTAGAGTCTCACAGACTCTACAGGTTGGACTGGCTTTGAACCACTATCCTCAGATCTTAGCCTCTTGATTACAGGATTACTAGGATTATAGGCATGACCCGGTAGTGCCCTGCAAAGATAGGGTTTTCTAATTGAAGAAAATGTATATGAATGGAGTAAAAGTTAAATAAGATTTAATTAAAAGCACACTCGAAATATCTAGGCTTTAAGGAACACTAGGCAGTATATTTGTTTATCTGTTTTGAGAAAGGGTCTTACTGTATTTCTTAGGCTGGCTTTTATCTTGCGATATAGCTGTGGCTAGCTTTGAACTCTTATCCTCCTGCTTCATCTTCCTAAGTGTTGTGATTACAGGCATGCACCACCATACCTAGCTTTTTATAACATTTGATGTTATGTTATTATAATTTGAAATGTCATGTGTTTAGTAAATTGAGCTGCCACTCGCTTTTATGAACCAGAAAGATTTTATTGATATATCTTAAAGCCTTATTGTAATAGCATTTGTTTAAGTGTTGTGTTATCATAATGTGGCTATCTTCCTGAACTAAGAGAGTTTAGTTACTGGAAAAACAGTGATTTATTTGGGGGGGGGGATGGTGGGGGAGTGAGAGATGGGAAGGGATGGGAAGGGGAAACAAAGGAGGAGACAACAATACTTGATAAGAAATGTACTCATTATCTTGCCCATGTAATTGTAACCCCTCTGTAGGGTATTTTCACAATTAAAAAAAAAGGGGAGCTGGGAAGGTGGCTCAGTGGTAGAATGCTTGCCTTGCATGCATGAGGCCCTGGGTTCGATTCCTCAGCACTACATAAACAGAAAAAGCTGGAAGTGGAGTTTAGGCCCCACAACCAAAAAAAAAAAAAAAAAGGGATTTATTTGCTTTTAATGAGACCCATCTTATTTATATGATGGTTCTGTAATACTCAAATGTGTTTGAGTTTCCATAATGTGTATAGATTCTTTTTTTGTATTTGTTTGTGTCTGTACCATTTGTTTACCAATAAAAATATAAGAATGACTGCATAGAACATCTGTATAGAAGATTGTCTTTTAACCATAAAAGCATATAATTGTTTTTTGTGAACATTCTTGATATTTATTTATTTTTTTAATATTTTTTTATTTTTTATTGTAAAGACACTATACAGAGGGTTATAATTATGTTTTGTTTGTGTTGTCTTTCTATTTTAATTGCCACAAGTATCTGTACTACTGAAATGCCTAGAAAATTTTAACATTCTACAATTGTATTCTATCTAGCTGGGTAAAACTTAACTTTGGACTGAAGTATTGGAACTTGTACTTCTGAACATATAATTTAGCTTTGAAAATAGAGCATTTGACTGAAATATGAAATTTGACTTTAAAATTTTCCATATGTATAGTAATCCTCCAAAATTACATTTGCCGAAGTGAATATGGCTTGAATCTAGTTAGATATTTCCACTCAGTGGCACTGATAAAGTAAAGCATTTTAGCTGTATTAAAAACTAAAGGGAATTATCAACAAGATTGACATTTTAACAGCTTTAGTATATTTTCCCAATGTAGATAAATGGGAAAAGATGGGAAACAGTTGCCCAGTAGCCAGAAGAAATCAGCCCTTGATTTTGAATGCTCTGCTAATGGAAAAAATAGAAAACAATGTTTTTCTCTAAAAATCTAGACTATAAACATTTTAGGCTTTAGATCCATAGGTACTCTGTCTCAATTGTTCAGCAATGCTGCTTTAAGATAAAAGTCATCCAAATGTGTAACTAAATAAGCATGGTTATATTCTAGTAGAACTATTTACCAAACTAGGTGGCATGCAGCATTTGGCCTTTGACTATAGATTGTTAACCTCTGTTCTCAGGTGGGATAGAATAATAATAAATGTATAATTACATATTTAATAGAGAAAAATAGACTAATACATTTTGTAGAAAGCCGGTGCCAGTGGCTTGTGCCTGCCATTCTAGCTTTCTCAGAAAGCTGAGATTTAAGGATTGGGGTTTGAAGATAGCCTGGTAGGAAAGCCTATGAGATTCATATATAATTAACAACCAAAAAGCTGGATTTGGAGCTATGGCTCAAGTAGAACACTAGCCTTGAGTGCTCAGACCCTGAGCTCAAGCCCCAGGACAAGCGCGCGCGCGCGCGCACACACACACACACACACACACACACACACACACACACACACACACACACACACACACACACACACACACACACACACACACACACACACACACACACACACACACACACACACACACACACACACACACACACACACACACACACACACACACACACACACACACACACACACACACACACACACACACTCTCTCTCTCACTCTAGAACATAGAGGAAAAAAAGAATTATAAGTAGGATAGATAGAAAATTGACCATAGCCGGGTGCTGGTGGCTCACATCTGTAATCTTGGCTACTCAGAAGGCTGAGATCTGAGGATCACAGTTCAAAGCCAGTCCAGGCAAGAAAGTCCGTGAGACTCCAGAAAACTGAAAGTGGTGTTGTGGCTCAAGTGGTAGAGAGCTTGCCTTGAGGGAGCTGAGGGACAGCGCCCAGGCCCAGAGTTCAAGGCCCACGACCAACAAAAGAAAAAAAAAAAAGAAAAGAAAATATGACCATAGTAAGTAGAAATCCAGACAGAAATCGTATTAAATGTAAAGGACAAAAATGCTTCAGTAAAAAGACAGTAGTTTTGGCTGTGTTTCTGGGACCATGACTCAGTAGTAGAGCACTTGATTACTGAGTTTGATTCCTAGCACAGAGGTTGGGGGAGATGGTGGTACTGTCAGAATGGTTACAAATAAAAGCAAACCTGAGGTAGGCTGCTTCTAAGAGTTAGAGTGTATACAGATTCAGAATGATTGAAACAAATTAAATACTGATCTTAATACTCTATGTATTCTTAAAAATACTGAGCATCATTTTAGGTAAAGCATACTTTAAGGCAAAAACCATTAATAACAGGAGAGATTTTAAAAATGGTAAATTACCTGGGAATGGTGATGCATACCTAGCTATTTTTGGAGGTTGAAATTGGGAGGACTGTAGTTTAAGGCCACAATCCTGGATATAAAGTTAGCAAGTCAGTTTCTCAGTGAATATGCCCAACTATGCTGGCTAGTATCTATGATTCCACCTATTGTGTAAGTGTACATAGGAAAATTGTGGTCTGTGGCCAGCCCCAACAAAAATGTAAGACTTTATCTGAAAGATAATTAAAGCAAAAAGCTGATAGGGGCTTGGCTCAAGTAATAGAATGCCTGCCTAGAAAGTGCAAAGCCCTGAATTCAAAATTCAGTTACTAAATAAATGAATCATTAAGTTAGTTAATAAATCTATTGATAATTAATTAGTTATAGAATGGTAAATGGAATCTCAGCTACTTGGGAAGTAGAGATAGGATTGCTCTCAGGCTGGCACAAACTAAAACCAAAAGGGACTAGACTTATTACAAATGGTAGATTACTTTGAAGCCCTGTTTGAGGCCCTAAGTTCAATACCTTAGTACTTGGAGTAAATGAGTGAATGAAATAATACACGGTTCAATACACATTGAATACATAAAATAATGGGTTCATATGCCTTTAATTATGTCTCAAAAGTGTACTTAAGGTAGGCTGGGTGTACATGCCTGTAATACCAGTATTTCAGAGGCTGTGGCAGGAGGATTGTGAGTCCATAGTAACAACCTGTGTCAAAAACAAAGCATAGCAAAGAAAACCAAAAGAAAGTGATTTAAGTCTGTTGATTAGGCTGAAAGAAGTAGACAAATCCACAGTGAAATGGGATGTTTTAACTTGTTTCAGGAACTAACAGAACATGTAGAAGAAGATAAACAAGGAGTTAATTTGACATGGGAGCATATAACCCAAGTAACTCAGATCATACCTGGGCACATTTTCAAAAACTGAAATTATTCTCTGACCACATTGGAATTTAGCTAGAAACCAATAGCAAAAACCTAGCAAACTATATGTTTGGTAAGAGTACATCTTAATGAAAGATGGAATATATTATGAAATATGATAAAGATACTATATATAGTAACATGGATACTGCTAAAACTGTGTAAAGCAGGAAATTTAGAATTTTATTCTCATGTATTTAAAAGGGTATTGAAAACTAATGAGCTAAGCACCATTTCCAGAGATTAGAAAAATAATAGCAAAATACAAAGAAAAGTTAAAAAAATATTACCAGTAAATTAATTACCAGAAATTAATAGAATAGAAGACAAATACAGCAGGGTGCCAATGGTATACACTTGTAATCCTAGCTGCTCAGGAGGCTTAGATTTTAGGTGTGCAGTTTGAAGCCAGCCAGGCAGGAAAGTCTGTGAGATCATTATCTTCAATAAACTACAAAGAAAAAGCCAGAAGTGGCACTGTACTCAAGTAGTAGACTGGCTTTGAGCACAAAGAGGCTCGGGGACAGTGCCCAGCCCCTGAGTTTAAGCCCGAGGATTGGCAAAAAAACAACAACAAAAACCTAATAAAAAGAAAAAGGCCAAAACTTAATTCTAATGAAGATTTTGAGTCCAGTGGATTTACAACCCCTGGTAAAACTGGTAGAGAAAAAAATAAAGTACATGTAACCATTTATTAGGAATGAAAAAGTGGATATTAATAAAGACCTTAACATTAGAACTTAAAGGGAAGTACTGTGAACAGCTGACCCTAAATGAAAATTGTTAGTGAATAAAAAATTATAAAATTCAGTTTACCAAAGTTAACAATTAGAATTAAAAAATCTGAAGTCTTATCAATATCTTTTTATTTTTATTTTTTTTGTCGGTCATGGGGCTTGAACTCTGGACTTGGGCACTGGTCCTCAGCTCTTTAGCTCAAGGCGAGCACTCTACCACCTGAGCTACAGCGCCACTTCCGTTTTTTTCTGGTGGTTTATTGGAGATAGGAGTCTCACGGTCTTTCCTGCCGAGGCTGGCTTTGAACCATGATCCTCAGATCTCAGCCTCCTGAGTAGGATTACAGGCGTGAGCCACCAGCGCCCAGCTTTTATTGATATTTTTAAAAAATGTTTTATATATATATATATATATATTCCCACAAAAAGAGATTTCTATTCAAGTTTTGTTTTTTGTTTTGTTTTTTTGTTTTTTCTTTTTTTTGGTCGGTCGTGGGGCTTGAACTCTGGGCTTGGGCGCTGTCCCTCAGCTCTTCAGCTCAAGGCGAGCGCTCTACCACTTGAGCTACAGCGCCACTTCCTCAAGTTTTGTTTTTTGAAACAGACCCTTGAACTTAATGTGTATTCTCAGGTGACTGAACTCCCAGTCCTTTTTTCTCAGCCTCTTGAGTGCTGGGATTACAGATGTGCATCACCATTCCTGGCCCTCTACCAAACATTTTAGGAAGAAATAATACCAACCTTTGGCTCTTAAAGATAGTCGAAGAAATATTATTTATAACATTACAAGACATTAATTGGGAGGAAACTAGGTCCTTTAACCTATGGATTTGGGTGTAAAAATCTTACTAAAAATATCCTCAAATTTAGCTTAGCAATAATTCAAAAGTATGTCATATTACCATGACCAAATTGTTTATCCAGGAATAGAAAGTTTAGAAAAAAATTTTAAACCATTTATTGGTTTTCAATAAAATTTGGTTTTCATCACATTAATGAAAAAGCAGTTGATAGTTAAATCTTTTGAGTTAATTTATTGTTATTACAGAGATGATGTACAGAGGGATTACAATTACATGAGTTGGGTAATGAGTACATTTCCTTTCACATAGTATCTTCTATTCCCTCATTCTCTCCCAGTCTCTTCCTCCCATCTCCACCCATGAGTTGTATAGTTCCCTTTCATAAATAGCCATTGAGCTCCACTGTGGCACTTTTTCCTTTGAAGAAGACAGAATCATCGAACACTTAAAAAAAATGAAGTCTTTTGTTTCCATAGTTTGGAATTTCAGTATGTACATTATATAAATATGAAGAGGCACTTGAACATTGCACCTTTATGTTTTTCTCATAAGAATATCCTCATAGGAATGGGAAGGTGGCTCAGTGGTAAAGTGACATTCATAAGGCCCTGGGTTTGATTCCTCAGCACACATAAGCAGAAAAAGCCGGAAGTGGCGCTGTGGCTCAAGTGGGAGAGCATTAGTCTTGAGCTGAAGAGCTGAGGGACAGCACCCAGACCCACAGTTCAAGCCCCATGACAGGCAAAAAAAAAAAAGAATATCCTCTTTGGTCTTACTGTGTATATCACCTACCAGGTACAGTTTAGATCTATAAAGTTTAGTTTTAAAACCTATCAAGTAGGGGCTGGGAAGGTGGCTCAGTGGTAGAGTGCTTGCCTTGCATGCATGAGGCCCTGGGTTCAATTCCTCAGCACCACATAAGCAGAAAAAGCCAGAAGTGGGGCTAAGGCTCAAGTGGTAGAGCGCTAGCCTTGAGCTGAAGAGCTGAGGGACAGTGCCCAGGCCCAGAGTTCAGGCCCTAAGACTGACAAAAAAAACAAACAAAAAAACCTATCAAGTAATAGATGAGAACTGTTGATAAAGCCTGTTTGTAAAAAATTATAAAAAACACCCTAATAGTGAAATGCAGATACTTTTTCTTAGATTGGGAATGAGTCAGATTCCAACAGTGCCACTAGCAGAGTCAGTCAGTGCAGTAAGGTAGGTAATTGAATAAAAGATTGCATGGCTGCACAGGAACAGTGTTTTCCTTAGTGGCTACTGTGTGCATACTGAAAATCAGAAAGACCATGATGCTATTACTATATCATGGTTATTATTACTAACAAGTAAATTGTAAAAGGTTGTTTTGAGGCGAATGTAAAAATTATGAACAGCATCAAATATATAAAATGAGTCCCAGGAATAAATCTGATGAACCATATAAAAGCTATTCTTTTATAATTTGTGTGGTTTGTGCCCTTCTTAATACATCCTTGCTAAAGGCCATGGCCATATTTTCTCAGGCTCTTTTAGCTTTTATTGCTTTGTCTTTCATATTGAGAGGAACAATCCTTTTGGAATTACTTTATGGATATGCTGTGAATAAAGTCCTTTCTTCCCCCATTTTTCTTTCCCCTTCTTTTGGAAACCTGGTTTCACTGTGGCCTCTTAACTCTACAGCTCTTCTGCCTCAACTTCCCAGGTCTGTACTGCCACACCCTGGCAAGAGTTAAGATTTTTTGTTTTTTTGTTTCTGGGTCGGTCGTGGGGCCTGAACTCTGGGCCTGGGCACTGTCCCTCAGCTCTTCAGCTCAAGGCTAGCATAGCACTCTACTGCTTGAGCCACAGGGTCACTTCTGATTTTTTCTGCTTATGTGGTGCTGAGGAATCAAACTCAGGGCTTCATGCATGCAAGGTAAGCACTCTTACCACTGAGCCACCTTCCCAGCCCCCAAGAGTCAAGTTTTAACTTAAAAACTTTCCACAGAGATAACCAATTGACCCAGAAATAGTTGTGGAAAGTCTGTCTTTATGCTACTGTTCCTTAGTAATGGCTTTGTTGTAAATCAAGTGTTTTATGTATATTTGAATCTATTTTTGGTCTCTGTTTTGTTACCTTATTCTAACTAAGATCATCTTTTAATGTGCCTTAATCTTTTTTGTGTTTGCTGGTACAGGAGCTTGAACTCAGGGCCTTATGTTCTTGCTTATTATTATTAGCCTTTTCATACAAGGCTGATTCTCTGTCACTTGAGCCACATGGTTCACTTCCAATTTTTTGCTGGTTAATTGGAGATAAGAGTTTTGTACTTTTCTACCCCAGCTGACTTTAAACTGGGATCCAAAAATTTCAGCCTCTTGAGTAGCTGGATGGACTACAGAAGTGAGCCACCAGTGCCCAGCTCATAAATCTTATAAAACTTGTTTTATAAATCTTGATAATCATTTGTTTTCCTATAAGAATCTGTTAGTCTTGACTCTACATTTTCAAATAAATTTCAGCCTCTTGGAGTTCTATAGAATGACATTCCACTGTGATTTGAAATTGCAGTTCCATGATTACCAAAATCTTTCCAAATGATTTTTTGACTATCTAGAAATTTGTGAGTGACAATTCAAACTGTCACATTTGCTGGTATGTTTTCCTTTTCTTACTTATCTTCAGAATTCTTTATATATTCCAGATAGAAGATTTTTGTTGTTTATATGTATTACAAATAGTTTAAAAATTAGGTTTAACCATTCTATTTCACTTACAACTGATAATTTGCTTTGCAGCTGTAGATTTCTTCAATCAGATCAACATGCTTTATGGAACCATTACAGACTTCTGTACAGAAGAGAGTTGTCCAGTGATGTCAGCTGGACCAAAGTAAGACATGGTTAAAGATCAGTTCTTTCTCTTTCTCAGCTCACTTTTATTCTTACTATTAATAGCAATAACACCTACTATTTATTTGGTGATACCTAACCTAAACATAAGCCCTCTCATGCATTATACATTTAATATAATTATATAATTTATATAATTATGAATTATACATATATGTAATCTTATGCATTATATACTTTACATTTATTTATTTTACCAAATAATAACCACAAAAATATTGCCTCATCCACTATAATATACGTAAAGAATTCAGTCAATAGATGAATCAGAGGGCTTTTAACAGAGGTAGAACAGCTCAGGAAGGGTACGGTGATACCACATAAGGAGGTAAGGTAGTGGAAGGCATTAGTACAATCATGATGCTGTGACACTGTCAATCTTCATTTCCTACAGAAAGCTGCAGAGGTTTTCAAAGTGCTGGGCTTCTCAACCCCTTCCTTCCTTAGGTCTCTTCTGTTAGAGTTGTTGAGTTTTTCACCTGTTAAGGTCTGTTTACTTGGTGAACTGTGGATTTTGTAGTTGGCAGGTGTCTGTTTTGGCCTCTTCTCAGCGTGTTTGAGTTTACATGAATTAGGTAGCTCTTTGTTTTAAACATGGTGGTTCAGAGACACAGGTGTTTCCTCCTTTCATTGAAGAATAAATTTCTGTTACTTGTTATTTTGAAAAGTTTTTTTTTTTTCCCCCTGATCATGGGGCCTGAACTCTGGGCCTGGGTGCTGTCCCTCAGCTCTTCAGCTCAAGGTTAGTGCTCTACCACTTGAGCCACAGGGCCACTTCTAGCTTTTTCTGTTTATGTGGTGCTGAGGAATAGAACCCAGGGCCTCATGCATGCAAGGCAAGCACTCTACCACTGAGCCACCTTCCCAGTCCCTCTGAAGATATTTTATACAATATTATACAACATTTTTAATGCCCCTAACAATTTGACTATGTCCTATCACATGAGGTCAAGTGCGTAATTTTCTACTTGTGTCACCTTGTTTGTACTTGAAAGATTGATGATTTGCGGCATTTCTAATTTCAGGTTATGTATGTACAACCTATATTTAGCCTCTTGAAAAGTAGTGCTGAAAGATGACTTACAGGAGCTGGTTCTCAATTACGTTTACTATTATTAATAAGGAAATGGTAAATATTTTGGAGTTCATACCCTGGTGACAGAACTAAATGTCAAGGAGAATAGCTTGTCAAAAGTGTAATAAAAAGCTATAGCTAGTGCAGGAGATTTATGCTTGTAATTCTGGCTACTCTGGAGACAGATGTAAGTATGGTGATATCCAAGCAACTTACTAAGTATCTTATCTCCAAGTAACTACCAAAAATCCAGAAGTGGAGTTCTGGCTCAACTGGTAGAGTGCTAGCCTTGAGCACAAAAGTACAAGGGGCAGTGCCTAGGCCCTAGGATCTCCCCCCACTCCCCCCCAAAAAAAGGTTTAATAAAAAACTAAAATGGGGGAATTAGGGGTAAGGTGTATGTGGTATTTTTGTCTAGGAAGTGTGAAGCCCTGAGTTAAAAGCCCAGTACTTTTCCTCCTCTCCCTGCCAAAACCCAAAACAAACAAATGGGAAAAATAAAGTACGAAATGAAGGTCATCTTCAGTATAAACTACAGAAGAAAAAAGATTGGGGAATCATTGTAAATTCAAAGTATAATCAGTGTTTATTTGTAAATCGGTATTTATTTATAGACCAATATTAATAACCATTTATAAATAAGCCAATATTTAGTTTTAGTGGTACTCAGGTTTGGACTCAGGGTCTTATGCTTGGAGAAAGTGCTCTATCAATTCAATCATGCTCTCAGCCTTCAGGTATTTTATTTTTCAGACTTTAGGATATTGAAAGTTAATTTTTCCCCCCCTAGTCATAGGGCTTAAACTAAGGCTAGTGTTCTACTACTTGAGCCATAGCTCCACATCTTTGTTTTTTTGTTTTTGTTTTTTGGGTCCGGTCGTGGGGCCTGAACTCTGGGCCTGGGTGCTGTCCCTCAGCTCTTCAGCTCAAGGCTAGCGCTCTACCACTTGAGCCACAGTGCCACTTCCGGCTTTTTTCTTTTTTGCTTCTGTGGTGCTGAGGAATCAAACCCAGGGCCTCAAGCGTGCAAGGCAAGCGCTCTACTTCTGAGCCACCTTCTCAGCCCCAAGCTCCACATCTTTGGAGATGAGAGTCTCACAGACTTTCCTGCTGGGCTGGCTTCAAAACTCAAAACTCAGTCTTCTGAATTGCTAGGATTGCATGCCTAAGTTATTTGTGCCAGCTTAATTTTTTTTAAGCAGTATTTGAGTTTGGAACTTGGGGCCTTGTGCTTGCCAAGTAGGTACTGTGTTACTTGGGTCATGTACCTTTTTGATTGAGTCATTTTTAGTCTTGTTTTTTTTGTCTAGCCACCCTTAACTGCTATCCTTCTATTTTTAGTTCCTACCTATGTATGGTAACTGGCACATATCACCATTCATGTTATTGATTGAGACAGGTTCTTGTGAACTTTTGGCCCCAGTTAGCCTGATCTCTGCCTCCCAAGTAGCAACTATCTCACAGGCATGAACCACAGTGCCTAGTTAAACGTTAATTAAAAAAATCTTCAATGATTTTTAAATTATCATTGTAGAATGTTCAATGTAGAACTTATGCATTGTAGAATGTTCAGTGTGTAAGTTGTTACAATTAAAAAGTATTTTCACTTATTCTCTTTCATGGTAATTTTTTTGTTTTCAAATACCATACAATCAGTACTCTGCCGTACTGCCCTCTCCTTTGTAAGGTTCACTGAAATGTCATTTAGTCAGTCTAAAAACTCTGGAGATAGAAAACAGTTGATTCAGTGAATGAAACAGCAGAGTGACATTGGAGAACCTAAAAATCAGTTTGATTTCTATAGTTCAGAGTTTCAGCTATATGTTGATTCCTTATTTAAAAATTTAGTGTTTATGTGTGGGGGAGAGAGAAAGAGAGAGAGAGGAGACGACAGACAGGCCAATTCTATTAGGTTTTTACTATACATTTGCTATTTATAGGTTTTGCCTTTCTGTTACTGGTGAAAGTGTCTTTCATTTTGGTGTTTTGCACATCTTCCTGTTCTTCACATTTTATTTCTCACATGAGGGCTTCAAGTGATTATTAAGTCAAAAGATAATGTTCATGAGCATCTTTGAGTTGCTAGTTTTATTTAAAGGCTTATTTAGCTCCTTTGCTACATGTACTTAAATATTAGGTAATTTTTGTTTTTCATTAATCTTACTTTGAAGTTTCTATATCATTCTTTAGTCTTAACTCAAAATTTAAAGACTTCAAGTTAAAGAGAACTGTATAAGGAGAAATGCAATGTAAAGAAGAAGAGTAACCATAAGGTTCAAAGATAGCTATCACAGAACTAGGAAGTAAATTAAGTTTTCTACTTCATCTGTATGTGATTCTGCTGTATATGAGGGAAAGCTACTTACTCAGACACATGAGACAAGCAGCTGAACACAAAAGATGAATTTTGTGACAAATGCAAAACAATCCACTGGCAATTAAAATTTTTTCTTTATTTGGAGGAATAGACTGTTTAACAAATGTTTTGATACTCTCATAATATACACACATTTATATTATAAAAAGTATGTTCACTATTTAAAGGTATAGACTGATATTTGGTGTATTTTCTGTTTTTGCATTGCAGATATGAGTATCATTGGGCAGATGGAACAAACATAAAGAAACCTATTAAGTGCTCTGCACCAAAATACATTGACTACTTGATGACCTGGGTTCAGGACCAGTTAGATGATGAGACATTATTTCCATCAAAAATTGGTATAATTATTTTATATAGTTGCGATCCCTCATGGTTTGTTTAATTTTATGTTTCTAGAATTGTCCTTGATTTTCCCACCCAATCCAGTTTGAGAGTTCTATAGGACATGTTGATGTACATGTATGTTACACAGTCCCAAGAAGTATAGTTTTCTCAACTAATTGTAAAACAAGAACTTACCTTGTGTAAGTTGATTTTTTAAACTTAGTATTTTTAAATATTTCTTAGTTGAAAGGTTATGTTTATTAGAAAATAAAGTGATCTGCCTCTCAACTTTTTGAAATTTTTGATGTTATTCCAGATTAAAATATTACTGAACTTGCTTTTATTCAAAAAGACCTTTTTGTTTGTTTTTGTCTTGTTTAAAAAGCACTATGAAGACCCAGTTAACCCTTTCTGTAGAAGGTTGCAGTTAGAAGCTTTTCTCTTCCAGGAACCACACCAATTGAAATATTTCTAATCTCATATACTTAAGAGTACTCTATTTTTTTCATACCAGGCATATTATGGACATAAAAGAAGCCTCTTTGATATTTTGAATGAGAAGATACAGGATGAGCCATAATATCTAGATTCTGTTACATAAAAGATTTATAGTAGATAGATACTAGCATCTTTTCATAGTCTTACTTCTTACCTGGGGATAGTTTGTACAGATTGTATTAGTTATACATTATATTTATGGCAAAGAGGGAGTTTGATTTTAGGACACACAGTGTGAATCTTAAAGATTTTTAAAGCTATTCTGTGACCATGTAAGATGACACTAAGCAAAATGAACTCCCAGGTCATAGACAAAAGAGGTTTTTCTTGAGCCGGGTACTGATGACTCATACCTGTAATTCTAGCTACTCAGGAGGCTTAGCTTTGAGGATTGAGGTTCAAAGCCAGCCTGGGCAGGAAAGTCCATGAGACTCTTATCTCCAGTTAACAACCATAAAACCAGAAGTAGTGCTGTGGCTCAAGTAGTAGAGCGCTAGTCTTGAGCTGAAGAGCAAGGGAGCCCAAGCCCAGAGAGTTCAAGCCCCATAACGAACGCAAAACAAAGAGGTTTTTCTTTGTTGTTGTTGTTTTTAATGTTCTGTGTGAGTTTTGTTTCTTTTGTATGTTCTTCCTCCTGTGGTATATCCCCTGTTGTCACTGTATTTGATTTTGGTACTCTGGTATTATATATGTTTATTTGAATTAGGGAAAGGAAGGGGAACAACAGCTTGGTGAGATAAAGAACCAATGCAGTAGCGGTGTACACAAGACAATATGTTGGAAATTATCTGTACAACTTGGGATAGGGTGGAGGTGGGGAAAAAGCAGGAGAGAAATGAGGGAAGAGGTAACAAGTTTGACAAGAAATGTACTTACATATAGTTACTTATTTTACTGTAACCCTTCTGTACATTTTTTTTTTTTTTTTGCTAGTCCTTGAACTCAGGGTCTGGGAGCTGTCCTTAGGCTTCTTTTGCTCTACCACTTGAGCCCTAGCGCCACTTCTGGCCTTTTCTGTTTATGTGGTACTGAGGAATTAAACCCAGGGCTTCATGCTTGCTAGGCAAGCACTGTACCACCAAACCACATTTCCAGTCTTTTTTTTAGTCTTTTTACAGCTATATTTTCTTTAAAAAGTTAGGTGTTTACTCTTATAAATTGTTGGAATAAGTTCCTGACTACATTTTATACTTTCAGTTTAAAAGAAGGATTTGCCGGGTGCTGGTGGCTCACGCCTGTAATCCTAGCTACTCAGGAGGCTGAGATCTGAGGATCACGGTTGAAAGCCAGCCTGGGCAGGAAAGTCCGTGAGACTCTTATCTCCAATAAACCACTAGAAATCCGGAAGTGGCGTTGTGGCTCAAGTGGTAGAATGCTCACTTTGAGCTGAGGAGCTGAAGGATAGCGCCCAAGCCCAGAGTTTAAGCCCCACGACCGACAAGAAAAAAAAAAAGGATGTTTTAGAGAAGATAGTATAAGTAGTTACTGTTAGGCAGTGTCAATGTGGTAACCACTTTGAAGCTTTAAAAAACTATCTTTTGAACCTGTATTACTTATACTATATTACTTACATCACAATAATTTTTGCATTGTCTCATTTATTTTTACTTTGGTATTGTGGTGCTCTACCACTTGAGACATGCCCACATCCCTTTTTGCTTTTTAGTTACTTTTTTTTTTTTTTTGGGTCCAGTCGTGGCGCCTGAACTCTGGGCCTGGGCGCTGTCCCTCAGCTCTTTAGCTTAAGGCTAGCGCTCTACCACTTGAGCCACAGTGCCACTTCCGGCTTTTTTCTTTTTTGCTTCTGTGGTGCTGAGGAATCGAACCCAGGGCCTCAGGCATGCAAGACAAGCGCTCTACCACTGAGTCACCTTCCCAGCCCAACTTTTTAGTTACTTTTTGCCTTGCCTCGCCTTAGACTACAGTCCCTGTTTGGAGCCTGAAACCCTGGGTTTTGCATTTGACAGGCAAGTTGTCTACCTCAGAACTCTTTTTTCCAGCCCTTAGTTATAGCCCTGAGCTATAAGCTCAGGTTGTTTTGTATCTTCTGACCTCTAATTTTAGCCTCCAAAGTGTTGGGATTACCCACCAGGCCCAATTCAGGATTCCCTCCTTTTTTTTTTTTTTCTTTCTCCTTCCCCCCTGCCTGTCCTGGGCTTGAACTCAGGGCCTGGGTACTGCCCTTTTGCTCAAGGCTAGCACTTTACCACTTGAGCCACAGTTCCACTTCAGCTTCTTCTATTTATGTGGTACTAAGGAATTGATCCCAGAGCTTCATGCATGCTAGGCAAGCACTATACCACTAAGCCACATTCCCAGCCTGACTCCCTCCTTCTTAAGATTGAATAATAATTGTGTCTGTATGTGTACCTTATCATATATTTTTTCTTTTTGTGTTACTGGAGTTTGAACTCAGGGCTTGCTAATTAGATGTTCTATTGCTCAATCTTTTTTTTTTTTTTGTCAGTCATAGGGCTTGAACTCTGGGCTTGAGCGCTGTTCCTGCACTCTTTAGCTCAAGGCAAGCGCTCTGCCGCTTGAGCCACAGTGCCACTTCTGATTTTCTAGTGGTTTATTGGAAATAAGAGTCTCACGGACTTTCCTGCCTTGGCTGGCTTTGAACCTGGATCCTCAGATCTCAGCCTCCTGAGTAGCTAGGATTACAGCCGTGAGCCGCTGGTGCCTCCCACTTTTTTTGAGTTAATGTCCTTTCAGCGACTGAGATTTACCTGTTTTAGGCTTCCTAACATAAATGGTTCTAAAGTGTCTCTTGAACTTTTCTGCCCAAAATGGCTGTCTATGAACTATGATCCTCCATATCTCAGCCTCCCAAGTAGCTAGATTTACAACTGTGAGCCACTGATATGTGGCTCATCTTCTGCAATTTTAAAATTAATGTATCTTTTGACAGATCCTTACTTTGTTTCCATGTCTTGGCTCTGGTGAATAATACTGGAATAAACATAGAAATTATGTTGTTTTTATGATACGCTTTTCTTTTTACTCATTTTTACACTATTTTAAAAATAAATTGTATTTTTTTAATGTATTATTAATAGTACAAGCGAGTTTTATTGTGATAATTTTGTAGATGCATACACTCCCCTTTATTATATTCCCTTAATTTACCTTGATTGTTTTTTAGGTTGGTCATGGGCTTGAACTCAGGGCTGGGCGCTGTCTCTGAGCTCTTTTGCTCAAGGCTAGTGCTCATATCACTTTGAGCCCAGCTCCACTTCCAGTGTTTTGGTGGTTAATTGGAGATAAGAGTCTTGTGGATTTTCTTGCCCTGGGCTGGTTTTGAACCATGATCTCAGATCTCATCCTGAGTAGCTAGGATTATAATGTGAGCTACTAGTGCCTGGCCCTTGGTGATTTATTTCTTTTGAATGTATACTCAAACATACTGTTTTCCCTAAGAGCCATAGTAGTCAATATAACCATCAACAGTGTCTAAGAGTTCCATTTTCCTTCTTAAAGATTTTCTATTTTTCTAGTTTTATATTTGGTTAAGGTTGTAAGAGTGCTGTAGTACAGAAAACAAGGAATTTGTTGATGAGCTAATTTCTGGATGAATAAGGCCTATAGTCATACGGAATAGGAAAAAGTATAAGATACATTACTGACATTTAAAACAGAACTGAGTACTTAATACTTCACTACCATTTTAGGTATTTGTTTAATTTTAGTAAAGTGGTGGTATATTGGAGATATAACAGGCTACAATGAAATATTCTTATTCCATAGAAACTAGAGTTTATTTTCATTCATGATATATTGAGAACTTCTGAATAGCATAATAGGCAATATAAACTGGTAATTCATAAATGCTGCTACTTTTAATTTTTTTTTGGGGGGGGGTCCGTTCGTGGGGCCTGAACTCTGGGCCTGGGCGCTGTCCCTCAGCTCTTCAGCTCAAGGCGAGTGCTCTACCACTTGAGCCACAGCGCCACTTCCGGCTTTTTGCTTATGTGGTGCTGAGGAATCGAACCCAGGGCCTCAGGCATACAAGGCAAGCACTCTACCACTGAGCCACCTTCCCAGCCCCAAATGCTGCTACTTTTTAACCTTGTCTGGATAATTAATGTTGGTATTTGCTGACAAAATCATGCTACCTTGTTCTCTTACTAATAGAAAGGGTTGTTTTTCTCTTTCCTAGGTGTTCCATTCCCAAAGAACTTCATGTCTGTGGCAAAAACTATTCTTAAACGTCTTTTTAGGGTTTATGCTCACATTTATCATCAACATTTTGATCCTGTGATCCAGCTTCAGGAGGAAGCACATCTCAACACATCTTTTAAGCACTTTATTTTTTTCGTACAGGTAAGTTGAATTAAGAGGCCTTTGCTGTAGACTATAAGCATTTGTTTTGTGTGTACTGTGATGAATACTGTGATGATGCTGTGATGGTCAGGATAGAATTTGCCTTATCCCTTAAGTCTGCCTCCTGTTCTCCCTTTTCTATGAAGATAATGATTATCTTTTTCTTCTGAATTTCATTACTTTCCAAGTTATAGCAAGCAAACCTAAAATGTATCTGAGAGGCCTTGCCTTGAATTTGTTTCATGTCATATCCCATATGGAGGGGCTAAATAAGGAACCTGACTAGTTGGTCAGCTCTATTGATGAACTTAGTGTCTTGTTAGCAGTCTTTCCATTCCCCTTAACCCTTATTTTTGTCTACACTGGATTTTTTTTTTTTAATTTGGCCTTGTGTTTATTGAGTTTTTAAATAAAAAAAAATTTTTGGGGGGCGTTCGGTTGTGGGGCCTTGAACTCTGGGCCTGGGTGCTGTCCCTCAGCTCTTCGGCTCAAGGCTAGCACTCTACCACTTGAGCCACAGTGCCACTTCTGGCTTTTTTCTTTCTGCTTATGTAGTGCTGAGGAATCAAACCCAGGGCCTCATGCATGCAAGGCAACAGTGTCACCTCTTCTCTCCTTTTCCCTCCTTTTTTCCTCCTGACCCCCCCTTCCTCATAAGTTACATAGCTCATTTTCAACATAGGATCTAATGAATATCATTGCTGCATTTTTTTCATCATTTGTCCCATCATTTCTGTGCTCTCCCATACCATCTCCCAAACAGATAAACTTACATACAATACAAAGGGTACAGAAATCAGAAACAGTAACAAAAAAGGGGAAAAAAAGCAAATAACAGAAATCCTGGTTTCCATTTCTTGGAGTTCATTTTGACAAATCTGGTTTTATAGATCATATGCACATAGCTTTTGAGCCTTTGTAATCCTCTCCTAAGAATATCCTCCTTTGGTCTTGATGTGTGAATGTTTAATTGATCATGTTCAAGTGTAATTAAAAATTTTTAATTGAGATTAAGTGATTACATAAATTTCACTGTATTATGGGATAGTGATACTTAGCTAAAGTCACAAACACCTTTTAACAAGGCGAATTGTCATTATTATGATCTATAAACCTTATGAACTCTACAAACTTTGATAATACAACTATTTCCTCCACAATGTGTGATATGTACCTTTCTTTCCTTTTGCTTAGCGTAAGCGGTTCCCTCTTTCTCCCTCATTCCCTTCTTCCCATTGCCGTCCTTGAGTTCTTAGTTCATTTTCATCAATGCTCAGTGCAGCTGATGGCCCCCTCTACTATATTTTTTGACCTGTATCCCTCTGATTCTGTGCCCTCCTCCTAGCTTCCCTCAGCCAAGTGTAGGTTTTTTTTTTAACCATCCATTGTGTTTACTTGTAGATATATAGGCACATTCTGATTACTAAAAATGAGGGAAACTATGCAACCTATGTTTCTTTGAGGTCTGGCTTACTTTGTTTAGTATTATTGTTTCTGAGTCTTTTCATTTCCTTATAAATGGGCCCATGTCATTGTTATGGAAGCACAGAATTCCATTGTGTATATATACCATATTTTCTTCATCCATTGGTCCACAAAGGGGCATCTAGGTTGACTTCATATCTTGTCTATATAAACAATGCAACAGTGAACATGGTTGTGCTGGTAGCTTTAGTGTAGCCTTGTTTGTGGTCTATTGGGTAAATGTTCAGGAGAAGAATTGCTGGGTCATAGGCAAGCTCTATGATTAGTCTTTTGAGAAACCTCCATACTGCTTTCCAAAGTAGTTGAACAAGTTTCCATTCCCAATAGCAGTTCCCTTTTGGCCACATCCCTGCTAGCATTTGTTATTGTTAGTTTTCTTTTCTTTCTTTTTTTTTTTGTCAGTCTTGGGGCTTGAACTCTGGGCCTGTGTTGCTGTCCTTGAGTTCTTCAGCTCAAGGCTAGTGCTCTACCACCTGAGTCACAGAGCCACTTCCAGTTTTCTGGTGGTTAATTGGAGATAAGAGTCTCATGGACTTTCCTGCTCGGGCTGGCTTTGAACCGAGATCCTCACATCTCAGCCCAATGAATAGCTAGGATTATAGGCATGAGCCACTGGCCCCTGGCCATTGTTAGTTTTCTTAATAATGGCTATTCTAACTGAGATAAAGTGGAGTCTCAGTGTTGTCTTTGTTTTGGCCAGTCCTGGGGCTTGCACTCAGGCCCTGAGAACTGTCCCTGAGCCTCTTTGTGTTAAAGGCTAGCACTCTAGCCACTTTTGGCTTTTTATGTTTATGTGGTACTGAGGAATTGAACCTAGGGCTTCCTGCATGCTGGCGAGCACTGTACCACTAAACGACATTCCCAGCCCTCAATGTTCTCTTGATTTGCATTTCTTTTATGGCCAGATATGTTGAACATCTCTTCATGTATCTATTGGCCATTCTTATGTCTTCTTCTGAGAAATTTCTCTTTAAGTCTTTAGCCCATTTATTAATCGGGTGTTGTTTCTTTGAGGGTTTTAATTTTTTGAGCTCTAAGATAGCTAATAAAAGTCTTCACCCATTCTGTGGGCTTTCTATTTATCTTGCTAGCTATGTCCTTTGCTGTTGAAAAATTCTTCACTTTGATACAGTCCCATCTATCCTGTCTTGCTTTGATTTGTTCTGATTCTGGATCTTTATTTAGGAAGTTTTAACCTATGCCTAGGAGGCTAGTATTTCATCTATCCCTTCCTGTGGTATTTTAATGGTATCTGGCCTTACATTGAAGCTTTTGATCATTTGGAATTGATTCTGGTACAGGGTGAAATATAACAATCTAGCTTCAGTTTTCTACATGTGAGTAGCCAGTTCCGCCAGCCCCATTTGTTGAAGAGACTGTCTTTCTCATTATGTGTTTTTGGCTCCCTTATCAAATATTAGGTGGCTGTATGTCTGTGGGTTCATTTCTGGGTTTTCTGTTCCTTTGTCCTCAGCCTATTCTTGTGCCAGTACCAAGTTGTTTGCATCACTATGGTTTTGTAATAGAGTATGAAATTTTATTTTATTTTTATATTCCTCCAGCACTATTCTTCCTGGTAAGGATTGTTTTTGCTACTTGGGGTATTTTTATTATTCTCTTAAATTTTTGAATGTTGTTGGGATTTTTATTTTGTAGATAGCTTTGGGCAGAATTTCCAGGAGCATAGAAGGTTTTTCCATTTCCATAAATCTGCTTTAATTCCTTTTTTCAGGTTTTTAAAGCTTTCATAATAAGCAGTCATTCACATCTTTGGTTAATTCCTAGTTTGTTTTATTTTAAGCTATTACAAATAGAGTTGCACTTCTGATTTCAATCTCAATGTTCTCACTGTTGGCATACAGAAAAGCTACTGATTTTTTGTTGTTGATGTTGTTGTTGGTCATGGGGTTTGAACTCTGGGCTTGGACGCTGTCCTTGTGCTCTTCACCTCAAGGTGAGTGCTCTACCACTTGAACCACAACACCACTTCTGGTTTTCTAGTGGTTTATTGGAGATAAGAGTCTCACAAACTTGGCTTTGAACCATGATCCTCAGATCTCAGCCTCCTGAGTAGCTAGGATTATAGGCGTGAGCCATTGATTCCTGGCTTAAAGCTACTGATTTTTGTGGGTTAATTTTAGGTACTGCTACTTTGCCACAAAGTTTTGGATCAGCTCAAGTAACTTGGGGGAGGAATCTATAGGGTTCTTTCAATACAGGATCATGTCATCTGCAAAGAGGGATAGTTTTACTTTTCTTTCCCTATTTGGATCCCCTTTATGTTTTTCTCTTCCTTTATTGCTCTTGCTAGGAATCCAAATACTACATTGAAGAGGAGTGGAGAGAGCAGCATCCTTAGTCTCATTCCTGATTTTAGAGAAAATGGTTTTAACTTTCCACCATTAAGTGAAATTCTGGCTGTAAGTTTGTCATATACAGCCTTTATTATATTGAGGAATTCAGGAATGTTGCACTGATTTCTGGCTTCCTAGAGTTTTTATCATAAAGGGATGTTGAATCTTGTCAGCTGCTTTTTCTGCATCTATAGAGACGATCATGTGGTTCTTGTCCTTGCTTCTGTTGATGTGTTGGCATATATTGATTCAGCTCTGCTTCCCTGGAATCCTGTTTAATCATAGTATATGATTGTTTTTGGTTAGTTGTTGAATTTGGTTGGCCAAAATTTTTTTCCCTTGGGTTCTTTAAAAATTTTTTTTAATGTTTATTGTAAAGAGACTGTACAGAGGACTTATAGTTACATGAGTAAGATAATGAGTACATTTCCTATTGAGCATTGTTACCCCCCTCCTTTGTTTTTCCCCTACCATCCCTCCCCACCCCACCTCCCCAACTTCTCCCCTGCCCTCCCCCCCAAATTATAAAGTTGCTTTTCAACATAGTGTCTTGTAGGTTTCTTTGTTAAAATGGGTCAACCTGTATCCTTGTTTCAGCATTTTGTTATTTCCCTTCCCCTCCCTACATTAGAAAAATGTATATACAAGATGCAGGGCACCAGAATGAAATACAGTAACAACAGGGGTTTTACCATAGGGGAAGAACATACAAAAGAAACAAAAATATCACATAGTACATTAAAAACAATAGCAAGAAAGATAAAACCACTTGTATCTCTATCTTGGGGTTCATTTCGCTTAGTATCATTTGTACATAGCTTTTGACCTTTCTACTTGTCTGGTAAGATTATCCTAGGCCAGAAATTTGAGAAGTTTTGCATTGATGTGCAGCAAAGATGGATCTATTGTTGATAAGTCTCTATCTGATTTTGGGATGAGGGTTATTTATGGTAGCTTCATAGAATGAGTTTAGTGTAGTGATCTTTCTCTTTCATTAGAGTTTGAGGGGCGTTGGAATGAGTTCTCCTTTGAAAGCCTTATAGAATTCAGCTGTGAGGGGCTGAGACTATGGCTTAGTGGTAGAATGCCTGCCTAACACGCATGAAGCCCTGGGTTCAGTTAAATCAGTACCACATAAGCAGGGGAAAAAAGACAGAAGTGGTGCTTTGGCTCAAGTGGTAGAGTGCTAGCCTTGAGCAAAAAAAGAAGCTCAGGGACAGTGCCCAGACCTTGAGTTCAAGCCTCTGGACTGGCAAAAAAAAAAAAAATCAGCTCTGAATCCATCTGGTCCTGGGCTTTTCTTGGATGAAGGTCTTTTAATGTGATTTCTATTGGTGACAAATTTAAATGGTACAAATTTAAATGCAGCAACTCCTATTTATTGAAAGTTACTTTGTGCCATTTATGTAAAGTAGTTAACATCTATTATCACATTTATTTCCTACAATATTTTATGAGTTAGGAAGATATAGCTTCTAATTTTACATATATAAAAACAGTATTAAACGAGATTAAACTTTTCCCAGACACATCTAGTGAACTGAAAAAAAAAAATCAAGCCTAATACTTATAACTTAATCAGAAAATAATTTTTAACTTGGGCTAATGGCAATCTGCTTTGAAATTAGATGTTAATAGTAAGTTTTGTTATTTCTTTTGTCTTTTTTATGCTTAGGAATTCAACCTTATTGACAGAAGAGAACTTGCACCACTCCAAGAACTGATTGAAAAACTCACCTCTAAGGACAGATAAAAGCATGCAAGAATGTGCAGATTGTTTCTTAAATGAAGCAGTGTGGAGTGCATTTGGATTTTTGTTGTATTTTGTTTTATTTGGATTGTTCTTGTTGGGTTTTGGGGATTGCTTGGGTTTTCTTTTCTTTATTCCCAATATTGAAACCATATTCTATTGCTATTGGAAGCCAAGAACCATTTGCTACATTTGAAAGGGGTAAATTTTATCTTAGTGGAATATAGTTTTTGTTGTTTTTTAAACCTGGCTTTGGTTACTTAGGACTTTATTCTTTTTTCTTTTTTGTAAAGAAAATTGTGTGTGAAAAAATTGCTTACTAACTGAACTGCTGATGTTTTGGGGTCTGTGTTGTGTAAATTGTGGCCCATTTTTGAAGTCTCCAAAAAATTTATGTTTTTAAGTGCCTTGGCAGGCTCACTTCTGAGGTGCAAAGCACGGACATAGACCTGAACAGAACTCGAAATAATATTAGGATTACTACCCAGGGCACTTACTGGTGCATGTTGTAAAATAATCTGTCATAAAAGCCATAGTTTATCTAAATTGATGATCTCCAGCTTTTACTACATTGGACAAACATAATTTGTAAAGGTGTGCATGTAGAACATAAAGATGTAGAACAAGAAAAAATTATTTCTTAATTATTTTTGATATTGACAGTAATATATTCTGTTCAACAAATGCTTAAAGTTTTACAAGCAGGTCTTTTTCCATCTCTTAATATCTGTGATATTGAAACTTGAGGATGTTGAAATGTAATACCTATTGCATTTTGGCTTCTTTCTACATATTAACTGCACTATAAGTGTAAAACTTCAGGTTAATATAGGATTGCCATCTTGAGAGGTGATGCTGAACTGTGAGGTTTCCTAGCAATTGCCAAATGAGCCATAAGTCTACAGAATCCCTTTCTACTTCAAAGAGGAGGGAAAAGGAGAGTGTGCTTGATTTGGGGTAGTTTGGGGAGTTAAAGATAGGATTAAATATGGAGAGTCAAGTTCTAGACAAGTCCTGTCTTACAACCCTTATATAGAATGGTATGAGATTTTAATAAATTACTTATAAACAGAGTCTTAGAGACTTCCTTTTAGAAGAGTCAACTTCCATGAGAAGTTAAAAATAAATTATTAATTTTAGGTACAGATATTAACCATAGGAAATTGATCACTTTTTAGCATTTCCATTCAATGAATGGAGTTGGTGTTCGCCTATCATTTTAAAATGATACAGTACCTTTCTTTGCTTATTATAGGCCCAGTTTGAAGCATTCTGACTTCTGATTTTTCCACTGTGAAAGGAAATCTTTTTCTTTGCAGTAATAAACAATGAAAATGCTAACTCAGTAGTTACTTTTAAATTTGTTAAGACTTCTAGTGAGTTACTACTATTAATAACAAGAAACTTAGTTTTTAGAATGTGTTTTACCTCCAGAGTCATTTTTTTTTTTTTTTTTTTTTTGTCGGCCGTGGGGCTTGAACTCTGGGTCTGGGCGCTGTCCCTCAGCTCTTCAGCTCAAGGCGAGCACTCTACCACTTGAGCTACAGCGCCACTTCCGGTTTTCTGGTGGTTTATTGGAGATAGGAGTCTCACGGTCTCTCCTGCCCGGGCTGGCTTTGAACCGCGATCCTCAGATCTCAGCCTCCTGAGTAGCTAGGATTACAGGCGTGAGCCACCAGCGCCCGGCCCTCCAGAGTCATTTTTAAGAGATACTCTGAATAGATTTCAGATTTTCAAATTTTTTTTTTACTAGTTTTGATAAATCTGCTTCCTCAATTAGAAAAATACCATTCCTGCAATTAGAAATATATGCCTTTTTCTTGGTAGGCTAGAAACGCTTGCTTTGAAATTGTATAGTTTCTAAGCAGTTAGCAGGAAAGAATTTAGAATGAAGTAAATTTGTTTCTGACATTAATAGAAAGTGATAAAATTTACTAATCACGAACTGCCTTTTTCTCCATTCATTTCTATCAGTTTTTTACCTACCAAGTACTAATAGTTTTCTCCATTCATTTCTATCATTTTTTTACTTAGCAAGTACTAATAGGGTAAATATCAGGAGACCCTGGCAGAGGCAAATATTTTGGGCATTTATTGGTTATACTTAAGGGAGCTAGCTGATTCCTTAAAACAAATTTTTCAGTATTCAAAGAAATAATATCAACCACTATAGGCTAATTGAAAAAAGAATTATAATGTCATAATTTTTTTTTTTTTTTGGGTCCGGTTGTGGGGCCTGAACTCTGGGCCTGGGCGCTGTCCCTCAGCTCTTCAGCTCAAGGCTAGCGCTCTACCACTTGAGTCACAGCGTCACTTCCGGCTTTTTACTTATGTGGTGCTGAGGAATCGAACCCAGGGCCTCGAGCATACAAGGCAAGTGCTCTACCACTGAGCCACCTTCCCAGCCCCCTAATGTCATAATTTTTGAGTTATAGGAATGAAGCAAGTGATAACTCAAATTGTCTTCCATGTGGCATTTGACTTTATAACAACCTAGTAATGAAGGAATTGTACTAGCCAAGTGTAGAGTGAATAGTGAAAGGCTTTTCTTGTTCTTTTAAGCTTTATATAGTAGCACACTATAGAAACGGAAAAATATTCTGTAAATTATAATTGGTAGTAGAATTTACTTTCTTAATATATGTAGATAGGATTTTGTTTTCACTGTGGCAGAATCTCGGGTGTGTTTCCAAGTAGTCACTTAATCAGTTACTGGGAGGTAGGAGGTCTCTATGCCTATGGTAACAAAGCATAGAAATTCTCCTAGGGAGAGGCCTGGCCTTTGTCTATGGTGTTAGGTGAAAAGAAGCAAAAACACTTGCCAGAGAATAGACTGATTTATTAAAAATTAGTTTTAATTAATTGGTTCCTATGAGAGAAAAACAGCCGTTATAAAACGATCATCACAGCTTGATTTGGAAGCAGAGCTTGCATAAATATCTATTAGACTTTTTCATGTTTTTTTAATTTATAAATAACGAAGATTTTTATTTTTTCCCCCAGCTCTATACAAAATAACCAAAGTAGATGTTAGGTATTTTTCTCATTCTTTGAAAAAGTACTAAGTTACAGTGCTATTGTGATTCTCTGATTTTAGCAATTATTTTAAATGATGGACTTAATGGTAGTGAAACTGACAGAGTACATCCCCCCCAATCCCACTCCCACCCCACCCCCAGTAAGAGGGTTTGATCTGAGTCTTGCATTTACTTGCTAGACAAATACTCTATCACTTAAGCCATGGCTCCATAAGAAAGACTGAAAATTTTTAAGTTGGTGGAAGATAGTGCTATTGCCTTTCACTTGTTGACTAGATTTTACTGTTTCCCACAAAACCAGAGCATCAGAGTACTCTAAAACATTAAACAGGTGCTAGGGGCTTTAGAGGGAGGTCAGTTTACTTTAAAGTGAAAGATTTTAGATTGCTGTCTCTATCTTTCCTTTGTTAGTCATTTGTAAATTCTAAATGGTCAGCATAAAATTTAGTAGGTAAAGAATATATGTTTAGTATATATTTCAGACCGAGTTACTGCTTGGTATCATGATCAATGAACCACTACAATCTCTTATTAGAAAACAATTTATTTATATTTTGCACATGTAATCACTAGACTCCATTTTATGTGTTACATTTTTCTTGCTTATGGGAAAATAGCAAAATTACAGATTACTTTTATAGCTTTGTCTACCCCCTCTCTGAGAGAGGTTTAATAACCACTAAAATGGTAGAATATATGAAATACAAATATTAAATAGTAGATCTTTTCTTTTCAAATGAATATGTCATAACTTAATAGAGAGTTGATCTTCAGAGTAGTTCTTTTAGGATCACTTAACTCCTTTTATGCTGGAAGTGTGAGAATCAGATTGTGATTAGGCAAAGAATCCATCATTTTAACTGCACAAAATTTTTTAGAAGCTTATATGATCTCCCTTCTCACCAAACCAAGTATTGTAACTTGGCTGATCCCTGAGAACTAAGCTAGTAGGGAAATTCAAAAGAATGTGTTACAGGCACTGAATAGAGAAAAAGGTTTTTTTTAAAGCATTGATGGAATCACAGAATCAAGGAATGGTTTCTTGATGGTACTGTTTTGAAGTGGGCAATATCATTAGGGTGTGTAAGTTTTTAAAAACTACAGCTAAATTCCTTACAATTAAATATAGTAATTTAAAAAAGTACTTCTTTATATATTTTCTTCTATTTTTGTTCCTTTTTCTTAAAAATTTTAAATGTCTTGACTGTTGCACAATAATTTTGATTTGACAGTATAGAAAAGTGAATACATTAGAGCTTTTGCCTTTTTTAAAAAAGATGGGTTTTCAGTAAAGTGAACAATAGAGTAAACTGGAGATAGTTGTACAGACAAATTGGAATAAGTATTATGTGCTAATTATGCCAACTTTGAAGCCTACATGTCACAAATAAAATATTTAGAATGGTAAAACTATTTCATGTATCACTTATAACTTTAAATTTTGACTGTCTTTTGAAAAGATTAGGGACCAAAGTATATCTGTAATTTGGAAATGATAGTATACTATGAAAACTTACCTTATTTGAAGCTTATCTGGGATTTTGAAGAATATATCAGTTCCTATAAGCAGCTCTATACTTTATAGACCACTTCTAAAATAATTTAAGTATCTGAGTTTTGTCATGACGCTAGACTTACCATTATAAACACTGTTGACTAGTTGTTAGCTTGATTGTTACAAATTGACAAATGTTTAGAGGTAAAGGTGATTTGCACTTTTAGGGCCCAACTAATAAGTTAAAGAGAATTTGTTTGGAAGGCATAAAATTGTAATCCATGGCTGGGCAGCAGTGGCTCACGCCTGTAATCCTAGCTGCTCAGGAGGCTGAGATCTCAGGGTCTCGGTTCAAAGCCAGCCCAGGCAAGAAAGTCCTTGAGACTCATCTCCAATTAACCACCAGAAAACTGGAAGTGGTGCTGTGGCTCAAGTGGTGGAGCGCTAGCCTTGAGCTGAAGAGCTGAGGGACAGTGCCCAAGCCCAGAGTTCAAGCCCCATGACTGACAAAAAAACAAAAAATTGTAACCCATGTTTGCCACTCATAGCTGAACTTACTTGTGTTTTAACAACAACAGAAACACAGATTAAAATATTTGGTATTCTGTTCTACAAGGGCAATGCAAGCCTCTGTCTTTCCCTCCCTCCCTTCATTTTGCATAAAGTATTATATAGTACAAAATCTGGTCTACAGTTCTCAACCATAGATGAAATCACTGTGGTCATTCCTGCCCATCTTTGTTTTCCCACTCTTGTCTTTTTTCCTCCTCTTCCCCTCCCCAACATGGAAACAAGTTAGTGGTTCTGAAGTACTTACTGTTACCACCTAGGTTTCGGTTTGTTTAAGTTGACAGTTTTTAAAAAATTATGTCACTGAAGCTACAATTAGTGAAGTGGAACTTTATTAGTATTTAATTTCTTTTACTATTAATATTCTTACAGCTGGATGTTTCTTAAGTTTTGCACAAATTTTCATTTTTGTTTTGTTTCTAAAATAATTTTGTAGGTTATGAAATAGATTAGTACACTTCCATGTAAGAATACCTTTTCTCTTTAAAATTTTCTGAAAAAATAACTTTTTAGGGAAAATAGTTTTGTTCTTTTTTAACAGCCATTAAATGTGTATTATTTTCCTATATGTATAACCAGGGTGATGAGGTGATCTTTTAGAGAATATTTTGTTTGATTTTTTTCTATACATTTAAGTTATTACTTAAAATAACCACTAGGAAGAGTTGCATGAATTATGAAAGAGATTATGGTAAGTACCAAAACACTTGAATAGAACTCATTTCTGAAGACAAAAACAGAAAAATATTGTCAGTGCCAATTGATAGAACCATGAGGGCAGCTTCACAGTGTTCAGGTATTTAAGAAACTGCACGAAGACACCAGATCCTGCCCTTGAAAAGAAAGTTTCTATGTTTGAGACAAATAGGTCTAAAGTATGAGAAGTAACCTGGGTGCTGTACTGAAAGCTGTACCACGATTATGCAAGTTGTAGTTACTAGTCAAAGTTTAATTGCTTCATTATTTTAAAGAGGGTATTGACAGAATGTCAGAAGATCTGTAATATGTTTTATTTGAAAGATGTAAATAATGTATACAAACTTGTATGTGATGGGTTGGGAAGTATTTAAATTCTAGTTTTGTTTTTTAAAGGAGAAACTGAATGTTTATAAGAAAAAAAGCCTAATAAATAGTTATGTTTGACCATGAATTATGATTTTGTATTATTGCTGTTCATTTTATCATAGGTATTCTCACACTGAACACATTCCAAGGGAAACTGAAGATATATGGAATATGTTGGACATTTCAAATTTGTTAGTTAATATTTTTTGTAATGTTCACAACTGTACAAGTTGGTATGTTAAGTGGAGGAAACTATACAAGTCAATTTCACTTAGAGTTTAAGACCTTAATATGCCTGAACTTGAAGTTGTTTATTACATTCTCATTCCATAGTGCTAAAATCTTAGAAACACTTAGAAAATAGAAATCATTTTTCTTTGATTAGGAAAACAATGGTTTTTGTTTGTTCTTCAAAGAAACAGGAGAAACCATCGCTTCCAGGCTAACATTGAACTCATGCTGTCTGTGCTTTCCTAATGCTATTCAGATATGTGCCACAGTTTTTCTGTTTTTTGTTTTCTTCCTTAAATTTTTGTGTGCAAACAATCTATCCTGAAGTTAACAGTTCTTACTCCTACTTAATTTTCAGTCCAGAATATTGTTAGTGCATTTGAATACCCCTGCAGAGTATTGTTTATGATATACACATGCACTATATTTCTTGGGTAAAATTTTGGATGTTTTCTAAAATGTTTAGAAAATTTTAATTCTGAAATGTCTGGCTTCAAAAGTTTCAGGTAAGGGATTGTGGATTAAAATCAAAGTGTTGTGAAAGCTGAGTGTGGTGGTACAGGCCTGGAATCCCAGCACTTGGGAGGCTGAGGCAGGAGGTTCATGAGTTGAAGACTAGCCTAGGCTACAAAGCAAGATCTACATGTCAAAACTAAAAAAGGTGTGTGAAAGTTCTTGAATTCATCTCTTGTCAAAAACAGGGTAGGTATTTTTTTTGGAAATACACTATTTATAGCTAGGATTATAGGCATGGGCTATGGGTACCTGCAGGACTCTTAATTTACATTGTTTATTTTTGAGATCAGTGCCAACTGCTCTTCTAGGCTTTTTTTTTTTGGTGATACTGGGGCTTTAACCTCTGGATCTCATGTTTCCTAGAAAGGTGTTCCACCATTTGTGCCATAACCTTTTGCTTGGCAGGGTTCAGACTACACTACACCTGACTTGCTGCATTCAGGTCTGATAGTTAAAATACGAAAAAGAATAACAAGGCCCGTGGTTGATGTGGACAATTTGAACAAAAAAAAAACTTGACAAAAAGTGAACCCTGGTATTTCTACATTACTTCTGTCTATAGAAGTACATTGATGGAACGTATGTAATCGTTCAAAAAACAACATACGTTAACCATGTTAGAGAATGGTTTTGAGAAATTGAGCCATAGTCATGCTGAATCGAAGTCTTCCTAAATGTGCTTTGCAAGTATTCTACAGGGATCCAAGGGAAGGGGCTGAGGGGTGTGATCAGGAGCCCCTTCCCTTGGGTGGCGTCTGATTGCCCAAATTCCACCCCTGGGAGCCAGGAGCGACCGCGTGCCTGCACCCGGTCACTCACGGGTTAATGAGGGGGCGCCAACACACCTCGGAACCGAACGGAACAGCTCCTGGCGCGCAGCTCCTAACGAGGCATCTCCTGGGCTTCCGCGGGGCGCTCCGTGGACGTTCCTACCGGGCGAGGTCGGTTTGTAGTCCTGACCGCCCGCCCCGCGCTTCTACGCGTCCCCACCAGCCACACCAGAGCGCCAGCTTCCCAGACCAGGCCAACGCCCGCCCTCCACGGCCCCGCGCTCCCCCGGGTCTGCATCCGGTTCCGGAACCTCCCGCCCGAGGCCCCGCCTCCGTCCTCAGCCTTGGCCCCGCGTGACCCGGCGGGAGGCGGGCGCGGGCGGCGGGCGCGGGCGCGCGGGGTGGGAGGGGCTGCGCCTCAGGTCCGTCCCACTCGGAGGCGGCCTCCGCGCGCCAAAGTCAAACCCGGGGCCCGCCGGCGCGCGCTGCGAGGACAGGTCCGGGCGAGCTCCGCAGCCAGGCCCGCGCGCGCACCTGCGGCCGCCTTCCCGTCCTCCTTGCCCGCCGCGCCCGAGGCCGCCGCCGGACGAGGGATGGCCACTCCGCCCAAGAGGCTCTGCCCGTCCCCCGCCGCCAGCTCGGAGGGCACCCGCATCAAGAAAATCTCCATCGAAGGGAACATCGGTAAGGGGCTCCCGTGAGCGACCGGCCCGGAGCAGGGAATGGCGGCGGCCGGAGCCCCTGCGGGCTCCATCTCTTTGCTGTGCTCACGGAGGGAGGGCGTTCCTGCAGCCCGGCGGAGTGGACGCTCCCGCAGCTCCGCTTCCGGCCCGGCGCCGCCCCGCGCCGCCCCGCGCTGCCCCGGGCTGCCTTCCCGCCGCCCCGCGCTGCCTCCCCGCGCTGCCCCGCCGCCGCCCCGCGCTGCCCCGGCGCTGCCCTGCGCAGCCCCGCACCGCCTTCCCGCCGCCGCCCCGCGCTGCCTCCCCGCGCTGCCTTCCCGCCGCCGCCCCGCGCTGCCCCGGCGCTGCCCCGCGCCGCCCCGCACCGCCTTCCCGCCGCCGCCCCGCGCTGCCCCGCGCCGCCTTCCCGCCGCCGCCCCGGCCTTTGTGAGGAACCCGAAGGGCCACGGCACTGTTGGAAATGTAAACAGAATATTCTGGGGCCGGGGGCTTGTCGAGGGCGCCGGATCTTTGTGAAGTGTTACTAGGCCTAAGTCACATCCTCCTCCTCCTCCTGTTGTTGTTGTTGTTGTTATTTCATAGACCTAATTGCTATCCTGCCACATCTAGAGAACATTTCCCCAAGCTGCCTTTGTACTTCTTTACAGACAGCTTTCTTCCCTTCCTACCCGCTGTCAACTGCTGACCTGATTTTCTTCATCTCTGAAAAATGACCTTTGCCAGAATGTCGTATTAATAGAATCATAGAGTATCTAGGTTTTTGTGACATTTCTTTTATTGAGCACGATGCTTTTGAGAGGCATCATGTTACTTGCTGTTTTTAATTGGTGAGTAGTCTTCCATTGCCTGGATGAACCACAACCATTTGCGGACATTTGGGTTTATCTTCAGTTTTTAGTGATTGTTAATCAAACTACCGTAAATATTTAAGCACAGGGAAAGCAGCTCTTAATGATCTCAGTTAGGGTATCCCTCCCTCAACCTTACCAAATATCCAATATTATCAATATCCAATATTGAATCATGGCTCAAAGATCACTAGCATTGTTATTAACCCTGATTGGGCTCACCTACATTATGCATATCATTTGCAAGATGAATGTCTGTTCCTGATTCTTCTATATTTCCTAACACTGGAAACCCATCACTTCCTGTTTTTGATAGAAATTTTATTTTGAGGACAGTCTGCATACAGCAAATATTTTAATTCTTGCCACATTCAAAGTTTTCTTTAAAAAGACAAGACAAACAGAGGTTCTAAGCATTCAAAAGAACAGAAGAAATCTGAGCACACTCAAAGATTGCTCCAGACACCTTTCAGTGAAACAAACCCTCTTTTCCTGTCAGCAGTCTAAGTTCTTCCAGAATGCAATCAGGATAGCAGCATAACTCCTCACAGCCTCTGAATTGAAAAAGAAGGCCATAAGTAAAAACTGGAGAAAGTAGTTAAACAAAGCTATCTTGAGAGTTAATTTGATGGACAGCCCCACAGATCAAATACCACTGTGTATTAGTCCCTTTTCTTCTGCAATCCATTCAGGAAATATAATACCTACACACTTTCCTCCAGCCATCTTTATTCTCAGGACCTGAAATAATTTCCTAATGTGTCACTCAACCTCCATTTTCTCTTAACCACTCCCAGACACATCTTTCTATCTGTAAATTCAGTTGTTATCCCTGCTTAAAATCCCTCATTGACTTTCTTGTTACTTACTCTAAAAGGAGCTGCATACTGATACATTTGCACAATATGAACATGTGCACAGATTTGGGAAAACGAGGATTAAAACATTTTGAAATGTTTACATAAACATCTAAGTCTTTGGTTTCCAATGAAAAATCTGAAGGTCTGGTAACATTAGTTCTATATTTCTGCATAACAACATGCCGCGGACCGGGTTCTGTCGGGGCAACGGAGGACACCTAAGGGAGGAACCTGGAATAGGTGGGGAGATGGCAAACAGACAACTCACACACAAGAGGAGTGAATGCTGAGTGCTGAGTGCTGAGTGCGATTTAATGCAGAGGATAGCAAACTTTTATAACAGAAGTCTTCATGAGAAAGGGCAAAAGGTTACACAATCTTGCTGCATGGCTTCTTTCTTGGGTGGTCACCAGCTGGGCACCTGATAGGCATTTGTCTCCGGCTTATCTCTAAGGAATACAATGGGTTTGGGTTTCGATGTTTGTCACCAATTAACCATTACCTATTTTTATAGAGGCCTTAACTTTCCCATAAGATCTTTCCTGTCTCTTCTTTAATAGTAAACTTTAAGGAGACCTAGCAATTCTCTTAGTAAATAGCAGGAAATTCTCTCTCCTAAATAATTATCTCAGCAATTGCCATACATTCTTTCTGTTTTAGCTGAGCCTATAGCTTCTTGTAAGTCCCTTACAAACAATTCCTTCTGCTGAAGTGACTTTGTGAAACCCCCAATACTTTTATATTTACTTATAACTTGTCTCCTAGCCTCCATAAGAGGGGTTTCAGGTTAGCACTTAACTCTGGTGAGTCCGTCATATTTTTAAGACACTCATCAGATATTGGAGTCGTCAACACTCTTAAGAAAGAGCTTTGAATAAGGGAATGTTGACAATGAGCAAGTACATAAAGCAGTAGAAGCAGTAAAAGATTAACAGGCACTCTTATACAGTGAAGAAAGGCAGAGACACATCTTTTCCCAGGGGTTTTTCCAGCCTTTTCCCAGGAGTAGGCCTCTTAGAAGCCCTATTCTCCGAGGTAGACTTCGGTGAAGTCCCAAAACTTGGAGATAGGTTTCTGTAAAGCCCCATTCTCTGAGGTAGACTTCGGTGAAGTCCCAAAACTCAGAGATAGGTCTCGAAGCCCCTATCATGGTCTGATAGATGGTTTCCCATGCTAAGCAGACTCTACTGGGGTCGGCGTGGCAACAACAATTGGTATTTAGCCAAAGGGAGTGTGTAATCACTATATTTTGTGTTCCTTATTATGTCACTTTGTCAGTTGCTGCTCATTATTTTTTAATGTTTCAAGTCTTTTCCACCTTACTGTAGCACCAGGTCCAAATAAACAATCAATGTACAGATTGTTAATCTGTGTAGAAGACTTGTTATGCATTTCCTCTATTTTGGTCATTTTAGGTTTTTACTCATGAATTTTCTCTTGTCTTATATTACTAAAGTACAGTTTCACATTACATTTGTGGAGGCTTTATCTGTTCAGAATGACTAGTAGTACCAGAAAAACTGCTTAGTATTAGGAATTTATTAGTTCCCATGAGTTTAAAAAATACTGACATGAACAAGGTACCAGTGCCTCTTGCCTATAAGCCTAGCTTCTCAGGAGGCTGAGAACCAGAAGATCAAGGTTCAAAGCCAGTCTGGGGAGAAAGTCTGAGACATTCCATCTCCACAAAAAGCTAGGCTGGAGGTACGGCCCAAGTGGTGGAGCAAACTAGCCAAGTGAGACCATAGTCTGTTGAGTTCAAATCCTGAAACGTGCAAAAAAAAAAAAAAAAAAAGCACCTTGGTTCTTGTTCTCTTGCACCTTCATAGAATATGAATTTGTTAAATAACATTTTCTAGCTCCCATTCCCTGTCAGAAGTTAAGGAAATAGATACTCATTTATGAACTACAACAGTGGTTATTCTACATGAATTCAAATTTTTTGAAATATGGTCACACTACTACTAGTCAGTATCAGAAGAAAGTTTAAAGTGTTAACCCTTAAGTGGTTTAAGACTGTTAGTTATTGGCTGATGTTTTAATGTGTTCCTTGGTTGTACTTTTTTTTTTTTTGGTCGGTTCTGGGGCTTGAACTCTGGGCTTTGGCATGGTCCCTGTGCTCTTCAGCTCAAGGCGAGTGCTCTACTGCTAGAGCCACAGTGCCACTTCCGGTTTTCTGAGTGGTTTATTGTAGATAAGAGTCTCATGGACTTTCCTGCCCCGGCTGGCTTTGAAACTCCATCCTCAGATCTCAGCCTCCTGAGTAGCTAGGATTACAGGCGTGAGCCACTAGCGCCTGGCTTGGTTGTTATTTCTTAACATCGTATTCTCTTAGGTAGCTCAGTGGGGTTGTTGATCATTGAAAATCATTTTTGTAAGTGCCCTACAGACCCTAACTTCACCTTTTGAATGCAAAATTTTAGGCACCAATGCTTTTCCCACAGCAAACTGATTGCCACACAGTTTATCCTTAAATGTTTTTCCCGTTTTCTGGCAAAAAGAGGGCTTTTGTAGCAAGGTTTTGCTTCTGTTCTGTCCTTCTGTGCCAGTCCTTTACCTCCTTTTTATGTTCAGTGTGATCTTTTCTCTTGCCCTGTATAATGTTGGAAGGTTGAATATAATTCGGCAAGTCAAAGGTAAGTTCTTTTGTTGCCTTCCTTTTTCCATTTCATAAGGCAAAAAAAGCTTCGCTTGTGTATAAGTTGAAATTATATATAAATTATATGTTCTTGGGCAAGGGGAGAACAAGAACATATTGCTGAGCAGCGATGTCAAATATAACCACATTTGGTGGCTCCAGATAGAAAGGGTGCGGTGTCATTAGAATCGCTGTACCCTATTAGATACTATGTCAGGATTGTCCCTACTATGAAACATGACACGTTCTTGGCTAATTTAAAATTACTGTGTGCACAGTATATCCTGATTACCCCCTGCATATGTCAAAACTAATGAATGGTATCAGGGAAAAGTAAACTCCTTCCTTCCCTCCTTTCTGCCCTCAGCCTTCTCTCCCTCCCCCTCCTCCTCTCTACCTACAATGAAAATCCTGTAAAACAGAGTCATGAAAGCAAATGAAGAGAGCATGACATGTAGAAAGTGCTTTACAAAACTTTGAATTGTTTCTATTGACCATAGTGTTAATTAGTTTCAGATAGTAGTATTATTTCTTATTTTAAAACTAAGCGGTTATGTTTTCATATTGTTTGAACTAAGGGTATTGTACTTGCTTGGTTTGCTCGCTTGGCTCACATCCCACCACAAGAGCAACCTCCCCTGTTCTGCTGTTTGCTGGTTATGTTGGAGATAGAATCTCTTAGGCTTTTCCACCTTGCCTGGCTTTGAACTGCAATTCTCAGGATCTCAGCCTCCTGAACCAGGCTCTCAGCCTTCTGAACTAGAATAACAAACTTGAGCTATCAGTACCCAGTCTAATTAGTTTCTTCTCCTCCTCCTCCTCTTCCTCCTCTTCTTTCTTCTTCTTCATCTTCCTTCTTCTACCTCCTCCTTCTTCCTCCTCCTCCTTCATTCTCCCTTCTTCTTTTTTTTTTTTTTTTTAAATTTTTTTTTTTGGGTCCGGTCGTGGGGCCTGAACTCTGGGCCTGGGCGCTGTCCCTCAGGTCTTCAGCTCAAGGCTAGCGCTCTACCACTTGAGCCACAGCGCCACTTCCGGCTTTTTTTTTTTTTTTTTTTTGCTTATGTGGTGCTGAGGAATCCAACCCAGGGCCTTGAGCATGCAAGGCAAGCGCTCTACCACTGAGCCACCTTCCCAGCCCCATTCTCCCTTCTTCTTAATATATTGTTTTTTTTAGACAAGGTTTCACTATGTTGCCCAGCTAGTCTTGCTTACCCCATCTTACTGCCTCAGCCAACCCAAATGCTGGGATTATAAGCATGTACCACTATGGTATAAGATAGAAGAGGAACTGAGCTTTGTAGATAGAAAAAATAGAACTCAGGAAATTTTTGAGATGCAAGAGCTTGGAATGACTGTCAGGTCATAACAATTAACTGGTTATCACAACTATTTTTAAGAGGAGAGTACTTTATGTTCAGAGGCTTGGGAGCTGCTCAAATTCATGCAGCTAGTTAAGAGAGAAATAGCCTTAACTACTTCAAAAGTAGATAGTAATTGATAATAATTAGTAGTTGGCAGTTGTTTGGCTAACGAAAGTGAATCTTAAGAAGTTGAATTTTTTTGTTGTTTTTCATGACACCTTGCCTGCGGTTTCACCAGATATTAAGTTCCTCTGTTCAATGACTAAACAAATGTGTTCAACAGAAGTGGGCAGGGACAGCAACCTTTCAGTTTTCATTTTAAAAAAATGCAGAGGAAGTTTAGAAAACTGAGTTTGGTGTTTTTAATTATCTTGTAAAACCTGGTCACTATTTGGCTTTTTTTGTCTTTTTTCTTTCTGACAAGTTGCATTCCTCAATTTCACCTTTCCTGTCCTGACAGCTGCAGGGAAGTCAACATTTGTGAATATCCTTAAGCAAGTCTGCGAGGATTGGGAAGTGGTTCCTGAACCTGTGGCCAGGTGGTGCAATGTTCACAGTACCCAAGATGAGTTTGAGGTATGAAAAATAAAAGTGTTCTGGGTTAGAGAACAGGTAATGTATATAGTCTCTTGGCTTTTTTCAAATACAATTTTCAAATCTATTTTTACATTTGTATCTTTCTCTGGGTGGTCCTTACATGAAGAAAATTGAGCTGTGTATGTAAGATTTACTCTCCATTGCATCTGAGTAACAAAAGTTAAAATGTTTTGAAGAATCTAATTAGAAATTAATTTTTTGAATGGATTTTTATTATTTGTTTGAAAACAACCAAAAAAATCCCACCCAATAACTGAGTTTTATTAGTTTTCCTTTCCAGCCTTTTTTATAAGGAAAAAAAATTACCTTACATTTCTTTGTATTCTACCAACATTTTTTTCAGACTTACTGTGGACACTTTTCACACATTTACTCTGGACACATTTAGCACTTTTCCTTACTGCATTACAAATAAGGAAAAGAGAATTAAATAATTAAATAAAATGATTAAATTTAATAGAACGTTTGGTTGTATGTGTATTAGTGTGATCGCTTAGATTTTTATTTCTAGAGAATTGAGACTTGAAAAAAGAAAAGAAATCTTTAAAAATAGAAATTTTGTTTAAGTGGACAGAATATAGAAAAATATTTTTTAAAGTGTAGCTCTTCATGTGAGGATTTGGGGAATAATTGATTATTGAAAATGTAAATCATATATACAAGAGAAATCACAATAAGATACTTTGTAGACTGAGTATATACTGGTTTGGGTTTGTTTTTGTGGTACTGGAGATCAAACACAGTGGCTCTATCGCTTAACACCCCAGCTCTTACATTTTTTTTTTTTGGCCAGTCCTGGTGCTTGAACTCAGGGCCTGTTCATGGGCTTCTTTTTTTCAAGGCTAACTCTACCACTTCAGCCACAGCACCACTTCTGGCCTTTTCTGTTTATGTAGTACTGAGTAATCGAACCCAGGACTTCATGCATGCTAGGCCAGCATTCTACCACTAAGCCACATTCCCAGCCCTTATGTATGGTTTTGAATGACTAAGAATATTTTCTCAAACACCTGTTTACTAAGCATAGTTCACTGTAAGCATGGTGCCCCAATTATCAGAATGTCTAGAAGTAAATCTTTTTTTTTTTTTTTCGGGTCCGGTCGTGGGCCTGAACTCTGGGCCTGGGTGCTGTCCCTCAGCTCTTCAGCTCAAGGCTAGTGTTCTACCACTTGAGCCACAGCGCCACTTCCAGCTTTTTTTTTTTTTTCTGCTTATGTGGTGCTGAGGAATCGAACCCAGGGCCTCATGCATACAAGGCAAGTGCTCTACCACTGAGCCACCTTCCCAACCCTAGAAGTAAATCTTGAAGGGACTTCCCACTTGGACTCCATTTTGTTAATAAATTGATGTTTCTGATTTTCAGAAAAGGGCAAAGACTGTTTTAAGAATATAAAGGAGGATAAACATATTTGTTTCTTTGAACATTTTTAAAAGTTGCTAACCATAGAAAAGAATGTGAGACATACCTAAACTTTGAAAAAGTTTTAAAGCTATTATCTTGGGGTGGAGATGTGGCTCAAATAATAAAGTGCCTGTCCTGCAAGTATAAAACTCTTGAGTTCAGACCCTAGCACTGCTAAAAGTTAAAAGAGCTAATATCTCGATAGCTATCATCCATGTGAAGGAATAAAATATTATCATTTTAGGAAACTTTATTCATCTTTCTCTAATTACATCTTAAATAAGAGCTCGATTATGTGAGATGCTCCTAGTTAAAAATTGCTGGGCTGCAGTGGTTTACACCTGTAATCCAAGCTACTCAGGAGGCTGAGATCTGAGAATCGTGATTCATAGCCAGCCCAGACAAGACAGGCCATAAGACTTTTATCATTAATGGGCCAGCAAAGAGCTGGCAGTGAAACTGGTTGAAGTGGTAGAGCACTAGCATTGTGCAAAAAATAGTTCAAGAATAGTACCCAACCCCTGAGTTCAACTGCCAGGACCAGCAACAAACGAACAACAAAATATATCATTGCTCTATCACTTAATGTTGGGAGTATATTAAACTTTTATTATGCTGCACAACAGAGTTTGGGAAACATTGTACTTATATACTTGGGAGTTAAGAGTTCAGAGGGATTAGTAAGATTATAAGGAGTCTAGAGGGATTAGTAAGATTATATGAATAACTCATCATTAGACTATGACACACTGATGCATTTCTGTTCATTGTACTTATGGCTTCATGAATCTGGTATTTCATGTTCATTGGATGGGACAGTTTCTTCCATGTATAGAGTCTGATCACCAAACTGGCTTTTTCAGTTAGCATACAGATTATCCTATTATTGTTACTATTAACATCAGGCAGTTCACTGTAACCCAGTTATGTCTCTGTTATGTTACAGCTTGGTTACCTCTAATATCCTTATAAACTTGGAGGATAGCTTTCCTGTGCGCGCGCGCGTGTGTGTGTGTGTGTGTGTGTGTGTGTGTATTTTTTTTTTTTTTTTGGCGGTCATCGGGCTTGAACTCTGGGCCTGAGCACTGTCTCTCAGCTCTTCAGCTCAAGGATAGCACTCTACCACTTGAGCTACAGTGCCACTTCTGGTTTTCTGGTGGTTTCTTCGAGATTAAGAGTTTCCTGCCAGGGCTGGCTTTGAACTTCAGATCTCAGCCTCCTGAGTAGCTAGGATTACAGGCGTAAACCACTGGCGCCTGGCCAGCTTTCATATATTTTGTGTGCATATTAGGGTTGTAGTTTTCTGTACTTCCAGGGAGGGTTTCAGACGGGGAGAAAAATATTTTGGAGATAAGGTTAAGGTCAAGGTATCTCGGTAGCTTTCCCACACTTGGAGTATTTTCTTTCTTTTTTTCCTTCTCTTTGGCCTCCACTAGAGTCAAGAAGTTGTGTTTTATGGTAGAGTTCTTACCTAGTATGTTCAAGTTTGTTCCCTAGCACTACAACCCCCCCTTACCCCCCCCCCCAAAAAAAAGATTTTTCCTGGAGGCATTTCCAAACTCATCTCTAGTCTCTTCCTTAGAGTATTATGTGAATTACTCACTAAATCTCCACTTTCTTATAATACTATCAATAGTGAGAGGTGGACCTTTTTCAGTTCCAACGTTGACCAGTAACTAAATGTGTACTTGCATAGCTTTATTTTTTTTACTGTTTATTTTTTTAGCCTGCCACCTAGTGGCTGAAATGTTTCTGTACTGTCAATAGTCTTAACAGCAATTTTGTCAATTGTGTCAGCATTAAGAAGCACAGCATTTTATAAGATTCTTGCCTTTCCCATCCCACTTTATTCCTCTAGTAAAGATGATTTTTAAAACTTGGTACTCAGATTATCAACCTTTGTTTTAAAGATTTATTTCAATTAATAATGTGCATTATTTGGTGATTTATGTGATTTAGGCCCAAACCTTTACTTAGTTCAGTTTTGAGATGGACAGACTATTAGGGAGAGTTTTTTTCTCTTTTTTAAAAATTTTTTGAGCTGAATTCTTTGGGTGGATGCTGAGTAGTATTATTTTCTTTTTAAAAATTAATTTGTAAGACATTCATATGGTACACCAAGTGTTACTGCTAGTTAACATGTTACTACTAGTACTATATTTTTTGTTTTTGTTTTTGCATTTTTTGGATTTAGTGTCATGGTTCTTATTACTAGGCAGATACTCTACCACTTAAGCCGTATTCCCACCTGTTGACCTGTGGTCTTGAATTTATGCTCAAGTTCAACTAGATCTTGATTTTCCAATTTGTACTTCCTTTGTAGCCCTACCATTGTGCCCAGCTTTCTTTATTTGTTGAGATGAAGTCTTGCAAATTTTTTTGCCCAGGGTGACTTCAAGCTATAATCTCCCAGTTTCTGCTTCCCAAGTAGCTAGGATTACAAGTATGGACCACTATGCCTGGGCTCTTTTTGAAAAGAAATTTTTTATCAATAATCTTTACTTTCTATCAAATATCATAAAGCAACAATTAGCATGAGTTAGAACAGAATAAAAATGACCTGTAATCCTGCCACTTCATCTATTTAAGTAATAATTTAATGTGTTCAATTTTAGTGAAGGATATAGTTTTAATATTTTTATATAAAAATTTCTAAGCAATATATTCATTATTTGCAGTTAAGAAAATGTTAAGAGATTACTGAAGGGGATGGAATTTATCCATAACTACAAATTCTACTTTAAACAACAAAATACAATTTTTTGGGGAAAAGTCATTAGAAATGTGTTGTAGAATTGGGTATGGGGGCTCAGTCTGTAATTCCATCCCAGGGGAGGATGTTAAGGCCATCTGAGGGTACATAGTTACAAGAAAAACAAAACAAAAAAAAACACCATAAATGATTTTTACCTTACTGTTATTTTTTTAATTTTTACTTTTATTTTTAAGGAGTTATACAAAAGGGTTACAATTTCAAGAGTCATGTTATAAGTACAGTGCTCTAATGAGTAAAGAGGTAATGTCATTCCTTCCTTCGCTTTCTCACCATTTTTGCCCTCCCATGCTTAACCACAAGTTCCATAGTTCATTTTTTTACATAGTATATATTGAATACAATGATTGCATTTGCTCACCCTTCCCTCCATTCGTGTGTACCTCCTTTTACCACCCCTAAAACAAAGAAGAAACCCTTATTTCCATTTCTTGAAACTTGTTTTGAAATAGTACTTTAGATGTTCAGAGGAGTTATGCCTTTGGATTCCTCCCCTACATATACCCTCCTTTAGTTAGTTTGTATGTAAATGCATAGAGTACCACATAAAAGTGGTTTAGTTGTATTTTATATCTTGCTTTTACATATGAGAGAGAACATGCACCTTTTGCCTCTCAGCTTGGCTTACCTGACTTAATATGATTTGTTCTAGGTCTGTCCATTTTCCTGAAAATAACATAATAAAATTCTGTTGTGTATAGATACCACATTTTCTTGATCCACTCATCTATTGTAGGGCATCTGGGCAGATTTGATAGCTTGCCTATTATGAATGGTGCAACACTGAACATGGATGTGCAAGTGTTTTTGCTGTATCCTGACTTATAATCTTCTGGGGAGATGCCCCAAGAGTATGGCTGGATCATTGGGAAGTTCTCTGGTTAGTTGTTTAAGGAATCTCCAAATTGCCCTCAGAGTGGTTGCACTAGTTTACATTCCTACCAATGGTGCACTAGGGTTCCTTTTTCCCTACATCCCTGCCAACACTTGTTATTGTTCAAATTTTTGATATTGGCCAATCTTACTGATAAGATGAGGCCTTGTTTTGTTTTTGTTGTTGTTGTTGTTGTTGTTTGTTTTTCTTTTTATAGGTTGTGGGGTTTGAACTCTAGGCCTGAGCGCTGTCCCTCAGCTCAAGGCAAGTGCTCTACCACTTAAGCTACAGCACCACTTCCAGTTTTCTGGTGGTTTATTGGAGCTAAGCCTCAAAGACTTTCCTGCCTGGCCTGGCTTTGAACATCAATCCTCAGATCTCAGCCTTCTAAGAAGCTAGAATTTTAGGCCTGAGCCACCAGTACCAGCTTTGATTTTGTTTTGATTTGCATTTTCTTTATAGCTAGGAATGTCGAGCATTTCCTCAAGTATTTATTGGCTATTCTGTAAATGATTTTTCAAATGTAGCCCAATTTACCGTTTCTGTGTAGTGTTGTTTACTTAATATACATGCCTAATGGAGTGATAACCTACTATTTGCCTAACAACATAATAGACATCTTGACACTTTTTTTTTTCAGTTAAGTCTGTATTCTAAGTTATTTCCTTAAAATAAATTTATTGAGCTAAAGGTACAGATTAAAAAGAATAAACACAGCCAAACTGTTCTTTGTATTATACCTGTAAAATTCTATTACAAAATTTTGCTTCAGTTTTAATTTGTGTATCCATTTTTAGAAGTAACACTATTTTTATAATTAGATGATGAGTCAGAATTATGTTTTTTGGTAAACTCAATGTACTTCTTTTTTTTTTTTTTGGTGCTGGTCCTGGGGCTTGAACTCAGAGCCTGGGTCCTATCTCTGAGCTTTTTTACTTGAGGCTAGTGTTCTACTGCTTGAGCCACACCTTTGCTTCTGGCTTTTTTTTTTTTTTTTTTTTGGTGGCTAAGAGATAAGAGACTCATGGATTTCCCTTTGTGGGCTAGCTTTGAACCACAGTCCTCAGATCCCAGCCTCCTGAGTAGTTAGAATTACAGGCATGAGCCACCACCAGTGCCTGGCTTTTTTATTTTTTTAAATTTTTTATTGTGAACATACTGTACAGAGGGGTTACAATTACATGGGCAAGAAAATGAGTACATTTCTTATCAAGCATTGTAGCCTCCTCCTTTGATTACCCTTCACATCCCTTCCCAGCCTCTCCTCTGCCCCCTCACCCAATCCTCCCCCCCCCCCAGTTGTAAAGTTTTTTTTCGACATGACAACTTGTACTTCTCATTGTTGCAACGGGTCCGCCTGTATCCTTATTTAAACGACTTGTTTTTCCCCTTCCCCTCTACAAATTATACCGACATCAAATACAGTGAAAGCAGGGGTTATACTGTGGGGGAGGGACATACAAAGCAACAAAAAAATAATCTTATAAATGCGTTAGAAACAAATGCATGAAAGCAAAAAAAAATTTAAATACATACCTAAGGGTTCATTTTCCTAACATCACCTTATCTGACCTTTTCTGCTTGACTCATACATATACTAGATATTGGCTTTTTTGTTTTTTTTTATTTATTTATTTTTGCCAGTTGTGGGGGCTGAACTCTGGTCCTGGGCACTGTCCCTCAGCTCTTCAGCTCAAAGCTAGCGCTCTACCACAAGAGCCACAGTGCCACTTCTGGCTTTTTCTGCTTATGTGGTGCTGAGGAATCGAACCCAGGGCCTCATGCATGCAAGGCAAGCATTCTACCACTGAGCTACCTTCCCAGCCCAGGCTTTTTTATTTTTAAAAAAAACATAGTTACAGTGTGTAAAATTTGCCATCTTACCCATTTTAAGTATGTGGCCTATTAGCATTAAGTATGTTTACGTTGTTGTAGAACAAACTTCCAATACCTTTAGTAACTTTTAAAACTAAAACTCTATACCAATTAAACAACTCCCATTGCCTACTCCCTCCCTAGATGTTGATAAACATCATTCCACTTTCTTTATCTATGAATCTGATTTTAGATACACCAGAGAAGTGGAATCATATAGTATTTGTTTTTATATTTATTTCACCTAGCATAAGGCCTGATGCTGTGGTCTTTATAACAATACAAATTTAGCATCTGTTTTAATGGACATTAAGTGGGAATTCAGACTTTAACTGGAAACCAGCATTTGGAGCTGTGGGTCAAGTGGTAGAGCACTATCCTTAAGCAAAAGAAGTTCAGAGAGAATGCCCAGGCTCTGAGTTCAAACCGCAAGACTGGCACGCACACACACACAAAATAACACATTAATAAAAACTTTAAAAAAATGTGGCTGATAATTCAAGTACTGGTGGCCCACACCTCTCATCTTTGCTACTCGGGAGGCTGAGACCTGAAGATCACAATTCAAAGCCAGTTCAGGCAGGAAAGTCCTTTAGATTCTTGTCTCCAATTAACCACAAAAAGGGATAGGGGATGTGCTAGGGCTCCTTGGTACAAGTTGAAACTTCCTAAACAAAGATCCAGAAACACAACAAATCAAAGAAAGGCTGGATAAATGGCAAAGGACATAGCTAGTAAGAGAAATAGAAAGCCCACAGATTGGGAGATCTTCACTAGCTATACAACAGGCAAAGGACTCATTAAAAAAAATATGCCTAGGGCTGGGAAGGTGGCTCAGTGGTAGAGTGCTTGCCTTGCATGCATGAGGCCCTGGGTTCGATTCCTCAGCACCACCACATGAGCAGGAAAAAAAAGCCAGAAGTGGTGCTGTGGCTCAAGTGGTAGAGCACTAGCCTTGAGCTGAAGAGCTGAGGGACAGTGCCCAGGCCCAGAGTTCAGGCCCACGACCGGACCCCCCCCCCAAAGAAAAAAAGTATATATACCTAGACCTCAAAAAAATTAACTCCCCCAATAAAAAATCCTCAAAGAAACAACCACCCCATTAATAAATGGGCTAAAGAATTAAAAAGAGACTTCACTGGAGAAGAAATAAGAATGGCCAATAGACAATGAAGAAATGTTCAACATAAAAGAAATGCAAATCAAAACCACATTGAGATTCTGTTAGAATGGCCATTATCAAAAAAATGAATAATAGTAGCTGCTAGCAGGGTTGTGGCCCAAAGGGAACTCTGTTACACTGTTGGTGGGAATGTAACCTGGGCAACCACTCTGGAAAGCAGTATGGTGGTTCCTCAAAAGACTCAACATATTCTACCTATGATCTAGCAATCCCACTCCAGAGCATTTGCCCAAATGAACACAAACATGGCCACACCAAAGTACCAGCACAACTATGTTCATTGCGGCATTTTTTTTTCAGGCAGGAAGAAAAGTATTGTTTTACCTAACTGCTGCCCCACTGTGCATGGTGGAGACCAACCACATGGCCAAAGGAGCAGCATTATTTACCATAGCTAAGATATGGAACCAACCCAGATACCCCTCAGTAGATGAATGGATCAAGAAAATGTGATATATGTATACATTGGAATGCTATGCTTCCATCAGAAAAAATGACACCACCCCATTCTAAGGAAATGGAAAGACTTGGTAAAAGTCATTAAGTGAAGTAAGACAGGCCCAAAGAAACAGGCTCCATGTTTTCCCTCATTTGTGGTAATTAGTACATGTGTAGGAGAGTACTAGCAGAGGATCACATTAGCTCAAAAACTATGTACATACGACCATATAAAATAATGCTAATAGAAATAAACTCCAAGATATGGAGACAAGGTTTTTTGTTTTTATTTTTTGTTTTTAATGTACTGTGTGAAGTTATTTCTTTTTTCTTTCGTTTCCCCCTCCCCCTTTGGTTTATCCCATTATCACTGTTTTTGATTTTTGTACCCTGTGTCTAGTATATATGTTTATCTGATTTGGGAAAGAGAAGGAGAATAACGAAATGGTGAGACAAAAAACAACAGCGATATTCACAAAACACTGTTGAAAATGAACTTTACACCTGGGGGAAGGAGTCAGGGTGGGGAGGGAAGGTGGGAGAAAAACAAGGGAGGCGGGTAACTGTTCAACAAGAAATGTATTCATTACCTTATGTAACTAACCCCTTTGTACATCACCTTTACAATAAAGTTAGAAAAAAAACTGATGGAAAAAGAAAATTTGGGGCTGGGAAGGTGGCTCAGTGGTAGAGTGCTTGCCTTGCATGCATGAGGCCCTGGGTTGGATTCCTCAGCACCACATAAGCAGAAAAATTCGGAAGTGGCATTGTGGCTCAAGTGGTAGAGGGCTAGCCTTAAGCTGAAGAGCTAAGGGACAATGCCCAGACCCAGAGTCCAGGCCCCACAAGCAACAACAACAACAAAAAAAGATGATTCAGTCTAATTCATCTGTAGAAGCCTGAGGCTCTTGAGAGCTTGCTTGGGCCTACAAATTTAAGTCTATCCTGGGTAGCAGTTAAAAAAAAAAGTAAGAAGCATTCTTACCACTTTTCTCTAATACGTTGAACATCTGTTACTAATTCTTCTTGAATCTAGTATATCAAGTGTTTAAAAGATAGTTTTTTTTTCACCTCATTTATTACTGGGTTCAGTAAAAAAAATTTCTCCATCCACAACTACTTCATTAACTACTATCTTCCAGAATAATTGATAACATAGCAACCTCCCAAGAGGACAGAGAGAGAGAGAGAGAAAGAGAGAGAGAGAGAGTGTGTGTGTTTTGCCAGTCCTAGGGCTTCTTCTGCTCAAGGCTAGAGCTCTACCACTTGATCCACAGCTTCACTTCTGGCCTTTTCTGTTTATGAGGTATGGAGGAATTGAACCCAGGGTTTCATGCATGCTAGGCAGACACTGTACCACTAAGCCACTTTCCCAGCCCCTAAGTTTTTAAAGTATGAACTCATTTTTACCTGCTATTTGGTTTGTGTGTTCAAACAGTTCTTTTTTAACCTGTGTCTGTTGGCTCCTTTGCCTTTTACCCAGTAGTCTTTGATAGTTTCCTTGTTTACTGGAACTTATCTTGAACATTTCCTTTTCCAGACCTGGAATCTGGTCAATGGGAAATGAATGATAGAGATCATAATCTAGATGCTATTTTTGCTTATTTTTACAGGGTTTATCATTGATGATAGACCTTTTTGTGGACAAAGCTAGGAAAACTATTTTAGAGAAAAAAATAATTAATGAGTTCTAGGTGCTATTTGCAATTCAGTTGTAAGGTTACAAAATTTTTACCTATTTTTTATAAGGTTTTCCTTTTTTCCCTCAACACTAAAATATGGGTTCTAAAAATGTGATTATTTAATGGTAAAAATTTTAGATTTGTTTTGTAATATAAAATACAATATAAAATAATTTAAAAATACAAATGCTAGTATTTAAAGGGGCTTGGAACCTAAGTAAAATAGTCCTCCATTTACTCCAACTTCTGATAGTTCAGTTACTGATTTTTCAACTTTATGATGGTTCAGAAGTGACACAAATTCAGTAAAAGATGTACTTTAGTTTTGCTCGTCACAAGCTAGTGAAATATGGTATGATATACTCTTATACTACAGCAGTGAGTCATAGCTCCCAGCTAACTACATGATCATGACACAACTTGTCCTCTAATGTGTACTGTGGTATTTGAGAGGTTGGGTATAGGCACTGCATTTTCAGCTTACAGTTGGCTCACCAATACTCAACCACATTGAAAATCAAGTCCCTTCTGTGAACCAAGTCTGTTAAAGAATCATCTGGGAATAGTGGAGGCTGATAAATAGGAGAGCTTATATCCTTCTTGATGGAGAAATGTATGAGTTGGCTGTAGCTGATTTTCACCCCAAGGAATATTAGCACAATGTGGCTTGTTTTTCTCTCTTAAAAAGAAAAAAAAGCTATAAATCTATTTATTAGGATGATAATTCAGTTCACTTATTTATTTTTGATGGAACTGGGGCTTGAACTCAGAATCTCACACTTGCGATACAAGCACCATACCACTTAACCCACACTCTCAGCCCCCAATTTTTTTTTTTAATTCTTTTTTTTTTTTTAATATTATTTTATTTTATTTGAGAACATACTGTACAGAGGGGCTACAATTACATGGGCAGGATAATGCATACATTTCTTACCAAGCATTGCAGCCTCCTCCTTTGTTTACCCTTCACCTCCCTTCCCAGCCTCCCCCCTCCCCCCACCCAATTATACCCCCCTCCCCCCCCCCCACCGACATTGTAAAGCTGGTTTTGACATGACATTTTGTACTTCTCATTGTTGCAACAGGTCCACCTGAGTCCTTAAACGACTTGTTTGTCCCCATCTCCTCCACATGTTATACTGACATCAAATATAGTGAAAGCGGGGGTTACACTGTGGGGGAGGGACATACAAAGCAACAAAGAAATAATCTTATAAATTCAGCCCCAAATTTTAACAAGTTAATTTTGGACAAGTAATTTCTACGCAGGTTGTATGTGCCCTCTTGCGAGGAAGATCTTTCAAGCCTCTGGTAACTCAAAATAATACTGGGAAAGAGTAGGGGCAATGAGGATGTAGTATTTTTTCATTTGGCTAATGAATCATATATTTACATAACTTCATTTGAGCCTTTAAAATAATTAAAATAGCCCTATTGGTCATTAACTATTTTTTTCTTTTGCAAATTTAAAATAGGAACTGACAACATCTCAGAAAAGTGGTGGGAATGTTCTTCAGATGATGTATGAGAAGCCTGAACGGTGGTCTTTTACCTTCCAATCATATGCCTGTCTCAGTCGGATACGAGCTCAGCTTGCCTCTCTACATGGCAAGCTTAAAAATGCAGAGAAACCTGTGTTATTTTTCGAACGATCTGTATATAGTGACAGGTATGTAAATGTCTTAAACTTGGCCATTCAGTCTTGACTCAGAACTAGACATTTTTTTCCATTTCCTATGAATCAGGAGTTCAGTTGGAAATGTGAGATAGAAAATGATTTAATAGCCAGGTGCCAGCGGCTCATGCCTGTAATAGTAGCTACTCTTAGGAAGCTGAGACCTGAGGATCATGATTCAAAGCCAACTCAGGCAGGAAAGACTATGAGACTCCTATCTCCAATAAACCACTCGGAAAACTGGAAGTGACGCTGTGGCTCAAGTGAAGAGCTGAAGGACAGCACCCAAGCCCAGAGTTCAAGCCCCACAACTGATAACAACAACAACAAAAATAAATGATTTAATATTCTCATTATTCTGGTACTAATGGCGTTGAGAATTTCTAGCATTTATAATGCTTAGTTTCTATGAAAATTCTAGGGAATAAGGTGACCATTCAGATTTGTACAGAGCTTTTTATTTCTTTAAAAAAGCTTTTTTTTTTTTTTTTTTTTAAAAAACCCTTTTAATCCTCTTGGGATTTCTCATCTGCCTGATTATACCTATGTTCCAGACTCTTAACTATAGCAAGGAGATAAAAATTAAAAATTTCAAAGGGGGCCTTAGAATTTCCCTATATAGCTATAATTCTTTTGACCTCATAATTGAGAAAGGTTCTGAAATGTTTGGCTCCCAGGTCCCCTTTTTTGTTGTTGAGGAGTCCAAAAACTTTATTGCATTGATACTTACATTAGATACTACATTCAGAATTAAGATTGAGAAATAAAAATGTTTGTTTAAAATTAGCAAATAGCAAACTCATTAACATTTCATACTTCTGACATTTCCTATTTCTGACAAAAATTAGAATAATATTGGTTATGTTTCTGTGGAGCTCTAATGTCTGATTTAATGGAAGATAGCTACATTTTCATTTATGTTTTTGCTTTAATTTGTTATAGTATATTCTTTGGTTTACATATAGCAGTATATCAAGAAATCTGGCAGAACTTTGGGGACCTTAGGGACTTCTAAGAGTTCTTTATATCTTTGGCCAACAAAATAATCTCCTATAGTTATAGAGATTCTTTTTTGTTTGTTTATAGACACTGTCTTTCCTATTTCTTTGGGGTTTTTTTGTTTTTGTTTTTTTTTGTCAGTCATGGGGCCTGAACTCTGGGCCTGGGCACTGTCCCTCAGCTCTTCAACTCAAGGTTAGTGCTCTACCACTTGAGCCACAGTGTCATTTCCGGCTTTTTCTGCTTATGTGGTGCTGAGGAATCGAATCCAGAGCCTCATGCAGGTGAAGCAAGCACTCTACCACTGAGCCAACTTCCCAGCCCTCTTTTTGTTTTTTTATTGAAATGATATATGCATTGATGGAGATTCTCTTTCAGGTATATTTTTGCATCTAATTTGTATGAATCTGACTGCATGAATGAAACAGAATGGACAATATATCAAGACTGGCATGACTGGATGAATAATCAATTTGGCCAAAGCCTTGAATTGGATGGAATCATTTATCTTCGAGCTACTCCAGAGGTGAGACCCAATAAATATTTGTTTGTTCCATTTAAAATTTAAGGACTACTCAGATCTTTTCAGTGGTATGTAGCATAATTTCAACTCCATCCTCCCGGATCCTCACCTTGAAACTCATGACTGTATAGATAGAAACATCTGGGGCTGGGAAGGTAGCTCAGCGGTAGAGTGCATGCCTTGCAAGCATGAGGCCCTGGGTTCGCTTCCTCAGCACCACATAAACAGAAAAAGCCGGAAGTGGTGCTGTGGCTCCAGTGGTAGAGCGCTAGCCTTGAGCTGAAGAGCTGAGGGACAGCGCCCAGGCCCAGAGTTCAGGCCCCATGACCAGCAAAAAAAAAAAAAAAAGAAACATCTTTTTTTCTCAGCAAACTAGAAGCCCAAATGTTTGACATCAAGTTGCTCTTTAAAAAAAAAATAAAGCAACTTCATTGTTACTATTAAGGTATTGTACAGAGGGATTACAATTCCATAAGTCAGGTAATAACTACAATTCTTCTTGGACAGTGTCACCCCTTCCTTCACTTTCTCTCAGTTTCCCCCTCCTGTCCTTGCCCACAAGTTGCATGGTTCATTTTCCAAATAGTATACACTGAGTACCACCATTGCATTTGTTCACCCTTCCTCCATTTCCTTTTGCCTTCCCTAAAAAGATAAAAAGACAAACAAAAACCAATCTAAAAAGCAACACCAACAGTAGCAACAACAAAAAAGAACTTACCATGTTTCCATTTCCTGGAATTCATTTTGATAAATAGTATTCTAGATGATCAAGAGTAGTTACACTATTCTGGGTTCCTCCCTGAAGAATATCTTCCTTTAGTTGATTGTATATACAATGCCTAGAGCCCTGTATAATGATCACTTCCAGTTGTATTTTAGATCTAACTTCCACATATAAGAGAAAACATGCACCATTATCTCTCAGAGCTTGGTTTACCTAACTTAACATGATTTGTTCTAGATCCATCCAAATTCTGTGCATAATCTTATTCTTTTTTTTTTTTATTGTGAAAATACTATACAGAGGGGTTACAATTACATGGGCAAGATAATGAGTACATTTCTTATCAAGCATTGTAGCCTCCTCCTTTGTTTCCCCTTCCCATCCCTTTCCATTCCCTCCCCCCCCCCCCCCCTCTACAGTGATATTTTATAATCAAGTTAGGTTAACAACAAAGCAGAATTGATAGATGGGCATACTTTTATCATTCCTTTAACTTTATCGTGTTTGATGATACTGGGGCTTGAACTCAGTTTCATGCTTGCTAGGCGGGCATTCTTGTTCAGCTGTGCCTTTAGGTCTGTTCTGAACTTTTTATTTTTTATTTATTTTATTTTATTTTTTTGATCTGGTCATGGGGCCCGAACTCTGGGCCTGGGCGCTGTCCCTCAGCTCTTCAGTTCAAGGTTAGCGCTCTACCACTTGAGCCACAGGGCCACTTTCAGCTTTTTTCTTTTTGCTTATGTGGTGCTGAGGAATCAAACCCAGGGCCTCATGCATGCAAGGCAAGCGCTCTACCACTGAGCCACCTTCCCAGCCCCTGTTCTGAACTTTTTAAATGGGTGTTTAATGAAATCCTCCTTTCTTTTATTATGTATTTTTATTTTTATGTCAGTCATGGGGCTTGAACTCTGGGCCTGGGTACTGTCCCTCAGCTCTTCAGCTCAAGGTTAGTACTCTATCACTTGAGCCACAGTGCCATTCCGGCTTTTTTTTCCTGCTTATGGTGCTGAGGAATGGAACTGAGGGCCTCATGCATGCAAGGCAAGCACTCTACCATTGAGCCATCAGTCCTCCTCCTTTCTTTTAAACCAAATTTACATTGATTATTATATTTTATGTCTAAAAACTTACTTGGATTTACTTGGAAAGTACAGCTTAGTTTAGAGCTGCCACATCATTGGAAAAGCACATAGAAGGATCAAATAAACCATTTCAACTTTGTAGAAGGATCAAGTAGAGATTATGGCTAGTGTAACTAGAAAAGAAAATTGTAATGACAGGTAATAATAATTGTTTCTTGACTTCCTTTTTTCTTTTTGATTCTTTAAGAAATGCTTGAATAGAATATATTTACGAGGAAGAAATGAAGAGCAAGGCATTCCTCTTGAATATTTGGAAAAACTTCACTATAAACATGAAAGCTGGCTCCTGCATAGAACATTGAAGTAAGACTTTCTTCTTTTTTGTTTTTGAGGAGAATCAAAAAGGTTTTATATATTCTGTACCTGAGACTTTTATTTATGCTGAGTAAATCTACTTGTAAAAGAATGGACTGCCTGCTGTATTACTTGAAGGATGTCTGGTGTATAATGGCAACATTCTTGACTTTCAAATGACTTAAGAATGAATTTTTAATGTTTTGCTTTTACTTAATGTTTTTCTGATTCTTTTTTTAAAAAAATCTTTTAAAACAGAACCAACTTTGATTATCTCCAAGAGGTGCCTATCTTAACATTGGATGTTAATGAAGATTTTAAAGACAAGCATGAAAGTCTGGTTGAAAAGGTAGATTTAGACAATCTAATACTTACTTTGTCTTGTCAAAAAGTATACTAACTTGTGAGGAAATGTTCTAGCCATAAAAACATACATGCCATGCATTGATGGCTCACACCTGTAATCCTAGCTACGCAAGAGGCTGAGATCTGAGGGTCATGGTTCCAAGCCAGCCTGGGCAGGAAAGTCTGTGAGACTTTTATCTCCAGTAAACCATCAGAAAACCAGACATGGCGCTGTGACTCAATGGTAGAGCTCTGGCCTTGAGCTGAACTGCTTAGGAACAGCTCCCCGGCCCACAGTTCAGGCCCTGTGACTGACCAAAAAAAAAATTAAAAAAAATATACACATAATATTATATTAAGAGACAGTTAAAAGCTGAAGAGGACTTTGTTTACTGTCTAATCCTGAGTTTAAATTTTAGCTTTATGACTTGAGCTAAAAGAATCTTGTTCATCCTCTATTATTTTCTTGGTAACAGGGTAATTACAGTAATACATTCTTGCTTTTTGGGGGGGGGGGCGCAGGTCCGGTTGTGGGGTCTGAACTCTGGGCCTGGGCGCTGTCCCTCAGCTCTTCAGCTCAAGGCTAGCGCTCTACCACTTGAGCCACAGCACCACTTCCAGCTTTTTTCTTTTTGCTTATGTGGTGCTGAGGAATCGAACCCAGGTCCCCAGAGGCATGCAAGGCAAGCACTCTACCACTGAGCCATCTTCCCAGCCCCAATACATTCTTTCTTATTGCCTTCTAGTCTGCATTGTTCATTTTTCTCCTTCCCCATATCACCAATATTTAGGGTGGGGTTTTTGTGTGTGTGATACTGGAGTTTGTAGGATATATTTCTCAATCTTATCCATTTAGCTGAAGTCTTGAGATCAAGAAATTTTAGCCAGGTGCCAGTAGCTCACACCTGTAATCCTAGCTACTCAGGAGGCTGAGATCCGAGGATGGCAGTTCAAAGCCAGCCTGGGCAAGAAAGGCTATGAGACTCTTATCTCCAGTTAACTACCAGAAAACCAGAAGTGGAGCTTAGCTCAAGTGGTGGAGAGCTAGACTTGAGCTAAATAGCTCAGGAACAGCATGCAGGCCCAGAGTTCAACCCCCACGACCAACAAAAAAAAGAAAAAAAAATTTTAACAGAGTTTTGTTTGGTGTTATGTCACATATGAATTGGCATTTCCTAGTTATTGAGGCAGTCTCTTAATTAAGCTAATGTAACCTTCAGATAACTGGGAATTGATTACATTCTAAATGAACGGTGCCATACTGATAAAGGGATAGAAGAAAGGGAGAAAAATCTATGGATAAACATTTGAGGCAGTAGTAGCAAGAATTGTAGAACAAATACCCCTCAGCCCACATTAATTAGTGTTCTAAAGTCTGAAAAATCATAGTTATTTGCTTTTCAGTTTTGAGAGGAACCTGTGTATTTTTTCTTCCTTTCACAACGTATCTGCTCTTTAATATTATAGGGACTTGATATTTGTAATGGATATACCTCAGAGGTTTTTTTTTGTTTGTTTTGTTTTGTTTTTGTCAGTCGTGGGGCTTTGAACTTTGGGCCAGGGCGCTATCCCTCAGTTCTAAAGCTCAAGGCAAGCACTGTACCATTTCTGGTTTTCTGGTGGTTAATTGGAGATAAGAGTCTCACAGACTTTCCTGCCTGGGCTGGCTTTGAACTACAATCCTTCTATCTCAGCCTCCTGAGTAGCTAGGGTTACAGGCATGAGCCACCAGCACCCGGCTACCTCAGAAATTTTGAAAGCCTCAACATCTCAATATCATTATACCATCTGGTTGTTTTATTCAGCTTACAAAGAAAAGTGTATCTGAAATTCTTTCTATTAATGATGTTAAGCCTATAGATCAGTATTCACTTAAGATACTATTAAATGAAATAGTGTACCAGCAGCAAGCCTTCAGTATAATTCAATCTGTAAAACCACTTTTAAATTTTATCTAAAGCTTCTTTGACCTAAGTCATTTCACATACTTGGTTTTACTTTTATTAATAGTGCTACGGTTAGCTTTCTTTTTTTTTTAAGGTATATTTAACAAGGCAGTAAATCTGTCTTTTCAGAATTTTGTGTAGTCTAGAATATATAGAGAATTGGGAATCTTGGATTGTGGTGTCAGTATGTTTGCTGGGTTCATTCAGAACTTATGTAAACCCCTTTCATCCCTGTTAACAATGTAGACTGTACTTGTCTCTTGATTGGAAATTGGTGCTTCTGAAACATTACAGTGTAATAAATGACTGAACTTTAAAGTTGTTTAAACTATTATAGCTATTATCAGTATCAAAGCAGCACATATTTCTAGTCAATGGTATTTTAAAAAAGAAGTTACAAAACTAGTGGCAAAGCCCTTTAGGATTGCATCAATCTTAGATATAAATTAAGTAACCCCTATAATGACATATTAGGTCATTCAGCTCTTAGTACTAGTAGTATCTAACAGTATTTCTTTGTAAAGTAAATGCTATGGTATTGTGATAGAGTTGGTCAAGAAATGTATAACTATTATTATTTTTTATTTTCCTCAGGTCAAAGAATTTTTGAGTACTTTGTGAAGTTGTTGAAGACTACAGACAACCAAATGTTTCCATGTTTCAGCCTTGTGTATCTTCAAAGCTTACTATTCATACAAATATCTTTATATCTTTAAAAGACTTAGATTTTTAACTGTTTTTGTTCTGGGGTGGGGCAGTGGTTTTTTTGTTTTGTTAGGTTTCTTCATGAATCCTGTATAAAACTTTTTAACTAGTTTCCCTCCCTTCCTACTTAATTCATTCCCTCCCTTCTTTGGTTTAAAAAAACCAGAACTATCTAATTCTCTGGAGGTAAATGGATCCAGAATCAATATAGTGAGTGGCTAACCTATATCATAAAAGACACAGTCTTCTCTTGTCTTTCCTCCTCAGTAGGTAGACAATTTTCCATGGTGCTCTCACCCCACTGGTAACCAGTTCTTAATTGGAAGCCTTATATAGTAAAATGGTGTGTATCCTGTGTAAATTATATGCCAGTTAAAAGTTGAAAGAATTTGAAAATTGAGTGTTGGTCATGGCTATAACCCTATGTACTAAGGAGACTTAGGTCTAAGGATTGAGGTTTGAAGCCACTCTGGCTGACAAATTCAAAAGACTTACCTCCAATTAACTGCCCAACAGGCTGGAAGTAGAGGTGTGGCTCAAGTGGTAGAGTACCAGCCTTAAGTGGAAAAAGTGAGAAGTAAGACCTTGAGTTCAAACCCTAGTTTTAGCATACAAAAAGCAAAAGTTGTTTGGTCGGTCATGGGGCTTGAACTCTGGGCTTGGGCGCTGTCCCTGCACTCTTCAGCTCAAGGTGAGCGCTCTACTGCTTGAGCCACAGCGCCACTTCCAGTTTTCTAGTGGTTTATTGGAGATAAGACGGACTTTCCTGCCTGGGCTGGCTTTGAACCGCAATCCTCAGATCTCAGCCTTCTGAGTAGGTAGGATTACAGGCGTGAGCCACTGGCGCCCAGCTGTAAAGTAGAATTTTAAAAAATCTTTAGAATAAGAATTCTTACATATTTATCCTTTCTTAGTTGTTTTGGAGATTGAACGAAGGGCCTCTTGTGTATTAGACAATTTAAACCACAAACCTCTAAAGTTTTCAATGCTTTTGACCATGTAATTTATTTTGACAAGACCAAATTTAATATTTAATTTCTTCACTGATATTTATTAATATCTGTAACACATTTATAGAGGAGCAAGTTAGACTTTGTTCCCAGTTTAGTAATGGAATAATCTATTTCATAAATATTTAATCTTTGCTTTTGCTTTTTTCTTCTGTGATACAGATGGGTAATACTTTGTGCATCCCCCCCCCCTTTTTTTTTCCTCCTCTCTCTGTGCTAGTCCTGGGGTTTGAACTCAGGGCCTGGGTACTGTCCTTGAGATTTTTTGCTTAAGGCTAGTATTCTACCTCCTGAGCCAAAGCTCTATTTCTGACTTTTTCGTGGTTAGCTGGAGATAAGAGTCTCATGGGCTTTCTTGCCCAGTCTGACTTTGAAATGCTATCCTCAGATCTCAGCTTCCTGAATAGCCAGGATTTTAGAGAATAAGGTGAAAATCTGTATTTTCAAAATAGTTGAGAATTTACTAATAAGTAGAACAATTTAGTTGAAATGGAGCTTCAAATAAGTGACTTGGTTTCTTTTCTTCACTAGATTTAGAGGGAATATTCTTACTATAGTTAAAAGTCGTTTAAATTATGATTTTCCTTAAAGCATTTGTGGTGAAAATATAATTTTTTTGTTTCTTTGAAATTTTATAAAATGTTAGTTTTTATAAAAACATGTTAGGGATCAGTTTTTCCATTTATTTTCAATTGCTGCTGTGCTGGAAATAAACATTCTTTACCTTTGTACTTGGTGAGAAGTCAGAATAGAAGAAACTACTTCTTAGCAGTATAGACTTTTTGTTATGTATACATCTTACACATTTGTGGTGCTGAACCCAGGACTTGCACTTGCTAGACAAACACTCTGCTTCTGAGCTACACTCCCAGCTCCAGGATAGTCTTTTTTTTTTTTTTTTTCTGTTTATGTGGTGCTGAAGAATTGAACCCAGGACCTCATGCATGTGAGGCAAGCGCTCTACCACTGAGTCACCTGCCCAGCCCCTAGTATAGTCTTCTTAATCCCATCTTTTATATTCTGCCTTGTTCTGCTTACCCTGCTACTGGCTAGAGCGATCAAGTAGCTTGCTATTTTTTTTTTTTTTTTTTTGGTCCGGTTGTGGGGCCTGAACTCTGGGCCTGAGCACTGTCCCTCAGCTCTTCAGCTCAAGGCCAGTGCTCTACCACTTGAGCCACAGCGCCACTTCCGGCTTTTTTCTTTTTGCTTATGTGGTGCTGAGGAATCGAACCCAGGGCCTCAGGCATGCAAGGCAAGTGCTCTACCACTGAGCCACCTTCCCAGCCCCAATAGCTTGCTATTTTTAAAATACATATTTCTACTCTGAGAATATTGTGATCATTCTGCATCATACTTTGCTTTATAGAATCTTGCCTTAATTTTTTCATCTTAGGTCTGTATATAGTTAAAGAGGTTCTCCCTACTCCCTTAGCTTTTGAGGTTAAGATTGCAGTATTTTTTTCATGTAGTGATTAATCTTTCTATTTTGCGTTTTAAAAAATCATGTAACTTTTGAAGTGAGAAAAGTATTTATTTTGAGGCTATAACTTTAAAATGTTAGCTTTTCTTTCTGGTTTCATATTTGGCGATACTAATGTAGTGGGTTAACCAGTTCAGATATACTCAGCAATGAAAAGCGGGTTTAATTTTAAATCTGAAATGTTTAAATTGTTTTCTGATGTACATGGAACACTTTGGATTTTGTTTGATATAAATGAATTTGCCTGCTTAATTAAAAATATTTGTCAATTAATAAGTTTAAATCTCATGAATTACCATGAATGTAAACACATTAAAATGGTTGCATCTTTTTTCTTTTTTTTGTTGGTTGTGAGGCCTGAACTCTGGGCCTGGGCACTGTCCCTAAGTTCTTCAGCTCAAGGCTAGTGCTCTACCACCTGAGCCACAGTGCCACTTCTGGCTTTTTCTGCTTACGTGGTGCTGAGGAACCGAACCCAGGGCCTCATGCATGCAAGGCAAGCACTATACCACGGAGCCACCTTTCCAGTCCTGGTTGCATCTTTTTTTTTTTTTTTTTTTCGGGTAAGGGGTAGGTTTATTCAGTAGACCTGCTGGGACCAGGCAAGGTTGGCACTCCACGTGTCTGGCAAAAGAGAGAAAAGAGAAAAGAGCAGAGAGAGCAAGAAAAGAACAGAGAGAGCTAGAAACAAACAGAGAGCTAGAATAGAACAGAGAGAGCTAGAATAGAACAGAGAGAGAGCTAGAATAGAACAGAGTGAGCTAGAACAGAGAGAGCTAGAAAAGAAGAGCAAGAGAGAGGTAAGAACAGAGAGCTAGAATAGAACAGAGAGAGAGAGAGAGAGCTAGAATAGAACAGAGAGCAGAGAGCTAGAAACGAACAGAGAGAGAAAAGGGAGAGTCTGGGCCTGGGCTAGCCCTTATCTAGGGTATGGGTGGGGAAAGGTGTGGCCACATCAAATTCAGATGTGACCTCAGCGGATGTAGATGTGACCTCTTCCAGGTGTCCCAGTTGCCTAGGTAACGCAGGTACTGGGTGGAGACTTTGCTGTGAGGAGGGTGGAGTCTGCTCGCCATCCAGGAGCGGACCTTACATTCCAGCCTTTTAATAATCATGAAATAGGGCGAGGATTCTCTCTGGCTACTTCCTGCTGACAAGGGGCGTAGACAATAGGGATAAAAGGCTGGAATTTGGTCTCCTCCCAGAGAAGGCAGTGAGCAGCAGCTGTCCCTTGGTGGCATGAGTCCTTAGATGAAGTCAGGAGAAGTCTCATGAGCATTGAGGGGCTGGAAAAAAAATACTAGAGAGCAAATAAATGGCAAGAGGAAGGACTTGGGGCTGAAAATGTTGGTAGAAATGTCCCTAGTTACTTCTGACATCTGGCGACTAGGAAGAGAAGTCAGGTGACAAAGGCAAGAATATAAATTCCTGTTCAGTTAATAGGTAGACAGGTATAGACATTGGATGGGCAGGCTTCTTCTACTGACCTCCGGCTCAGGTTAATTTTGAAAGGGCAGGCACAAAGTAGCTGATGTGACATCATCTCCTCTTACTCCTTTCCACGTTCCCTTGTTCCCCAGACTGGCTGAGTCTAGGTGCTCGTTGCAGGGATGGCTTGTCCCAGTTGGTATTCAAGATTTGAACTCAAGGCCTGGGCACTGTCCCTGAGCACTTCTACTCAAGGCTAGCACTGAACCACTTTGAGTTATAGTACCACTAGTATTCAAGGAGGTTTGAACTCAAGGCCTGGGCACTGTCCCTGAGCACTTCTGCTCAAGGCTAGCACTGAACCACACTGAGTTATAGTACCACTTGCAGAGTTTATCTGGGAGATGGAGTCTTAGGGATTTTTCAGCCTGGGATGGCTTTGAACTGCAGTCTTTGCCTCAAAAGCCCTTTATTATTTCCAATTAAAGCAACAAGGAGATCAAGTAGATTAAGTAGAGCTTACCTGGTTCTTATCAAGAATTGACCAACAAATATTCTGAAATGACAAAACTCATTAGATGTGATGAGAATTTTACCATAGATATGCCCAGTATTTTAGAACCATTTAGTCAGTAGTAGAATACACAACACAAAACAAAAAAGGCAAAACTTAAAACCTAAAATTTCGACAACGTTTAGACATCTTTGCTAACAAAGCATATCAGATGGTTGGGCCTCCGTTACCAGGGCCTGTGAAAAGAGCAACTTGTTAGCAAGGCACCTTAGAATAGATGGAGTAGTAAACTTAGTGGAAGGTTAAGGGTCAGATGGGGCCAAACCCTTAACCCACCACGTGGCCAAGATGGTGAATTCAAGATGGCAAATTTCTGAAAGAATGCAAAGAAAGCCTGAACAAATAGATCAAGCCTACATTGGCTAGCCTTTGAGAGGGAACCTAGAGAGGGGTCCCTGGGACCCAGCCTGCGTCGCACTCTTCAAGGCACAAGCCAAAAAGTTGTAGAAAAAAGGGTAGAAAGTTGGACATGAATGGCAGAGCGAGAGCAAAGATAGCCTGAAATTAGGTTTTTAAAAAGAGGTAACCGAGTAAGAACTGCACCAGCACTCACGTGGTATTCAGGTAAGGGGTAGGTTTATTCAGTAGACCTGCTGGGACCAGGCAAGGTTGGCACTCCACGTGGCTGGCAAAAGAGAAAAGAGCTAGAAAAGAGCAGAGAGAGCAAGAAAAGAACAGAGAGAGTTAGAATAGAACAGAGAGAGCTAGAATAGAACAGTGAGCTAGAACAGAGAGCTAGAAAAGAAGAGCAAGAGAGAGGTAAGAACAGAGAGAGCTAGAATAGAACAGAGAGAGCAGAGAGCTAGAAACGAACAGAGAGAAAAGCTGGTTGCATCTTTTTAGAGTTAAAATTTATTTATTTTTCTTAGCTGGGCACCAGTGGCTCACACCTGTAATCCTAGCTACACAGAAGGCAGAGATCCAAGGGTCAAGGTTCAAAGCCAGCCTGAGCAGAAAATTTATGAGATGCCAGTTTCCAACTAGCAAGCAATAAGTGGGCTAAAAATTTGGCTCAAGTGGTAGAGCACCAGCTGTGAGCAAGAAAGCTAATGAGAGTGAGGGCCCCTGAGTATTATACTTCAGCAGGGAAAAATATCAGTTATAGCTATTTGCCACATGAGGTCATTACATACTTGATTCTTTATTGTGTTCTGGCAGTAGTATCAGTGTGATGATGAATGGTTAGTAGAACATAGGAGCTGATAAGAAGGCCTTTTTCCTGCTAGACCAAGTCATATTTACTTAAGTGAGACTTTATGTGTGCAGATGAAGGGGGAGAATAAAATGAGCTTTTGGGTTTATAAACCTGTACAGAAAAGATAATCTTTTGAGATTTTTTAACGTAAGATAATCTAATACAAAACCTAACAGCCAGTCCCCTAAGTATTAGATTGAATAGTATTAATTGTTGGGAGATACTGTTTGATTAGGTGTTACTCATCAGGCTAAATTTAATGCTCTAATATACCCTCATTGGACAGAATTTTAAGGGCTGGCTTTCAAGACTTTACCATCTTATTTACTATGTGAAGGTTGCATGATTATTTTCCTAAGAAGTTTAAAACCATGACCTAGAAAGTGATTTAATAACAGGTAAGTGAAATCTGATCTTTTATTGACAAAAATATTTCTAAAACACACCAATTCAGTGCTTTTTGTTGCTTGAAATGGTGGTGATGCCCTTTTTTTTTAACCTTTGTCCTTTGGTGGTACTTGTATACACACACATAAATTTTTTTTGTTAAATTAGTGTGGGGAACACAGGCAGCAAAGATGGCGCTGAGAGGGAGTTGAGTGGCAGAGCCCAATTTACTGTAGAGCACATGGGCAGCAAAGATGGTGCTGAGAGAGGGTAGAGTGGGCAGAGCTCCATTTACCTTATGTTCAGTGGGTAACCAGCCCGTGAAGGCTTAAGTACATGATAGGGTGTGACCTTGACAGTGATTGGTTGCTCTTCCTCCCCTGCCATGCCACCTGCCCTTTTTGGCTTTAAAAAGGGCTGCTCTCGGTTAATAAACAGTTTTCTACCTGCTTGATTTGGCTCTCTGCTGTGTCTGATTGTCTCCCGGGCTGAGGGAGGCTGGGGAACGTCTTTCGTGGGACGGATGAAGACCCAACAAATTAGTTTTTACCTCCCTATTTAATAAGATTCGGTCAAGGTTATGCATCTCTGATGGGGCAGTGGCTTCCTTCTGTAACTCTGGCTACTTGGGAAGCGAGAGTTAGGAGGATTGTGGTCTGGGCAAAAAATGAGCCCTATTTGAAATAACAAGCAAAAAGGACTGGAGGTATGGCTGGTACAGCACTTGACTAGCAAGTTCAATACCTAGTAATGAAAAAACAAAAAGTGATACATCTCCTAAAACTTCAATTTTGTCTTGCTGTTACTATCAGCTAGAATGGACTTGCTTTGTAATAAGAGAGTAAGTTTAAAAGTTAGCTAATATTATAAAACTGTTAGAGCAACATAGATGCTATGTAGTACTTAGAACAGCAGCTAAGAAATGACTGGTTGACAACTGAATATTTGGAATAAATTATTTATTGATGGTTGACATGATCTGGTTGCCAGACCAGTGAATTGTCTCAGTTCCTTTTTGTGCTGCCATAATAGAATCACAGACTGGGTAACTTACAAAGAACAAAATTTTCTCAATGTTCTGGAGGTTGGGAAGTCCAACAAGGTCGTGGCAGGTTTGGTGTTTTTAAGGGCCCACTTCTAAGATGGCCCTGAACTCTCACCTTGAATCCTCTGCAGGAGAGGAACACTTCCTCTATATGGCAAAAGAGAGTGAACCCTTAGGAATTTTTGTGGTTGTATTAACCCATTATGAGAGTAACCTAAACCCTCCCATTAAGTTTCTTTTTTTAAAACATGGCCATAAATCAGTAACAAGTTAGTGAATAAGATGGGTAATCAAACTCGAAAAAAGCTGCTTCAGGTCATAAAAGAAGGTACCAAGGTTAGGTATGGTGACTATTGCCAGCTGTAAGAGAGATGGAGATAGCAGGGTAGAGGTTCTGGGTCAGCTTGGACAAAATAATTAGTGAAGCCCTGTATGGAAGAACAAAACAAGTGTGGTAGAACATGCCTATAATCCCAGCTGTACTGGAGGTATAGGTAGGATATGGTGGTCCAAGACTGGCCTTGAGCAAAAAAAAAAAAAAAAAATGCAATGTCCTATGTGAAAAATGTCTAAATCATAAAGGGCTAGAATATCACTAAAGTAGAGCATTTGCCTAGCAAGCATGAGGCCCTGATTTCAAACCTAAGTACTGCTAAAAGTAATTAGTTAAAAAGTTGGAAAAGAAAGCACTTACATCTGTGTAATGATAAAGAGTATGTGAAGCAAAATTATATTTGTTCTATTAAAACAATTTTTTTCTTCTTCATAGGACTTCTGTATAGCCCAGACTAACATTAAACACCTGCCTTTACCTCCTGACCCCAAGCATGGATCACCTGGCCTGACTTACTCAAATGTTCTTCACTAATTGCAGACTATCAAACTGAACCAACTTCTCAGTATGGTTACCTGAAGTTGCCTGAAGATTTAGAAAGAATATAAAGCCATTGTGTCCTATTATGTTAGATCACTAGCTCATAGTTTTGATGGCTTTTCTTTCCCTGTAGAGCATCCATGCCATACTGGAGAAGCCCAAGTCATTCCTGAATTTGACATTTCAACTTAATTATCCTAAACCTTTATTTTCTAGCTTTTATTCACTTTTGTCTTCTTTCACATTTAATGTTCACTCTTCAATTTCATCCACTTTTTTTTAATGATCAGATTGGCACAAATCAAATTTATTTGTTAGTAGTTATTTTAGGTCCTGGCATATTTTATTCTTGTTCTTTAGAAAAAAATTAAAATGGTTGCACAAAGGGTTTCAACTCAACATGTCAATTTATGAGCACAATGCATCTTGATTAGTGTCATCCCCATGTCTCCCAACCTCACTCATCCCCTCAAGTTTCCTGCTTCCATTTTCACATGTATAGGTTGAGTATTATGACTATATTTGCCTACCCTTCCTCTCTCTACTTGAATTGCATATATTTAGGTAAATTTCCATCCTTTTTCAGTGCTAGATATTGAACTCAGGAACTTTGGCATGCAAAAGAAGTGCTGTACCACTGAGTTACATCCCCTGCCTTTCTTTTTGAGACTGAATCTCACTATGTACCTCACACTGGCCTTGAATTCACTATGTATCCCAGCTCTGGCCTAGAATTGTAGATCCTTTCCTCCTCCAGTGCTGCCACTACACTAGTTTAGCTATTTTTACAAATTGCCCAAAAGAGCCAGCAACTAATATTTGTAATAAAGAAGCTGTAAAAAGTACACTGTGAACTACTTGCTCCCTCTTGCTGCCATTACACCAGAGATCACAATTTATGCTTCAGCAGAATCACTAATCATTGTACATTAAGGTCCTCCTCAATATATTGAAACTATGTTAATTTTATTCCTTTTTAGTTGTAATAGGTTTGAACTCAAGGTCCTCACTTGAGCCCTGCACCTAGCTCCTAAGTGTTAAATGTTTAAATGCTATTTTAGTTTGAAGTCTAAGGAGATGCAAGGTTTGCATGTGCAGGTAAATGTGGCACAAATGTGGAATCTGAAGATAGCTGCTCTTTATTTACCTGGGACTTGGGCAAGCTTTAATTTTTGCAAGCCTCTCTTATTCATTTTTGAAATTGTAATGAGATAACCTTTCAAAGACACGGGATTGTTGTAAGGAGCCAGTAACAAAATCTGTGAAAAGTCTTCATAAATTATGAAACATACAAATGTTCCTTGTTTTTTGTTGGTTGTGAGGCTTGAACTTAGGGTCTGGGCACTGTCCCTGAGCCTCTTTGTGCTCAAGAATAGTGTTCTCCACTTGAGCCATAGCACTACTGGTTTTTGTGTGGTTAATTAGAGATGAGTCTCACAGGGACTTTTCTGCCTGGACTGGCTTCTAACTACACTCCTCAGATCTCAGCCTCCTGAGTAGGTAGGATTACATGTGTGAACCACCGGTGCCCAGCAATACATACAAATGTTAATAGTTATTATTCAAGAAATTCTAAGAAAGAAAGAAAAAAGGTAACTTGTCAGTTTTCCTTTCAGATCATGCAGAAATAATTTTTGCCTTGACTTTTGCCTCTTCCTTGGTGTAATTTCTCTAACTGGTCAACTCTCGAGATACTAGGGAATATAATTATTTTGTATTCTATTGATTTTGAACAAGACATGTATCTAACTCATAGGGGAAAAAGGGCGAAGGAGAAAAGTTGTATCTGTCCAACCTGCTATTTTTAGATTGGCTAGGAAGCCCTATTTGGCTGCCTTTGCCTATCTTATTTGGCAACTCTTGAGCCTGCATCTTTCAGAAGCTATAGAAGCTTTGATTGTGGAAAAGTGGGTTTCTTTGATTTTCCAGACATCTATTCTAAAAAAAAACATTATCACCACAGACAGTTTGGAGGACATTGACTGTAAGTAAAATAATGGGTGTTTTCATTTAGTGCAGTGGGCACCGGCAATAGAAAAGACATCATGTATTTCTACCTCTCTGTCTTGGGGTGAGGAAGCTGTGGACCTTCTGTCCTAATTTGATTATCATCCATTATCAAGAGTGTAGAAAAAGATGTAAATAATTTGCATGCACACACATATGTGTATATATGTGTGTATTCATGTCATTTTTAGAACAAACAGAAAAGAAAGGGAAAATATAAATGCCAGGAGAGAAAGAATACAAATTATGGAAATGAGAGATTTTTAAATTATTGCATTAAATTTTATGAATTTGAAAGCTAAATAGGTAAATAGAGAAATGTAATATTCCGTTTACTTGGATAAAGGACATACTGTTACACTCATCAATCAATTTCAAGTGAAAGTATATGTGAAAATTTTACAGATAATAAAATTAAACAGTTTTAGTTTAATAAAGAATTTTGAATCAGTTTTGTGATTCAGTTTTTATGTGCCACATAGTGGTATCTTTTGCCTATGTTTTATTAGCTTCCTACATTAATTTTTATTGTTAAATTATAATTTTCTATAAAAGAAGGATTCTTTTGCCTCTATGATCCTTTCTTTTTAAAAATATAAGTAGTTGTACAAAGGAGTAGTGGAGAATTTTATTAAATGAGTTAATATATTTTAAGTGCTCAATAGTTCTATTATAATTGATTTTATCTGGTATTTTAATATGTGTAAATTCAGATACAGTTGTATCAGAAAATTCATTTGAAGCCACCAGCCTTATTTTTGCCAGGTAACGTTATACATAATTGTGCATTATGATGAAATTTTTGTCTTATCCAAAATTAGTATCTTTTTCTTCTACTCTGAGAAAAACTCACATAAGCTTAGTGTCATGTGTAATAGTAATATAAAGCCATTTTGCTTATGGATATATTGCTCTATTTAAGTTTGTAATATGAAATCAGTGATATAAAGGAATAGCCACTTAGAATGACTTGAATGCAAACAAAAATTTTGTTTTACAAGAATAACTTGCTCATAAAGAATCTTCAGGAATCATTTGTCAAGTATTTCATGATTTACAAAGAACCTTTCCATACCATATCATTTAATATCAATTAATATTAATAGCCCTGTTTGGTAACTCGGTATTTTCTCTTATAGCTGAGAAAACTGAGGTTCACAGAGTTTGAATTTGTATGTGACAAGCATGGATTTTAAGAGATTGAATCCACTAGCAAAGCATCTATAGAAATGATGCTTACATAGTGAGGGATCTTGTAAAATATCCTACAGAGTCCTTTCAGTTTCTCATTTCTGAGGTACCTATAGTTTTAGAGATGCACTATGGTAGAGTAGGAACCCCCTTGGAAGATCTGGATTTTACTCTTTGCTGGTTCTGAGAAAATAATTTAGCCTTACTAAACCACAGTCCTCATCTATTAACACAAGAATAGTTTTTAATAACTTCCAGTGTTATTGAAAAGATGAAAAATGTGGAAATGAGCCATACTCTTAACTGCTTCATGGTACAGCTATTGTGAGAATGTGTTATTACAAATATATTTCTCTTTCCAGTAGCCTGAATTTCCTGAATAGCCCAATGGAGCCATACGTTGGAAGAGAGTACAGTAGTATTAATTACCAAACATTTTTTGGTGAATTAGGAAAATGAATGGGTAACTCATGAAGATGTTAGTCATAGAGGAAGGAATTGGATAGAGGAGAACCAGGAAATATTTTGAAAGACCAAAATCACAAAGCGATAGAGCAGGAAGGGAGAAAACCACGCTGGGAAGGGGTATGCCATCCAGCTTGGAAAGAGTGAATACCACTTGACTAAGTCCTGAACACATAGTTTGAGGACCAAACTATATATGTCCAGGATATATGATGCTTTCACAACCTTATGTGGAGATTCCAATGGTAGAGTGGAGTAGCTTACATTGAACATAGGCTTCATATTCTTTTATTGGTCCTAGGTTAAAATTTTGAATGTGCCACTTGCTAGCTGTCTGATTTTGGAATAGTTATTCATTTAACATTCTTGTGTTTCTTTTGTTAAAAGAGAGTGATAAACTTTTTCTCATGAAGTTGTTTTGATAATTCAATTACCCATACATATAGAGTGTTAATTAGTGTTTTGATTTGTTTCTGCATCAGCAGGATCTTTGTTTTGTCTATATCTAGTATACAAGGTATAATAGGTCTTCAAATATTTGTTTGAGCAAATGAATATGTCTAAGTACTTATTAAACACAAGTCTATATATGCCTCACTGAATGATGTGAGGGCAGTAATCCCAGTCTGCATTGACATTATAAGATTTTATGATCAATCCCTGTTTAAATTTCTATTTTATTGTCCAATCATTTAAGTAACATTTACTGCATGTTGTTTTATGTCAGTATTTGAATTGACATAAGATCATGGAGTCCAGTGCAAGGCTTGTAGTATTACTAGATTGTGGAATAGAATGTATGAGTAATCAATCTGTTCTCTCTGACAGCTTTAAGACTCCTTTCTTTGGTCTCTAAAGATCCCAATGGTGGATTACAGTGTGGTGGTGGGAAGACAGGGGTAGAAGAATGAATTGGGGAAATGAGTAGAATGCAATCAGAAACACATTGTATATGCTACAGAATTGAGAAAAATAAGGGAAGGGGTGGTTTGAAAGGGAGTGAGGATGTTGAAGGGATGCTACAGATAAAGATGCATTGTGTACATAAACTGCTTTGTTGAATGGCAAAAAATTAATGCAAAATCTATAAATTAAGAAAAGTGAGAGAAAGGGTGGGTTGGGAGGGTTGGTTGAGAATGTTAAAAGGGTAACACCGATCAAGAGGTACTGTATTCATAAACTCCTCTGTTGAATAGCATCTCCTTTGTACTGCTCCTTAAAGAAAATTAAAAAAAAAAATTGAGAGCTGGGGCTGGGAAGGTGGCTCAGTGGTAGAATGCTTGCCTTGCATGCATGAGGCACCACATAAGAAATAAAAAAGAAAAAAAGCGGAAGTGGCGCTGTGGCTCAGGTGGTAGAGCGCTAGCCTTGAGCTGAAGAGCTGAGGGACAGCACCCAGGCCCAGAGTTCAGGCCCCATGACTGGACCCCCCCCCCCCGAAAAAAAAAATTGAGAGCTGGACATGGTAGTGCTCACCTGCAATCTCAGCACTGAGAAGCTTTAGGCAAGAAGATTGAGAGTTCAAGTCCAGCCTAGATGATGGAGAGACTATTTTGTGCGTTATTGGACTATATAACCAGAGATTTGTACTGGATCATTATGATTAGTAAATGAAATTTATCCATGATAGTGGTAGGATTTTGGCAGAAGATGAGATTTTTTTTTCAGTTGCTGTTTGTGAAATGAAAGTTTGAAAGAACTGATACTAATGGTTAAGGAAAAGAAAAATTAATAGAAGAATATTTATGTTCCAATACTTGAAAAAAGGGTGTGTGTTGGTAAATATTTTGAGTTAATCTTGGACAAGCATAATCTCTCTTGATTCTGGTCTTAGCATTTGTGTTTGAAAATTTTCTCTTATTCCTTCATTTATTAACTCCTATCCCTCTCAGTTTTCAGCTTAGTGTCATTCTCCCCAAGAAACTCGTGAGATGCTAACCTAGGTGATTGAGTGCCGCTCCTCTTGTCTCCCGTAGTACTTGTCTTACTGCAATACATATGTTATGCTGTAATTGGCTGGGTGAACACTCCATGAGGACAGGAGTAGTATATATTTTACTCAGCATCATGTTCTAAGTAATTAGGAATCCTGATACTAACCGCGTTTTTATTGAATGAGTGGAAAATGACTGATAAGACAGGGAAAACCCCTCAACTTATTTGTTGTCACTTATTAGCTATCTGTTGAATGACCAGGCCTTCATGGATGTTAATATTTAATCCTTGGAACAATCTAGATGTGACAGTTGGGATTGAGAAGACTTAACTTTTTCAACACCATACTGCTTAGCTTTGAACCAGGATTTCTCATTCAAGTCCTCTGATGTTTCCACTTAGCAATCCTGCCTCTCTCACACCTTATTACATGGGTGCAACTTGTGATAAGCTGAAAGCTGCCCTCCTTCTCACAATGGCCTTGCAAAGCTAGGTATTTTTCATTTCACACCTAGTGAGTGAAAGCCAGACCTTTCACATGAGCTTTCCTGGATACAGGGGTATTCCTTTTCCATGACAGCACAGCTCAGCCTAAGGGATTCAGATTTTACAAAAATAGTGGGATAAGAAAAGTTTAAAACATAACTTAGTTTTTTAAATTTATAAATAATAGAAATAATTACAGATTTATTGTAGCAGGATTGGGATAGTCTGTATTTTCTTTGCCATTTTTTTCCCAAGAAAAAGTGAAGTTGGAAATAACTGCTAGTATTTATCAAAGGATTCTTTCTTCTCTTTGTGATAGATGATTATTTCTTGGCTTCCTATTGCTATGAGCTATAAATCAGGAAAACTCCTACAGAAGAGACTTGCTTATTGGAAGAAATGGGGCTCTTGGGGGACATATGCAGACTCTTCCTACAATTGGCTGGCTCTCCTTGTTTTTTTGTTTTTGTTTTTGTTTTTTTATGCTGTCCCTCAGCTCTTTAGCTCAAGGCTAGTGCTCTACCACTTGAGCCACAGTGCCACTTCCAGCTTTTTCTGTTTATGTGGTGCTGAGGAATGGAACCGAGGGCCACATGCATGCAAGGCAAGCACTCTACCACATGCCCAGCCCCTCTCGTTTTTGAGTAACTGCTAACTCTATGTTCCTCAAACAGGCCTTCAGCAAGAGGAGGTAGCTTAATGAGTTTGTCCCAGAGGTCATTGACTTTGGCCACCCTTGGCCTGTGACTCCATTTCGCTCTTTACCCTCCCACCAAAAATCACTTCTGATAAGAGGTAGGAGTAGGATTGAGGTTAGTGAAGAGTGGTATTTTTGATGAAAACATGAGGGCTAGAACTAAAGGAAACAGTCTTTCCTAATTCTTGAAAATGTAGAAGTCCTTCACACATTCAGAGAAAAGATAAAAATGTATTTTAGTGCTGTTAGAGTTATTTGATAGCTGCTTTCACACAAATCACCCAACTGTAGATCAATGCAAATAACAAACTCTCAAAAAGGAAAGCACATTTTATTTCAAAACATTTTTTAAAAAGCAGCTTATGGTTTTCTAAAACTCCGATTAACCAAAACTTAAAATGTTAGATTCAAACTGACAGACTTAAAATCCAGTTGCAAATTTGAAAATAACTTGCTCTAAAACATAATCCTAACATATATCTTGATTATTGACTACTTTGTTCTGCTTTGTACTGTTCTGTAAATGTTTAATGAAGCTGCAGTTCATTATTTACCTTTCTTTGATCTCCCCACCAGCTAAAAATATTTGTGTTTCTGTTTTCCTTGTGACTTTGCATTTGTGCTATCTGGCATTGGAATTTTGTTGAATCTTTGTTTGTGTAGGACAAAGAGGAATGTGGATAACATAGGCCCAAGTAGGTCATGGTTGAAGAGAAGGAAATCCCAGCCAGCTTTCTTCAAGTTGAGGTATAATTTATATAAAACTATAAATCAAGGTGATGGTTCTATAAAAATCTATAAATCAATGGTGGTTCACACCTGTAATTCCAACACCTGGGAGGCAGAGACAGGAAAGTGACAGATAAGTGGCTACTTGGGCTACAGCAAAACCTGGTCTCAAAAAAAAAAAAAAAACAACAACCAACAAAACACCTATTCAATAAAGAGACAGAGACAAAGATTGTAAATCTAAAGCAATGATTTAGAAATAGAACCACCCAAATCAAAATATAAAATATCAGTTCCATTGCTTTAGGTGTATCTTCCTGGCCACTATTCTGATTTCTATCATCATAACTTACTTTTGTCAGGACAGCCATTTTTAACAGTGCTTTGTATATATTATCCTGGAAATGGGAATGACTGATAGAAAGTTAGGAATGAGGGGCTGGGAAGGTGGCTCAGTGGTAGAGTGCTTGCCTTGCATGCATGAGGCCCTGGGTTCGATTCCTCAGCACCACATAAGCAAAAAGAAAAAAGCCAGAAGTGGCGCTGTGGCTCAAGTGGTAGAGCGCTAGCCTTGAGCTGAAGGGCTGAGGGATAGCGCCCAGGCCCAGAGTTCAGGCCTCATGACCGGACCCCTCCCCGCCCCCCCAAAAAAGAAAGAAAGTTAGGAATGAGTTCACATTCCTTAGGACATGTACGATAGCTGTGTGGTGTCCACTGCACCTATGAAAGACAGACATTCCTAATTGATTCTCTTCAGTTCCACACTGAGCAGGGGCAAGGTATCCTGTCCACATAGTCATATTAAGTCCCTTTTTTCTTCATGGGACACTCAATATATGGGCCTTTAGTTTTTACTGGATAGCTAATATCCACATGTAAAGTGTCATCGTAAGATCCACATTTGAGAATAAATCATCACTGATTCCTTTTCTATTCACTCCTGGATCCTTTCCCCATCCTACTTTGAAGGGTCCCTTAGTTCTGAACCCTATATAGAACTGTTACCTTTTTTTCTTGTCCTTTATCTTTACAGGCTTCTTCACACTTTAGAAATTTTAAAAAGCTTGAAGTGTGTATCTATATATTTTCTTTTCAATGAGTTTTTGTGCCTCTTTCTGTTTGGGGGCAAAAACATGTACATAAGATCATTTATGAGATACATGTACATAAGATTATTTTTTATGTATCAATATATATTTTTTATTGTGAAAATACCATACAATTACATGAGCAAGGTAATGGGTACATTTTTTTTTTTTTTTGCCGGTCATGAGGCCTGAACTCTGGGTCTGGGCACTGTCCCTCAGCTCTTCAGCTCAAGGCTAGCGCTCTACCACTGGAGCCACAGCACCACTTCCAGCTTTTTCTGTTTATGTGGTGCTGAGGAATCGAACCCAGGGCCTCATGCTTGCCAGGCATGCACTCTACCGCTGAGCTACCTTCTCAGCCCTGGGTACATTTCTTATCAAGCATTGTTGCCTCCTCCTTTGTTTCCCCTTACCATCCCTTTCCATCTCTCCCCTCCCCCCTAACATAAGATTAATTTAGTGGTCCTGTTCTACTTCTCTAGCCTCAGCTGTCTTCATTGCCTCCTTTCCTGTCATTCCTCCCAGATGAACATTTAGCTTATCCCTTACAGGCTTTACAAAATCTCTTCTTGGAATGCCTCCTCTGTTTCTTCTGCTGAACTAGTCCAGCCCCATTGCCAAGATTTCTAATTCTCTCAACAGGTCTTCCTCTACATCCCAACCAGATGGTTGTCCTCTTCATTATTAAAATACTTTAAAAAGTCTGCCATAGCCATTATCATTTACATTTAAGTTATCTGTTTTTCATTTCTTTTATGTCATTACAAGTTCTTAGAACACATGGGCCTAATCTTAGTGCATTGTCCACCATGGGTAGAACAATACCTTATAGCACCAGCTGTTTTGACTTAGTGCACCAGCTGTGGGTGGACAAATAGATTGAGTTAGTCACAAGAGGACCACACACACATATATATGTGTGTATATATATGTATATGTGTGTGTATACATATATATGTATATATGTATACATACACATATATCGGGTTTTGGCATGAAGTTGACCACAGGTAGTCACATAGCAGAAAATAAAATGTGTATCTTTGTTGCTTCCATCTTACCTACCTCTTAAATGCTACCATTCTTCAGCATTCATCCTTTCCTGTTGCTGCTGTTACGTTACACATCTTGCCTGTTACTGTATCAATTCTTGTGATTTTACTTACTGCTTTTTTTCTGATGATGCCTTTGGCTGACTGTACAATACCAGTACTTGTTTTTCCTAAGAGGAAGTATTATTCTAGACCAAGCATGTTCATAAATAAAAATAAATGCTTCCCAGTTTGTACTAGTGGTTCATACCTATAATGCCAGCTACTCAGGAGGCTGAAAGCTGAAGGATCATTGTTCAAAGCGAATCTGGGCAGAAAGGTGTTCTAGGCTTCATTTCCAAAATAATTACCAAAAAGCTGGCTAGAGACATGACTCTATTGGTACTGGGCTAGTCAAGCAAGCACTGTCAGAATGCTTCCTTGAAAGGGATGTCTTTTAAGTCTACATTAGGTACTTGTTCAAATGTAGCTTTTCAGCAACATCCTCTCTATTCTCTGTGTGAAATCACACCCCCTTCTCTCTTCCTTTCTGTCTCATTTTCTGTGGCATTTATCAGTATCCACAGGTTGTTCATTTGCTTGCTTATTTTATTTTTAGTTTTTCTTATTATTTTATCATGTATATGATAAAGTATATCATGACTCCCTCCATTGGAATGTAATCTCTAAAAACACTGAGACTAGTTAGTACTTGGTGCATACAAAATGGTCAATAAATACTTGAGCAAATTTCCTAAGAATCCAGGAGAACTTCTATAAGAGAGGTCTCCTGGTAGAGCTCAGTATAGAACAGGATGCAATTACCTAAATAACTTGATGGAATTTAAAAAATTATGAAACCACCATGTTTAAAAATTTCTGTTATCTCTCCATAGTGATGAATCATAGATGAGATGATTCTGATTTCATTGGGCCTGGGAAGGTAACGTTCCAGGCAGCCGTGCCTATCAAGAAGAGTAGGGACTAAGACTTAAGCTTACACCAGCAAGAATCTCCATGTTTCATTTATTTATTTATTGGGTCCGGTTGTGGGGCCTGAACTCTGGGCCTGGGTGCTGTCCCTCCCTCAGCTCTTCAGCTCAAGGCTAGCGCTCTACCACTTGAGCCACAGTGCCACTTCCAGCTTTTTCTGTTTATGTGGTGCTGAGGAATCGAACCCAGGGCCTCATGCATTCAAGGCAAGCACTCTACCACTGAGCCACCTTCCCAGCCCCCCATGTTTCATTTATTGACAACTGTTTCTTCTGGTGGTACTGGGGTTTGAACTCAAGGCTTCTTGCTTCTAGTATGATATTGAGCCATATTTCCAGACCTGCTTTTCATTGGTTATTTTTAGGATAAGGTCTCACTTTCAAGCAAAACTTGAACTACTTCGGTTTTCTGTCATTGTTGGGATCACAGGTTTGCTCTACTACAAGCATCTCCCTCTGTGGAGATGCGTCTCACCCACTCTTTGCCTGGTCTGCCCTGGAACTGTGATCCTTCCCTTGACAGCCTTCTACATAGCTTGGGATAACAAGTTCACATCACTATACCCACCATCTTGGAGCTTTTCTGCCTGGCTGGCCTCAAACCACCTTCTTGGTCTCCCAAGTGGCTACAATTACCATCCTGAACTACCAGTTTCCAGCTATACTTTGTTTGCAACAAAGTATATTTCCTCTATTTTGCAAAAATCACCAAAAGAGTATTTCATCAGAAAGAGAATTCACCAGAATTTGTACTCTGTAAAACAACCTTCGTATTGTTCAAAACAGATGTTCTTTGAACCTAAAGCACTATTAAAATGAAACTCAGCAAAGATCTTTCTAGAAAATAGTGAACAACTTCATTTCTAAAGGTCTTAGGTTGGAATGCAGCAATTATTATTAAGAAAAAGAAAGGGGAGAGGGAGAGAAGAAATATAGGTTATAAGATTTAAACAATGTAGTTGGTGAAATTGTGTACAAATTCTGTAGGAAATTTGTCCGAGTTGCCTCAATGTGGGAAAACGAGTTGCTCAGCAGGGGCTGCTAAAAATATAGCCACTAGGAAGAGAAAGTTACTGCATGCTGGCACCTTGGCTTGGCTGCTACTCGGTAGTTGTTTTCAGTTCTAGTTCTGGTACAGAGTCAGCACTTCTTAAATATTGTTCCTCATGAACCTGAAAATCTAAGACATAACAAGGTTTAATTCAGAAGCAAAACTAGGTATCTCTGGCTTAGAGGCACTGTGTCATTTGTTCTATTATTAGCACGATTAGGCTGAATTTAGAGTAGCATTCCTATTTCACCTGATGGGAAAATAGAAGGGTACTGCATTTAGACGGAAGGAAATCATGAATATCAGCCTGCTATTAGCAGCGTTTTCATATAAAAAGTCAAGAACATGTTATGATCTTAAAGTGGATTTCACGGCCAGTTGTTTATTCAGAACTAGTACTTTCCTTGGTGTTGGTATTCCAGCTAATGTATCCCTTCTTTCTTTCCACCTTATCCTAGGTGAAAATAAAAGATGCCTTCTTCAGTGGGGCAAAGGACATGTGACTCCATCTTTTATTCAACATTTTTTTTCTGTTGTTTCTTTTTTTAAATCTGTAAGTAGTTCTACAAAGGGGTTTATATTGTGATTTCATCTTTTGTCTTTCACTTAAATCAGAGGAAAACAGAAGTCCTGCCTTACCATGATCTATCTGACACTTCATTTCTCTCCTCCCTGCCTTCCTCCTTGCTCCCTGCATAGAGAAAGGCTGGCCTTTGCTACTGTATAGCATGCCCCAACCCCCTCTTGTTCCAGGAACTTGGCCCTTGTTATTCACTCTGCTTGGGATGCTTTTCCCCAGATCACTTCACAGCTCACTGCAGCACTGACTCCTTTTGCCATCCATGTAATCCTATTCACAAGGCTTATCCCTCAGCCCAGCCTGAAACAGCAACCAACTTTCTCCCTTGCTCAATTTTGTCTGCTTATTGTTTTTGTCACTTGACAAATTACGTATCTATTTGCTTATAGTTTACCAGCTTTATAGGATGAAAACTCCACAGGGCTGCTATTTGTCTTCTGTGTCCTTAGTGCCTAGAAGAGTAACAGGAGGATGAAGCATATATTTGATAAATATTGGTTGAATAATAATCTAAAATAATCAACTTGGCACATTAATGTACAGGGTTGCTATTTTTATTTTCTACAGTGTGCTTAATTCTTCTATGGCACGTGAGAATGTTTTTCATTTATCTCTAATATTAACTTAGTTTTGCATAGTGTTTATAAGTAAAAAATATAAGTTATGTATGGAGGTTCTGTTGAAGGTGGTTAATAAAAATGGTTTGGAATTTCTCAGGGTATATGCTTTTCAATTTTGGTTTCTACCATTTTCTGCTTATACGCTACATTAGTTAGGCAAAGATAAAGACCAAGATAAGAGACTTTCTCAACTCTTCATTACCCATGCAAACAACAAACTAGCTACTTGCTATAGCCATTTTGCTTGTATTCATTTTTATACACTCCCCGAGTCAGAGAAGATCAATATTTTGCTTAAGAAAATTCAGCTGTGGAACATATAGGGGAAAAGGTGACTACAGAACAATGAGCTGTGTAGAAAATGGTTTTGTTATCTATTTTGCTTAGTGCCTGACAATTTGAAAGCAAGATTTGCTACAGTATACGCTAGTTCCTTCCAAGAAAAATAGATTGTCGATAGCTTGCTCTATATCAGCACACAAGAATTTCTACCCAACAAGTACATCTAATGTGTAAATATATATTATTTAGGAAAATCAGTAAAAACATATCAATCTGGTCTCAGGAAAATAGATCTTCATCTCATTACTTGAAAAAAATCTTTTTTTTTTTTTTTTTTTGGGTCCGGTCGTGGGGCCTGAACTCTGGGCTTGGGCGCTGTCCCTCAGCTCTTCAGCTCAAGGGTAGTGCTCTACCACTTGAGCTACAATGCCACTTCCGGCTTTTTTCTTTTTGCTTATGTGGTGCTGAGGAATCGAACCCAGGGCCTCAGGCATGCAAGGCAAGCGCTCTACCACTGAGCCACCTTCCCAGCTCCTTGAAAAAAATCTTGATATGATGGGATTCTATAAGAAAAAAAGAATGCATTCAGTGAAGAAAAGACAACGTGAGAAAAGAGATGGGTATAGGAGTTTTATGGCCTCATTAACAAGTTCTAGAAGTTAATTAACATCTTGTAGGTCCTAAAAATGTACCCATATAGCATGGATTGTTCTTTTATTTACTTGTTCATGAACCTCTACCACTGATACATACCTTCAGCTCCCTTTTTTTTTTTTAAATTTGATTTTTTGGTAAGTTATGGGGAGCTTGAAGTCAGGGCCTGGACACTGTCTCTCAGTTTTTTTGCTCAGTGCTAGTGCTCTACCAAAATTGAGCCACAGTGACACTTCCGTTTTCTACTGGTTAATTGGAGATAAGAGTGTCAAGTTCCTTTTTGAACTGCGATCCTTAGATCTCAGCCTTCTGAGTAGCTAGGATTACAGGCATAAGCCACAGGTGCCCAGCTCAGCTCCCATTTTTTATGGTTTATGGGCACATAATAATTGTATGTACTGCCGGGCGCTGGTGGCTCACGCCTGTAATCCTAGCTACTCAGGAGGCTGAGATCTGAGGATCGCGGTTCAAAGCCAGCCCGGGCAGGAGAGACCGTGAGACTCCTATCTCCAATAAACCACCAGAAAACCGGAAGTGGCGCTGTAGCTCAAGTGGTAGAGCGCTCGCCTTGAGCTGAAGAGCTGAGGGACAGTGCTCAGGCCCAGAGTTCAAGCCCCACGACCGACAAAAAAAAAAAAAAATTGTATGTACTTACAGGGTAAAATGTAGTAATTTGTTATGAGTACATATGTAATAATTAAATCAGGTAAGTTAAAATTCCTTTTTTTGGTTACTGATGTTTTTGTTGTTGTTGTTGTTGTTTTGGAGCTTGAACTCAAGGCCTCAGTGCTGTTCCTGTGCTCTTTTGTTCAAGGCTAATGCTCTTGAGTGGAGATGAGAGTCTTACTTTTCTGCCCTGGCTGATCCTCAGATCTCAGCCTCCTGAATAGCTAGGATTACCAGCATGAGCCAATGGCTCCTGGTGGTACTGGTGTTTAAATTCAGGGTCTCCAGCTTGCTACACAAGTGCTCTACCACTTAAGTCATTCCCCTAATCCCCCCCCCCATTTTTTTACATCTTTTTAATTATTTTATCTTCTAGTAGTTGTACAAAGAAGTTCCCATTCTACAAAACAGTATATGAATGAATACAAGGTGTCTGACAACATTGTCACCCATCGCTCCTAACCTATCCCTTCTCTCATTTTTTTTAAAAAATTGAGATTAGATGATTACATACATTTCACATATTTCACAGTATTGTGGAATAGTGATACTTAGTTAAAGTCACAAGCACATTTTAACCTTCCCAAGGCAAATTGTCATTATCATGGTCTATAAAGTTTGTGAATTCTATGAGCTTTGACAATACAAATTATTTCTTCCACATCAGGTGATGATTATATTTCTTTCCTTTTGCTTAGTGTAGGCTGTTCCCTCTTTCCCTTTCATTCCTCCCTTCTACCTGCCTCCCAGTCCCTTTTAATTTCAAACTCTAGACTCTACTAAGATATCCATCCAATGACCAGAAAAGAAAATTGAAATAAACCAGACACAGAATGACAAATACGGTATGTTTTACTGATAAATGGAAGAATCATCCACTTACCAAACATAAGCTAAAATCCCACGTTGTCCAAGATTTGGTTTTAGGAATACTAGGTTGGATTACTTGAGGGCTCCATTCAAGTAAAACAGGGACTTTAAGGAAGAGAGAAATACACCAATTAGTATGAGTTGCATGAGAGCATGTAAGGGATTTGATAGACTTGCCTCCAGAAAGGAATTATCAGTTTAAACTGAGAAGGGTTTGTCTGAGGGAAGTATAGGGTATTTAGGTACTGTGTTGACAAAATAAAAATGATTAGTGAAACCAAAGAATAATCACTTTGGATATAATCAAAATAAAAACAAACTTATACGCTTATAGTGTGAGAACCAGACATTCTCCCTTCAGTTCCTACCCATACCAGCTCTCACAGATCTTTATCTGAGTGCTAGGACTCCTGCCAGTACAAATCTCAAAGAGGTTTTCATAAAAATTACTGGAACATTAAGGCAACAAAACATTGCTGTTTGGGGCCCTTAAAGCTGTTTATAGTTCTTTTTCCAGTGTGGGAGCTTGAATTTGAGACCTTAGGCTCTTGCTCAGCTTTCTTGGTGACAGGCAGCCTTCTACTCTTCGTACCATGCCTCCAGCCCAGCATTTTGCTGGCAAATTGGAGATGGAATCACAAGGACTTTTCTTCTCGGCATGGCTTTGAACTGAGACCTTACAGGTCTCAGCCTCCTGAATAGCTAGGATTATAGGCATGTGCCACTGGTGCCCGACTCCCTTAACATTGAAGTGTGGGATTGTGATTTAATATTAGTTCTTTGGAAGTCCATGGGTACTTCCGAGGCAAGGCTTAGAGTCTGTGAGGTGTTAGCAGTCATCTCAAGGGGGCCCACAAAGAAGGAAAAGTGTTTGCTCTGCACTAGCTGAGAGAACTGTGGCCATCATTTAGTCTTCTGAAGGAAGAGAGAGATATTCCAAGTCGTGGAATGGCTTGGCATTCCTACATCAAACTTACATTTGTCTAAGGCACAGGAAATATGAAACACATGCAACAGTATGAGGTCCTTCCACCCCTATGTATGTAGAAGAGACATGCCCTTTTGTGTTAGAATTTCATGTACACTATCTCATGACAAAAATTTAAAAAGAAAATAAGTAGTTCTACAAAGACATTTTAAGTCCATAAGTCAGGTTATGAGAACAATGCATCTTGCTCAGTGTCACCCCTTTTGGAAGGCAAGATGACCTCTTAGTATCATTAAGCCCTCACGTCCTGTGATTTATTTATTTATTTATTTATTTATTTTGGGTCCGGTCGTGGGGCCTGAACTCTGGGCCTGGGCGCTGTCCCTCAGCTCTTCAGCTCAAGGCTAGCACTCTACCACTTGAGCCACAGCACCACTTCCAGCTTTTTTTTTCTTTTTGCTTATATGGTGCCGAGGAATTGAACCCAGGGCCTCAGGCTTGCAAGGTAAGCGCTCTACCGCTGAGCCACCTTCCCAGCCCCGCGTCCTGTGATTTAATAATCAAAAGGAAGTGCTGCAATTGCTTATGGCTCATTTTTCATGGAGGCCAGGCCACCAATAAGTGTGATCATGTTACTATCTGGAGACAGACTGCTCTGTGAGTTCTAAGTGCTTATTGGAAGCAGTGAGAAGTGAAATGCAGGGACTGAGAAATGCTGATGAGTTTAGCCTATGTGCTGCCAGTAACACCCCTCTCTGGTCAGGATTAATCTATTGACCTGCCCTCTAGAGGGTGATGACCTCTCTACAGGAGAAGGCTGGTTAATCCCTTAGTTTCTCTGAGGTCAGGCCCAGAAGATCCTGTTGCTAGGAATCGGAGGTAGTTGTTACCTTGACAGCAGGAGTGCAGCATGCATGCGTCTTTCCCAGTCCCCATGTGATCCTTCACCATGAGATTTATGTGTTTACACCTGTTGAAGGCTCAGGACAGTAGAGGCGACCCATGTGCACCCTATGTTCTCTTCAGGGGGCAGCACTGGGGCGGGCGTGCACTCTTCTTCCCATCTCCTAGAGGTCAACGGATGGAACTACCTAAGCCAGAGGGGGATCTCTCAGGAAAGGCAGCATGATTCCTGCTATGGGCAAAGTGCAGAGTAAGTAGGAGTACCTGTGCTTTCAATGAACTCATTGTTGAAATGCGTCTCAGTGTAGGGCAGGTAGAAGAGCTGCATATTTGCTCTTTTCCAGGTTCCACCAGTGTTTCTGGAATCAGAATTATGGTTTTCCCTCCTTTCTTGCGTTTCTAATGCTGGTTGTTTTGTCATGGTAAAACCTCTGTAAATTGGGGCTTAGTTGTGCTGATGAATTTTTAAGTGTTGAGTGCTGAATGGGGAGAGGTTGGGGATCTGAGGCCACCTAGATGGTGTTATTGCTCAGCAAGTCCTCACTTCATGGGGATTTCTATGCTCAGAAGTCCCAGCCTGGGGGATGCTGTCATCTCTCCTCTTATACGTGAAGCTGCAGATGGTAATTCTAACGATCACCAAGTTCCATTTTATAAAAACAAACAGGCTCAAGTATTTTGTGTCTAGCAATTGTTTTTATAAAATGAAGATCTCACCATCACAGCATAGCATAAGCAGATACATTCTATCATATGTACTTTCTCCTTTAATTGAAAATCCTCTTGGATTCCCTATCTTAGAAGGATACAAAAATACTGGGAAGAACGGTCTAACTCAAACTAGTGTTTTATTTTACTATGTTTGTCCATTCCTTTGAAGTATGAAGTCTCACAAACACCCCATCTTTCCCAGCAGCATGGTACTGTAACTTGAATACCTTGGCTTTTGCCACCCTGGGAGTACATCTCAGTTACGCTCTATCCCACCAATCCATTACAGTTCTCTGGGGGAGTTCTCTGCCAAACATGTTTGTGGAAATTCTTCCATGAATTGCTTTTATCTATTCATGCACAGCCCAGGCTAGAGCTCACCACTGGACTTCTTAAACTGAGTTGCCACAGCTGCACAAACTGGAACTATGCAGCCTGGCTACAGATCCCCGAGAAAGGCTTGGTGCTGCCAACTTGACCCCCATAGCTGAATGGGGGCTGGCCTGCCACACTACCTCCACAGCTGCCTTGTGGCAGCTCTTCTCAGCTTCCTCAAACAATGCTGCTTTTGCAAAGTGTGCAAAAGGATGCTGCTTTGTCCTCTGATTCTATGACAATCAAGGAATGGAGAACAAGGTTGGTTAGTCGTACAGCACAATTAACTTATATCATGGAAAGCTGCTTCAGAGCTAAACTGCATTGCTCCTGTGGCCACAATTACCAGATGGAGCTGAGTGATTTCATTGGAACTCTGGCGTTGCAGCTGCCTTTGAGCCTAGCAAGGCAGGACTTTGCTGCCACCAGCATCTTCTCATTTGGGATTCCTGCTAATGTATTGGCCAGTTTTGTCCTTGAGAATAAAAAAATAGAATTCTCCCCTCCTCCCCGCCCCTCTCCTTGTCTCTGATTTTGGGCACTGTGGGAAGTTTTGTTCCCCAAAGTTTCTAAGCTATAAGACAGTCGTGAATTCTTATACACTGGGTTCAAATATCCCACTGAATGCCTGTGTTCCCAGGGGTTCTGCTAACTTCACTGGCCCTCCACGATAGGTCCTCTTATTTAACTTACTATACTAGACATCTTACTCCTTCCACTGTCTCTCCTTGTGTCTTACTTATTTGGGATTCCTATAGTTAATCAGGTAGAACTGTACCTATGTGAAGCCTAAATGGGGTGGTGGTGTGAAGTTTTAATCACTTTCTCAAAGAGGATCTGCAATCTCGAGTAATCTGAGTTTATCTCAATAGATTCTATGGCTCTGGCATAGATGAAGGGTAGTTGTATACACTTACTCTGCCTAACTTGGATCTGAGTCTCTGCTTTAGCCTGACACTGCCTTAATAGCCAACTTACAGTTTAAACTCCAAACACTATTTAAATTGCTCTCCTCACCTATAGGATACTCTGTCCCTCACCAATCTCCCGTCTCCCAGCATTGCTTTGAATCTGCCTCTTCCTAACTACCTTCTAATAGCTCCACAGTAGTGGCCAGTGGTCACTCTGATGGTCAGCTGTTACCATGGGATACTCTTCTTTTTATTTTTAATATAGTTTTATCATCTTTACAAAATGGTAAAAAGGAGTTACCATTCAAAAGATCAGCCTATGATGGATGTCACTTGGGCCACTCTTCTATCAACACTTCTTTCTTTTGCCACACAATATATTTCTGTCTATCTGTCTAGCCTGTTGCCTATCCCATCCATCTATTGATTCATCTATGTATCTTGATAAAATGTTGAGAAAATTATGTTGAAATAAGTCATTTCCCAGGAAACTAAAGAGACAAATAAATACCATGTGAATATCTCCTACTTTGAACAAAGGTGAACATTTTGCCATCTTTGTTTCAGATTTTTAAATTAATATAATATTATATATTATATAATATGTTATATATTATATATACCATACATTATATATGGTCAAAGTCCTCTATTTACTGCCTCCCAACCCATCAAAAATCCTTAAATCTCCTAGAAGCTACAATTCATTCTTGAAGTAAGTTTTCCCTTTCCCATTAGTAATGTTGTCCAAATCTTAACTCTATTTTATGGATAAAAAATAAACATGTGATATCACTTTGTACACAGCATATTCCAGCTTGATTTCTTTATTCAAATGTAATGTTTTTCAGAAGTGTCCATGTCCATACATAAAATGTAATTCATTTTTTTGCTACTATAAAGAATATATTTGACACTATACTAAAAGTAGATTTCATTTCTCCCTTGCTAATACAAGTAACAAGTTTATTCTTTCCTTTCCTTTCAACTTTTGCCTTCCTGATTCTGATTACTGGCTAAATTCTAGAAGCAGTCTTATCCTAGCTCCAGTGTTGAAGAAAGCAAATTAATAATTGAACTACAAGACATGGTAGTTTAAGGACAGGAATAGAGTACAGTTTGTGTGTATGTGTGTGTGTGAGAGAGAGGGAAAGAGCGAGACAGACAGAGACAGAGACAGAGGCAGAGAGAGAGATTGAGAGAGAGAGAGAGACAGAGAGAGAGACAGAGAGAGAGAGAGAGAGAGAGAGAGAGAGAGAGAGAGAGAGAAAGAGAGAGAGAGAGAGATGAGTAAAGACACTTTGATTGGAACATCACAAGCATGGGGCACAAGGATAAGACAACCTGAATTTTAATTCCAGCTCCACTTCCTTCTAGGTGCATGAATTTCTCTCCTGACCTCTAAAACCTCTAAGCCTCAATATCTTTCTTGGTAGCCTGCAGAATTATTTTGAATATTAAATACAATAATTCAAATAAAGCTTAGAGCACAGTGCTTGGCCCATATCTGTTACAGTGTTTATGAGTAATGAACTTTAACTGAGTTGAAGGTGTACTCCTTATTTTGGTAGTGGAATCTTTTTAGGAGCCTAGTTCTGCCTTTTAGCTGCAACTATATGTCCATTTGTCAGAATGGATGGGATAGGATTTTAAAGTTGTAAAGCTTTTATAATTTTGAGCTTATATTTAAGATGTTTCTCCTGTTTTATACCAAGATGGACTTTTTTTTTGTCAGTTGTGGGGCTTGAACTCTGGGCCTGGGTGCTGCCCCTAAGCTCTTCAGCTCAAGGTAAGGACTTTATCACTTGATCCACAGTGCTACTTCTGGTTTTCTGGTGGTTGATTGGAGATAAGAACCCTCACACACACACAAAAAAGAATCTCACAAACTTTCCTGCCTGGGTTGGCTTTGAACCACATTCCTCAGATCTCAGCCTCCTGAGTAGCTAGCATTACAAGTGTGACCCACCAGCAGGCTAAAATTAGTATTTTTATTCATAATTTTAAATAAGCACTGCCTTGGAATATATTTTATAAATAAATTATAAAAATTGGAGTATTTATTATAAAATAAAAATATGTAGAATATTTTAAATATAAAAATTTTAATAGACTAATTTATGTTCTCTTTTGCAGGGGGGATGGTACTGGGGCTTGAACTCAGGTCCTGGGTGTTGTCTTTGAACATTTTGTTCAAGGCTAGCATTCTAACACTTGAGTCATTGCTCCACTTCTGGCTTTTTGGATGCTTAATTAAAGGTAACTGTCTCATGGACTTTCCTGACTGAGCTGGCTTTGAACTATGATCCTTAGATCTCAGCCTACTGAGTAGCAAGGATTACAGGTGTGAGCCACAGGCACCAAGTAGAATAGTTTATATTCTATAAAATAACTTAAATACATCTAAAACTTTCTTTTTATAGGCATATTTCAATATATCTGAGTCTTCCATGAGCCTTTTCAAACTACACCTGAATGCAAGTTTTTATTAGCAAATAAAAGTTATTCTATGCAGATAAAAGTAGGAAGAGTTGGGATAGGGAAATTTTGTGGCCTGAGAGATTTTAGTGACTTTTGTTTTTACAGAACTGTTTTGTATTTTTCTCTTTGTAAACAGTCAACTAATCACACACAGATACAGTTTATTCCTTACTGGGAAAAATGCTAGGGTTAAAGCAGATCTTCCTCAGGTACTTTTTCTTTTCAAGTCTGAAATAATTAGCATTGGTCAGAGATTGGCTGTTTTAAGTGACTTTGCTGAGACAAAGCAGTTACTGTGATGATTATAGCCAGAAATAAAGAAGAAAGTGGGGCCAAGTAGGGATGTTGAACATTAGGAGAATTCACAGAGAAGTCTTTTCACACTGGGAAAGATATTTAACTAGTGATGCACTCATCTGTGAATGGCATGAGTGGGCTATCTTGGTTAAATCTTAAATTTTTGTGTTGTCAGCACTGTGCCATGGCCTGCTCACATTCAGCCAGAGGTATTCTTTCTATTCTGTGGACATTCAGAAGTTTCCATTTCTTTCATAGGACTGAAAATGCAGATATGGACTTTGGCCTAACCCTTTAGGGCCTGGCATCTAATACTAATTATGTAATCATTTTCTAAAACCACAAATATTGTGCAAAGACTCCCCTCTTCTAAATGTATAGAATTTTACAACCAATGTAATGTGTTTATTGCATTTGTACATTAGCTATTAATTTTTTAGAGCCACTAATGGACTTACATATAATTACCTAGTAAGGCAAAATTAGGTGTGATTTTTCATAAAGGGATACAAGATAATAAAAACAAACTGTGTACTGGAGGCTCACACTTATTAATTCTAGCTACTCAGCTTGGACTCCATCTCCAGTTAATCAGAAAAAAGCAGGGCTGGAGGCACAGTTCAAGTGGTTAAGTAGCAGCCAGCTCTAGCAATTACCTTGAGGCTCTGAGTTCAAACCCCAGTACTAAAAGGGGAAAAAAGTTATTATAAACAGGAACCAGAGAGTCTGTTGAATAGTCTGGATGCAATTTTTATTTTTAGATTTAAGTCTGAATTTTTCTTACTGACCTTACATCCTTATTATTGATGGATTTCTATTTTTCCATATTTCAGTAAGAATATTTTTTTCTATATTTTCGACAAATAGTTACTTGTAATTGCACATTTTAAATACAATAAAATACTTTTTATTTTACCCATCCTAGGTCTTGAATGCTGGGCCTGGACGATGTCCCTGAGCTTCTTTTGCTCATGAGTAGCACTCTACCACTTGAGCCACAGTGCCACTTCTAGCTTTTTGGAATAGTTTATTGGAGATAAGAGTCTCACGGAGTTTCCTGCCCCAAATGGCTTTGAACCATGATTCTCAGATCTCATTCTCCGGAGTAGTTAGGATTACAGGCGTGAGCCATCAGCATCTGGCTCATTTGCAGACTTTTTAAAGAGGAGATTTGTTATATACTTTTTTAGGAAGAAATCTTTGATTTTCAGTGTTTTGCCAGTTGATAGAGATTTCTTCATGCTGTATCAACCATACCAGAGCAGAAACCTCGAAACCAAAGACTGAGGAGCTTGAAAGAAGGGAAGGAAGAAAGACATTGTTAGATGAATTTATTTGTTTGTATTGTATTATTACTAAAGTTTTTATTTTGGGAACATCAAGTAATTGTTATTTTTCTTTTTTTCACAGATACCTACCCTTGTCTCATAACTTCCTGTGTCCCTGAACCTGTGCACTGATGCTTGACCTATTGTAAGTTAAAAAGTCATGGATGGAAAAAAAAAAAAAAAACCATTGCCTTTTCACCTCTATTTTGTCTGTAGTCTAAAAAGAATTAAATGGTTAGGAACAGAAGAAGCTTTTTGTTTCTGTAAGCAAATGTTCTGACCTTGTTCTGAATTGATAAACTGCATAGGTTTTTTTTTTTTTAACCAATGTAAATCCCCACTTTTTGTGTGTATGTGTGATACTGGAGGTTGGTCAATTTATCATTGCAAATGTTTCTGATGATGAATATACATAGTAAAAGAATGTGGGGATACATTTTCCCTTCTGTGGCTTGATATTAAAATTTTTCCTTTTGAAATCATTATAGGGAGACAGCTATTTGTTGATTTTTATATTGGTGTGCCATTTATGTATCGTATTCAAATTTGATCCAAATACAATTTAAAAAAAATCTTCAAATAGAAACAAATTGGAGAGAAATAATGAGACACCATTTGGGATTGTTGGCAACTTAAATGTTCAAAAAAGAAAAAACAACCCAAATCACAAAAGCAACAGAACAAAAAGCCTCATCCTGGCTGATTAGATGATTTAACCAGCAGTTGGTGTTGGCACCAAATTGTCAGCCAGACTGGTTTGAAAAAAATCTCAGGGGCTGTTAGGTGGGGAAAAGATCTAAAATATATCCTCATGCCTTTTGGTATACAGATTTCCCTTATGAATTTCTGTTTGGAACAAAAATATGATGATGTGGTTCTGCAAAGTAAGCCAAGTACTGAAATGGCATGGTCATTCTGAAAGAGGGTTTCCCCCTGTGCAGCCCGAGTATCAGGTATTGTATTATTAGGATATTTTATCCTGCCCGGATCTTAGCACCTATAGATCCATACTGAGGAACAGATACTGGGAAAAACGGATCCGAAAAGTTCTCACATTTACCGTAACATCTTGTGTAGTGAAGTGTGGTACCTAAGAAAGACCCTCCTCCAGACATTGAGCAGGATGTACCTATTTCTGACAAACATGATACAGGGCTCATGCTTATGATTCAGGAAAGTGCTTTCAAAGAGGTCTGTATCCAGTTCTATCATATTATAGTAGGTTAAAGTTTCCATTTATTATTATTATTATTATTATTATTATTATTATTATTACTATTGAGGATGTTATTTTGCTCATGAGGTTCTTTGGCTTCCTAAGGCTCAGTTCTTACTTACTTAGTGCATATAAAGATATGTGATCATGGGAAGTGCTAGGATTTTCTGAAAGTTACAAAGTGTTAATAGGGATTATGAGTCACACGGATAATAGGGTTTAATGAAGTTCTTCCCTGTTTCATTTTCAATGTATTACTTGACACTTTTAGGGGATTACAAGAAGCTGAATCATTTGTGCTGAGTACATGTCCAATTCATGTGAGAATCCTCATTTTCTCAGGACAGAACAAGGTCTCCCCACAGCCCTGCAGTCTTCAATGAAGTCCCTCAGAGCCAGGTTCTACATTTATCAGCTTGATTTTGCTGACTTTTGCTACATATATATATATATATATATATATATATGTATATATATATACATATATATATGTAAAATGTATATATGTATATATACGTACTTATATGTATATATCTCGATCAGTTCTTAATGAACAGGTTAAAGGTTGGGCTTTTAAAAAAATGAATGGAACTACACTTAATCTAAATCCAACAAAACCCTGTGTGTTAGTTTTGTATAGCTAATTTTATACATGAACATTATGTCTTCTCAGCATAGTGTCTTTCTGGAGCACAATGAACCTGTGTTGAGAAGGGCCCTATCCTCTTTATAATGAGCTTTTTGGTTTGGAAAATGTACATCTCTTCCCTTCTGGGAAGCCATTTTGCGCTACTCTTTGGAGAGGTCCAGTAGCCAGCAAACAGCAAGTAAAACCGGACATTGTGGAAAAGATCAATGGGCAGAGCATTTGATCACAGATGAGCAGAAATGAGTTTCTGTTTCAGGAGGAATGCTAAAAGGCCAGATGGCCCTGTAGGTTCTGCCAAGATTTTCAGAGGCCCAAGGATAGCAAGCCAAAAACACATGGACTGTTCTCTGCCTGTTATATGAACAGCATTAGTGTGGAGAGTTCTGGTTATTTAGCAAAAGACACGAGTCCAGATTTAAGTAGAAGTTGGACTTTCAAATTAGCTACTTCCCTAGCAGTGACTAGACTTTATGATTTCTGCATCTGTTACCTTTTGGTTATTTTCTTAATTGCTCACTGACTGCATAGTTTCTGTTGGAATGGTATTTGAGGTTCACGGATTGCCTCTTTCTTTTATATTATTACTTACTGGCTGTCTGGTTAAGTGCGATCTACTGTGTTAGGGTTGGATACATAACAGTGAACCAGATGGATATAGCCATGCCCTCATGGAGTTTATAGTCCATTGTGGTGAACTTTTACAAAAAGGAACGAGTAGGGCTGGGAAGGTGGCTCAGTGGTAGAGCACTTGCCTTGCATGCACGAGGCCCTGGGTTCGATTCCTCACCACCACATAAGCAAAAAGAAAAAAGCCGGAAGTGGCGCTGTGGCTCAAGTGGTAGAGCACTATCCTTGAGCTGAAGAGCTGAGGGACAGCGCCCAGGCCCAGAGTTCAGGCCCCACGACCGGACCCCCCAAAAAAAGTAAATAAAAAGGAACAAGGAATTGAGATAATGCATGATGAGGGATAGCAAAGGAAAGCGGATTTTATAAATGAACAAAGCAGGGGGACCTGCTGTAATCCAAATGTCAGAGTTCAGAGAAGTTTGTTCTGGAAGGAATATGCAGCCTGAGACCTGGAGGTGGAGTAGAAGTTTGCTAGTAAATGAAGGAAATACTCTGTAAGATGAGAACAATGTGTGTGAAGCTGTGACATTGAGATTTTTGGCATATTTGAACAACTGGAGGGTAAAGAGACAGGGCTGACATGGTAAGCCCAGACATTTTCTGCTTCCTTTTCTTTTCTTTTTTTTTTTTTTTTGTCGGTCGTGGGGCTTGAACTCTGGGCCTGGGCGCTGTCCCTCAGCTCTTCAGCTCAAGGCGAGCGCTCTACCACTTGAGCTACAGCGCCACTTCCGGTTTTCTGGTGGTTTATTGGAGATAGGAGTCTCACGGTCTATCCTGCCCGGGCTGGCTTTGAACCGCGATCCTCAGATCTCAGCCTCCTGAGTAGCTAGGATTACAGGCGTGAGCCACCAGCGCCCGGCTGCTTCCTTTTCTTCTTTCCTATACTACACAGCTGGAACTCAGGCAGGTGTCTTGAGGCTTGATGAATCAGAGATTTAAATTTTGTCAAGATAAAGTACATCATTGGAACTAGGATATACATTTCTGGAAATGTATCACAGGAATATCACTCTCTAATGTAATACATATTTTTTAAAGTTAATACAAAAGTTATAATATAAAATATTAACATTTTAAAAGATGGAGTTGCAATTTGCTGAGTTTTCTTTTTGCCTTAATCTTCAATTGGGTCAAGGGAATCTCTGAAGCACTTTTTTTTTTTTTTTTGTCGGTTGTGGGGCTTGAACTCTGGGCCTGAGCACTGTCCTTCAGCTCTTCAGCTCAAGGCGAGCGCTCTACCACTTGAGCTACAGTGGTACTTCCGGTTTTCTGGTGGTTTATTGGAGATAGGAGTCTCACGGTCTTTCCTGCCCAGGCTGGCTTTGAACCGCGATCCTCAGATCTCAGCCTCCTGAGTAGCTAGGATTACAGGCGTGAGCCACCAGCGCCCGGCTCTGAAGCACTTCTTATAGGGCAGTAGTAGTGATTACAATTGGTAATGTCTTCATTTCTCCTTCACTTTTTATTTTTTATTTTATTTTTTGCCAGTCCTGGGGCTTGAAATCAGGGCCTGGACTCTGTCCCTGAGCTTCTTTGTGCTCAAAGCCAGCACCCTAACATTTGAGCTCCTGCCTCGCTCCAGCTTTTGCTGAGTAGTTCATTGGAGCTAAGAGTTTCACAAACTTTCCTGTCCAGACCGGCTTTGAACCATGATCCTCAGCTCTCAACCTCCTAAGTAGCTAGGATTAGAGACATGAACCATTGGCGCCCAGCTTTCTCCTTCACTTTTTTTTTTTTTTTTTTTGGCCTGCTGTGGGGCTTGAACTCAGGGCATGAGTCCTGTCTCCCGGCCTCTTTGTGCTCAAGGCTAGTGCTCTACCACTTGAGCTACAGCGCCACTCCTGGCCTTTTCTGATTATGTGGTGCTGAGGAATTGAACCCAGGGCCTCATGCAGGCAAGGCAAACACTCTACCACTGAGCCACCTTCCCAGCTCCTCTCTTTCACTTTTGAAAAGGCAGTTTTGCCACATATTGGATCCTTGGTTAACAGTTCATTCTTTTTAGCACTTTAAAGTTTCTGGTAAGAAGGATGCTACAAACCTTACTGAGGGTCCTTTATATGTGACAAATCACTTTTCTTTGTTGCTTTCAAGAGCACTCTTTGTCTTTGTCATTTGACTGTGTGATTAGAGTGTGTTTCAGCATGGGTGTCTTCGAGTTCATTCTACTTGGAGTTTGTAAAGCTTCTTCATTATTTCTTCAGCCATTCTTTCTGCTCCTTTTCCCTATTTTCCTTCAAGAACTCCTATTCTGCACATATTGGTCTGTTTGAAGACATTGCATAGGTTCCTTAGGCTCTGTTTACTCAGCTTCAGTCTTGCTTCTTAAACAATAATTTCCTGTTTTTGAGTTTATTGCTTTTTTTCCTTCCTGCTTAAATTTCTCTTTAAACACCTCTTGTCAAATTTTACTTTTTTAGTCTGTGTGTGTGTGATACTGGAGTTTTGAACTCAAGATCTTATGTTTGCAAGGCAGATACTGTATTACCAAGCCATACGTCTAACACTTTTATTTTTGCAAGTACTGGGGCTTGAACTCAGGGCCTGGGTGCTGCCCTAATCTGTTTTTGCTCAAAGCTAACACTAGGAGCTGAAAAGGTGGCTCAGTGGTAAGAGTTTGCGTTGCATGCATGAGGCCCTGGGTTCCATTCCTCAGCACCACATAAGCAGAAAATGCCAGAAATGGGGCTGTGCCTTAAGTGGTAGAGCGCTAGCCTTGAGCTGAAGAGCTGAGGGACAGTGCCCAGGTCTCACAACTGAAAAAAAAAAAAAAAGCTAACACTAAACCACTTGAGTCCACAGCTCCACTTTTGGCTTTTTGGTACTAAATTGGAAATAAAAGTCTCATGGATTTTCATGCCTGGCTGGCTTTAAGCTGTGGTTCTCAGATCTCACACTCCTGAGTACCTAGGATTACAGGAGTGAGCCATCAGTTCCTGGCTTTCTAACACTTTTTTGCACTGTTTGCACTGTTCCTGAGCTTTTTTTTTTTTTTTCTTACTCAAGGCTAGAGCTCTGCCACTTCAGTCACAACTCCACTTCCAGCTTTTGGTGGTTAATTAGACATCAGAGTCTCAAAGACTTTCCTGCCTAGGATGGCTGTGAATCTCAATCCTCAGATCACAGCCTCCTGAGTAGTTAGGATTACAGGTAGAGCTACTATATCTAGCTTTTCACTTTTGTTTGTTTGTTTAGGTAGAGTCTCACTTCCTGCCTGGGCTCAAGACTAGATCATGATCTTCTTAGGCTTCCTACAGTCACTGAAATGACAAGGATATGTCACTATACCCACCTGTATTCCATTGAGATAAAAAAAACTGTGTTTTTGTCTGGGTTGGCCTAGAATGATGATCCCTTAATTCCTTGATACTCTCTTTCACTAAATATACATGTTAGCATGTATGATCTTTTACATTTACCTGAACATATAATAATTCCCTACGTTTATGAATTAATCTTTGAAATGATTCTGGATGGATCCTTGTTCTTGCTCAAGTTCATGAGGCAGGCACATACAAGAGTCAGAAATAGAGACTTGGAAGCCAAGTAGTTAAATATGATTTTTAACTAGTCCATGCTTATCCCTGAGAGAAGTCAGTTAGTGTTTTGTTTGTCAGCCTTTGTATTGGCACTAGATTCTGTATAGTAATTTGCATTCTGATGGTCTGTTCAGTTTGAAGTACTATTTTTTTTTCGTTGTTGTTGTTGGTCATGGGGCTTGAACTCTGGGCCCAGGTGCTGTCCCTCAGCAATTAGGCTCAAGACGAGTGCTCTACCACTTGAGCCACAGCACCACTTCCTGTTTTCTGGTGGTTTATTGGAGATAAAAGTCTCAAGGACTTTCCTACTTGGGCTGGCTATGAACTGCGATCCTCAGATCTCAGCCTCCTGAATAGCTAGGATTACAGGCATGAGCCACCAGTGCCCAGCTGTACTATTTATGAATAATAAAAACCTGTCTTTTCCCTATTAACAAATGATCTACATTCCTTCACAAGCTTTATTGTCCTTTATTTTTTCTGCTCATATATATCCTAAAAAGGTCAGGTTCTTTTCCTTTCAGTTGTCGTATTGTGTTCTAGTTATGGTCAGGCTTTTTCAGAAGCTAGGAAGTAACTTGTCATGCCACAGTCATATGCTCCAAAGGTACCAGCTCCACCTCTCAAGGTACCAAAAAGTTGTTTAAATCTTAGGATCTCAACCCATAGCCTTAGGATAAGCACTCACCTAGATTTTCCCACAGACTGTCCAAGCTTTAGTACTGAGAATCCTGAGTCCTGGAAAAAGCCCTCAGCACTGAGAAAAGCTACCTTAAGTTGTCATCTTGTTTGGCTTGGAAGTACTGTATTGCTTGTTCTTCATTAAAGCCATTGAATCCTTCCAGGTAGAAGGGTAGCAGGTGACTCCTAATTTTTCATGTTCATTATTATTATATTTCTTTTTTAAAATTTAAATCTTCTTTTAAAAGTGATGTATAGAGGGATTACAAGTTACATAAATCAGGAAATGAGAACATTTCTTTTTGAACAGTGTTATCCCCTCCCTCATTTTCTCCCAGTTTCCCCCCATGGACTGCTGGTAATTTTAAGCAAGAGGGGAGTTGAGAGATCTTGTTCTACAAGTATCTCATTTTACAGATGAATAAAGTCTCAATTTCATAAGGCTTGTTCCACTCTGGCTGCCGTGGCACCAGAATTCTGTAATGTCTTCAAACATCTCTTTTTCTACTAATTAAAAACAAACCATTATATTGGAACATCAGCTACAGTAACAGGAAAAAGTAGCAGCCAGTTAGTTTTAAATTGTCCAATAATCTTTTTCTAATGCCTCTATTTGCGTCATAGGCATTTTAACTTCCCTTGTGTCTAAAGTTCAATGTCTCTCATGGATTACTCATATTATCTGAGTGTGAAAATAAATATGGACAGGTTAATTAGCATCAATTTTAATAAGATCCCAAAGTAATTTTACACAAGGCTTTCTGGGAAAAAAAGAAATTAAACTTGTATACTGAGATGATGGGTTTTAAAATAGAAGCAACCTATTAAAGAAAATAAAGACAAAAGAGGAAGACAGATATCACTTATAATAAGTGATATGTAGGTAGGTTTTCTTTTTTTAGGTTTTATTTTATTGTAAAGATGCTGTACTGAGGGGTTATAATTACATGAGTAAGGTAATGAGTACATTTCTTGTGGAGCATTCTCACCCCTTCCTTTGTTTTCCTCCTACTATCCCTTCCCTCTCCCACCTCCCCCATTTCTTCTCCCCCCAAAGTTGTAAAGTTCTTTTCCAACATAGTGTCTTGTGAGTATCATTGTTGCAATGGGTCATCCTGTGCAGGTTTTCTTTTTAGAAATATTTGATAGAGCATTGTTGTTTTGCCCACAAATGAGGTCAGTTTTGATTCTCAAAAACAAATTGACCTTCAAGACTTGACCTTCAAGACTTGTTAGACTTTAATAACTGGCTCCCATTTTAGTGATTTGTACATATTTAGCACATATTCATTATTATAGTAATATATAATAGTATATATAGTATATAATATATAATAGTACATATAATATATAATATATAACAGTCTTACATATTATTATTTATTACACATTTAGTACATATTTATTTTTAATAAACTTCAAAATGGATTCAGATGAATTTGGTTAATGGAGTAATAATGTCTAGGAACCATTGGGTTATGCTATTTGTGAAGCCTTTTCTATTTCTCACTCAGGGAAAAATATATTTGCATATATATGTATATTTAGTGGTCATTTCCAAGGTAGATTTTTGAGATGGCATGTATCATCTTCTTCAATAAATTGAAGAAGGTAGGCTCTTTTTTTTTTTTTTTTTTGGTCAGTCGTGGGGCTTTGAGCTCTGGGTCTAGATGCTGTCCCTGAGTTCTTCAGCTAAAGGCTAGTGCTCTATCACTTAAGTCACAGCATCACTTCTAGTTTTATGGTGGTTAACTGGAGATAAGAGTCTCACAGACTTTCCTGCCTTCTCTGGTTTTGAACCAGGATCCTCAGATCTCTGCCTCCTGAGTAGCTAGGATTACAGGCATGAGCCACCAGTGCCTGGCAGTAGGCTCATATTTTAATATAAAAATATAAGAAATATGGAATAACTATTTAGCCTAGAGTTTCATCTTGAAGTATATTTTATGGTCCTGAAAAAAGATCTGCTGTAAAAGACTGAAGGTGCATTCCTCTAGAAGGCATTTGAATCCATGCAGAGCATTTTGCACATGCTACACTTTTCCTCAATATTAAAAGGTACACTAGAAATGGCTCCCCAAAATTTCCAGAGGTTAGCAGCTCTCAACTTTAGTCTGACTTGCACTGTGGAGACTGTCCAGCCTTCAACAAGTTGAGAAAAAGTGGCTGAAACATCTCTTATTTGTTATCCATTATGGAAGTATTTCTTATTAGATGTATGTTTACATAGCCATGTACTCATAATCATACACCTTGAAAAACCCTCTGGGAAACTAACACAAGGCCCCAAGTTCTTAATTAGCAGAGTTGATTCCCCAGACCTGTCACCTAATAGTACAGCAAAAGATGTGCTTGGTAGTTAATTGGTTGAACTGTAAAACTGGGTTCCTGACCACTTGTCGTCATTAAAGTTCCCAGGGTACTTTCCTTATGGCAGGTGGAGTCCTGGATGAATTCCAACTTTGATAATTAAATTATATTCTGCCCAGCCTCCTTGTGCACTTTCAACTGGACTCTGGTCCCTTTTTATCTTTAGTTACAGTAGACTTACACATTAATAGAGAACCCTTGAGTGCCTGCGATACATTAACAATCTTCCTTAACAAGTGGAGTGAGATTCACTGAGTAAATGGTCAAGTGGTCATACAAAGGGGAAATTGCTAGCTTATCGCTAAATAGACATGACACTACTATTAAAAAGTTAAGCCTACTAAACACTTCAATGTATAGTTGAAAATTCATGTTTCATTAGTTTTTTCTTTTCTTGATATGGAGTCTAACTATCCTCCTGATTTGAATTTCCAAGTGTTGGGATTACAAGTGTACTACTTGGGTTGGCCTAGCCCTATTACCTTTTAGAAACTATGTTTCCCTGTTGTTTTAATGAAGGATGTTTTTCCATAAACAAAGTAATTTACGGACATACAGTATTAACAGAACAAATTGTTGTTTTTAATTGAAAAAAATCACAGAAAAGTAAGATGGCTGATTTTAGTTATAACAATAGAAATAAAGATAAAGGCAATGAGACATACTGAGAATCTATTTCATGACTAAAAATTTATTAATTCAGAATTTGTCCCCATGTGTTTTATAATCAACAATTAATCTGCTTCTAATCTGCTATGTTTTTCCAAAATGAGGAAGTTTGGAGGGCAATGTGTTTCCTCTTAATGATATTTTATTATTATCACAAGCTGCTTTACAAATAAAAATGCTTTTTTCTTCGTTGAGAAAGAAACTTCATTGTAGAAATAAAATATGCACATTGATGTTACAACATACTCTATGTAGTAAGATGATCACTATAGAATGAATTAATCATTCCATATAGTTACTCATTTTCTCCATTACAACAGCAGCTGTGATCTATTCATTTTGTGAAAATCCCAAATGTAAGTCTTATTAACTACAGCTTTAATATGTATGTTAGATATTTTGACTTGTTTATTCTGGTTGCAACTTTGCATCCTTTGAACTAAATCTGTTCTTTTCCTGATACTAACAGTACACACTTAACTATGATTTTGTTCTTTAAGTATTTGACCTTCTAACATGTCCCTTATTAAGTAAAATGCATCTTGATCAGTACCCCTCCTTTCATCATTCTCTACCACTCCTCCCAACCCAAACCCTCCCCCGTTTTCCTAGTTTCATAGGATATGCATTGAATATATGACTACATTCTCCCCTTCCTCTTTTCATTTGTCTACCCCTCTCTCTTTAACTAGTGTCCCCCCCCCACACACTTAAGTATAAACTTCCTGGTATTCATTTTGTTGGACAGTGAGTTAGTTTGTTAGTGTTTTTTTTTTTTTAAGGAATTACACCATTTGAATTCTCTTCTACATATACTATACTTGCCTTAATACACTGGTATCCTTGGACACATGTATGTTTATTTGTATATTTATAAATTAAATCTAACATCTGCATATGGGAAAAATATTCATCCTATGTCTCTATGGCCCTGACTTATTTACTTTGCATATTTTTCCATCCATTCATTTGCAAATGATATAGTATCATTTTTACTAAGGGATGAGTATAATCCCATTGTGTGTGTGTGTATGAGAGAGAGAGAGAGAGAGAGAGAGAGAGAGAGAGAGAGAGAGAGAGGGAGGGAGAGAGGGAGAGAGAGATAGACAGAGAGAGAGAGAGAGAAAGAAAGAAAGAGAGAGAGAGAGAGAGAGTGTGTGTGTGTGTGTGTGTGTGACATGTTCTTGATCTGTTGAAGGACATCTGGGCTAGTTCCATACCTTGGCTATGGTGAATTGTACAGCACTTGAACATGGTTGTGCAAGTAGCTTTACTGTATCATGATTTTCAGTCTTTTAAATTCCCAAGAGTGGTATTGCTAGATCAGAGGGTCATTCTATATTTAGTTTTTTTTGAGGATCCTCCAGTGGTTTTCCAGAGTGGTTGAACAAGTTAACATTTCCACTAACAGTGTATTAAGGTTCCTTTCCCCTACATGTTGCTGTCTTAGGTATAGCTGGTAAAGATCTTCCATTCTGTAGGTTATCCTTTTAGTTTGTTCTACTATGTCCTTTGCTGTGCAGAAACTTCTTAGTTTGATACAATCCTATTTGTCATTTTCCTCTTTGATATGTTATTTCTGAATCTTTACTAAGAAAGTTTCTGTTGTTTCAAGGAGTTTTAATATTTGTCCTCTTCCTTCTTGTAGTTGTTTTGAGGTTTCTGGTCTTACATTGAGAGCTTTGATCCATATGGGATTGATAGCCCAGGGTGACGGATAGAAATCCAGTTTCGGTTTTCTGCATGTGGATATACAGTTGCTATTACATCCTATGTTTTTAGCTCTGTTATCAAATATTAGGTGACTGTAGGTCTCTGGGTTTATTTCTAAGTCTTCTATAGTTGACCTTTTAAAAAAAGATTAATTGGGCATGTTGGTACACTCCTGTGACCTTAGGTACTTGGTAGACAGAGGTAAGAGAATTATGTTTCAAGGCTAGTCTGGGTGAAAGTTTATGATCCTAACCAAAATACAAATTAAAAGTAAAAGGAGTGTGAGTATAGCTTAAGAGGTAGTACACTGGCCTACCAAGAGTAAGGCTCTTAATTCAGTCCCTATTACTACCAAAATATAAACAAGCTCATGAAATTTTGTAATATATTTTTTTAGCACAATGTTTCTAGGTACACCCACGGTGTGGCAAATGGCCGGATCCTGAATAGCTAGGATTACAGGCATGAGCCACTGGCACCCAGCTCCCCTTTAAAATTGGTATAACATCAGAAAAACCTCAAATACCCAATACAATCTGAGAAAAAATGTATCATATTTTCTGACAAAATTATATAACAAAATGAGGGCTGGTGGCTCCTGCCTGTAATCCCAGATATTCAGGAGGCTGAGATCCAAGGATTAGGTTCAAAGTCAGCCCAGGCAGAAAAGTCTGTGGGACTCTTATTTCCAATTAACCATCAAAAAGCCAGAACTGGAAATATGGCAAAGTGGTCAAGTGCCAGACTTGATAAAAAAAAGCCAGGTAAGAGTGAAAGGCCCTTAGTTCAAGCCCCAGTACCAGTAGCAAAAACAAACAAACAAAAAAAAAAACCCAAAAAAACAAAAAAACAACTTGATTATAAAATTATGGTATTCAAAAGTATATCATACTGGCATAAAAACAGACATAGAGGCCACTGGAACAAAATAGAGATCTAAGAACTAAATCCAAATATATACAATGAACTTATTTTCAGCAAGGCACCAGAAAGACCCAAGAGAGAAGAGATGAGAGATGAGAGAGAGAGAGAGAGAGAGAGAGAGAGAGAGTGAGAGAGAGAGAGAGAGAGAGAGAGAGAGAGGGAGAGAGAGAGAGGGAGAGAGAGAGAGGGAGAGGGAGAGAGAAAGAGAGAGAGAGAGAGAGAGAGAGAGAGAGAGAGAGAGAGAGAGAGAGAGAGAGAGAGAGAGAGAGAGAGAGAGAGAGAACAGATAGTTGCTTCAATAAGTGATGCTGGAAAAATTGGATTTTCTCATGCAAAAATAAATAAATAAAATGGAACCATGCACAAAAGCCAACTCAAAATGTATGAAACTCAAGAAAATAACATTTTTCCAAATGAATGAGAATTCAGTAACCTGTATATTTACTGAGTACTAATTTACAAGGTGAATGAATTCCTATAAATTATCATTTAGCAAGTTGTCTTTATCTATAAATTAAAATCTCTCCAAAACATTTTAAATGTATGAATAAAATAGTGCTTTCTCAATTTGATAAATTTCCGTTAAAATATTTAATGCATAGTCTATATGAATAAAATAGTATTTTCTCATTTTGATAAACTTCCATTAAAAATTTTAATGCACACTCTGTGGGTCCAAAATGTCCTCTATCTGGTGCACTGATTAGCTCATACATATTCAGAAAGACAAACTGTACTTTCTAGTTTATGATGTTGGCCAACCTATCTAATAGGAGAATATCTTGTTTGTTTTGTTATTATTAAACTAATATTCTGTTTAAGGTAATATACCAAGCTCAAAATTTCCTTTATTTAACCCAAATTGAGTCACCCCCTCCCAGTTATTAAAGTTGAGAATTTCACAATCATTTTCTGTGAGTCTCTTTTCTAAGCCATAGTAAGTATTGCTTTACTTCAAATAGAATAATGAATGGAAAACAGAGAGTAACTGGAGATATAGAACAGTAGCTCGTTTTTATAAGTTTAACTTGGCTCAATGTGAAGAAATGTCTTGAAATGCTCATAAAAACATTTTAGGTATAAATATATTGCTGAGTGAAAAGAGGTAGAATTTTTGAGACAAGGTCTCAAAAGGCTTTGAACTTGCTTTGTATGTTGGCTTCAAACTGGCAATACCCCTGCCTCTAAAGTACTGGAATTACAGATGTGTATGTGCCACACTGACCTGACTAAAAATAATTGTTATTTTGCCTTCTTGAAACATTACTGAATGTAGAAATCTGTTTGTCAAATATTTCCTGTTCTAGTCATAAAAGAAATGCAACTCAAAATGACATTGAGATTCCACCTCACTCCAGCTAGAATGACCATTATCAAGAAAACTCACAATTCCCGGCGCCGGTGGCTCACGCCTGTAATCCTAGCTATGCAGGAGGCTGAGATCTGAGGATCATGGTTCAAAGCCAGCCCAGGCAGGAAAGTTCATAAGACTGTTATCTCCAGTAACCCACCAGAAACTGGGAAGTGGTGCTGTGGCTCAAGTGGTAGAGCGCTAGCCTTGAGCTGAAGAGCTGAGAGACAGCACCCAGGCCCAGACCCAAAAAACAAAAAAACAAACAAAACTAATAATAACAAATGCTGGTGGGTATGTGGTCAAAAGTGAACTCTGTTAAACCGTTGGTGGGAATGTAAATTTATTCAACCACTTTAGAAAGTAGTATGAAGTTACCTCAAAAGACCAGACATACAGCTTTCCTACGACCCAGCAATTCCACTTCTGGGTATTTTCCAACAGAACACAAAGCCATGTTAGACCTACCAGCACAACCATGTTCATTGCAGCATTGTATACTATACCTAAGATATGAAATCAACCCAAATGCCACTCAGTGAATGAATGGATCAAGAAAATGTGACATCTATCTATCGATCTATTGATCTATCTATCTGTCTGTCTGTCTATCTATCTATCTATCTACACATATACATGGCATTCTATTCTTTCATCAGCAAGAATGATATTGTGTGCTGGGTGCCAGTGACTCATGATTGTAATCCTAGCTACTCAGGAGGCTGAGATCTGAGGATCCCAGTTCAAAGCCAGACCAAGCAGGGGAGTCTGTGGGACTCTTTTTTTTTTTGGGGGGGGGGGTCCAGTCATGGGGCCTGAACTCTGGGCCTGGGCGCTGTCCCTCAGCTCTTCAGCTCAAGGCTAGCGCTCTACCACTTGAGCCACAGTGCCACTTCTGGCTTTTTTCTTTTTGCTTATGTGGTGCTGAGGAATCGAACCCAGGGCCTCATGCATGCAAGGCAAACACTCTACCACTGAGCCACCTTCCCAGCCGCTCTGTGGGACTCTTATCTCTAATTAACCACCAGAAAACTGGAAGTGGTGCTATGGCTCAAAGTGGTACAGTGGCACTAGCCTTGAGTGAAAAAGCTCAGGAGCATCACCCAAGCCCTGAGTTCAAACTCCACAACTGACTAAAAAACAAACCAAAACAAACCAAAACAAAAGCAAAAAGAAAGTACTATTCACTTTACAGATACGGGAAAGTTTTGTAGTCAAACTTGTATTTGACTTGTTACAGAAAATAGAGATGGCGTATTTGAAAAAGCTTATGAAGAATGAATTTCAGGAAAGTGGGATGATGTATAAAACATGGTATTGGGAGCCAGGTGCTGATGGCTCACACCTGTGATCCTAGCTGTAAGCCTAGCTTTTATAGGCTGAGATGAGGTCTTGAGAATGTTTTGCCTCAGCTGGCCTGGAGTTATGATGGTCTCAATGTCTTCCTGTCTAGTAGCTAGGATTATTACAGGCATGAGCCATCACACCTAACTAGAGTATTTTGTATGTTTGATTATTCTGTGATGTTATCATGGTATATGTTAGTTTGGATTTCTTTTTATTTGTACTGTTTGAGATTTGTTTGGCTTGAATCTATGGACTGATGTCATTTATCATTTCTACGAACTGTTACTTCTTTGGTATTGTATGACAGTCTCACTTTACTCTCCATACTCTTAACCTCTGTGGCAGGTTTTGTCTTTATGTTTTCACTCATTGCTTTTTTCATTACTTTCTTCTGACCTAATCTGCAGTAAAACAGGTCATTACATTTTCCATTTTTTAATCTTGAGGTATACTTTTTCTTTTGAAAACTTTTATGTTTTTCATTTCTGTTGATATTTAAAAGCTTTTCTTTTATCCCTTTAAACTTACTCAACCCATTTTTAAAATATTTATGTCTGGTAATATTGAATGGTTTTAAATTCTTTTCTTACATTTATTTTTTTTCTCTATTTTTCTTTCTTTTTTATGTCCTTCTTTGTTTCTTCTCATTAATTTTAACTTGAAGTCTATTTTATCTGATATTAGTATTGCTATTGTAGCCTGTTTATGGGGGCCATTTGCTTGATAGATTTTATTCTAGCTTTTAACTTTCAGAATGTGTTTGTTTTTGTGGCAAGTCGTCTCTTGAAGATAGCAGATGGATGGATCTTGCTTTATGATTCAACTAGTTTGTCATTTAATTGGAGAGTTAAGTCCATTAATATTCAGAGTTAGGACTGAGAAGTGTTTGGTAATTTCTTTCATGTTATCTACCTTCTTAGAGGCTGTGCCTCATAATTTCTTAATATATTTATCTGTTTCCCTGGCAAGGGGCCTTTTCTCTGCTTCTGTGTTCTTGTTTTCCATATGTAGTAAGTCTTTAAGTATCTTCTGTAGTGCTAGGTTGGTGGAGAAAAATCATTTCCTTTTTCTTTCTTTCTTTTTATTGTGTGTTTGCTTGCTTATTTTTTGTTTTTTCTTTCTGGATGTGTAGAGTTTTGAACCCAGGGCTCTTTGCCACTTGAGCCATGTCCTAGCCTGTTTTTTTTTTTTTTTTTTTTTTTTACATTTTCTCTTATTTCAGGTTGTTCATTAAGATGTTATTTATAGGTATATAATTTGAATAAGAAGATCAAAGGGCCATCCCCAGAGATAATTTGCATAGCTCTGTCAGGAACAACAAACACTAGGGTGAGATCACCTAACCATGTCAAGTTTCCTTCTACTAGTTGATAATGATGCACTGTTGTCTGGGCTATAGTCTCTCAGGATGCTGAGATTTCCTTTTAGAATCTACACTGAGTGGACTTGGATTTGATCTGATTTCCTTGACAGCCAAATGCTAGCAGGACAATATAGCTTCCATGCTGGCTTATCTTTATGGTCTCTGCTTTACTTCTGATATTGGCCTGGAAATTGTCTAATGTCTTGAGATCTTTTTGATGATTGAAAGAATGTTGAAAAAAATTGATGTCTCAATTTTAGTCACTTTCAAAGTGAAAATGGCTTTTCTGCTATTATTGGGTACCAGAAAGATTTCAACAAAGTTGAGAAGTAGGATAGACATTACTCTTACAAAATTCTACCACTGAGAGTTGTCAGAAAAGGGTATAGAATTTCATGGAGACGTTAGTTTGAAGGTGCCAAAAGAGAAAAAGAGAGGAAAAAAAAGGATAGAGAAAATTTAAAAAGGTGGAAGTGAAATGTTGGGACTAAAAAACATTGACTGCATAACACTTTGCAAATAGTACCCATACCAGGAAATAGATGAGGGGGTTTCTTCTCTGAGAAATTGACCTAATTCAGTCTGCCTCACACTGGTTTTGGACTTTCCCTGAAATCTCCTTTACTTACTTACCTACCATAGAGTAAAAGTCATTTGTTCAAGTATTGTCTCTATACAGAGGACTTCCAATTAATTTTTCATGTCTATTTTATGTCAGTTGGAACAAGTGACTAAGAGACAGTAAAAAAAATATACTCAACAGATATCATGACACAAGTCTAACAGAAACAAGGGAGTACAGAGAACTTCAAAAGATAAAATAGGCTAGGTGTTGGTGGCTCATGCCTGTAATCCTATCTCCCTAGGAAGCTGACCTATGAGGATCACATGTCTGACCCATGCACCCCTGCAATTAACTACCAGAAAACTGGAACTGTGGCTCAAGTGGTAGAGTGTGTACTAGCCTTGAGCAGAAAAGCTCAAGGACAGCACCCAGGTTCTAAGTTCAAGCCTCATGATTAACAAAAAAAGTAAGCCCTTTGAGAGATAAAAAGGTAATATTTTGATAAAACAGTAGTGAAAAGTGAAAATGTAACCTCTGAAAAATTCTTTCAGAAGTAATTCTTTCAGATAGCACAACAAGGAGTCAGGGATGAGGAAAATAGGGGGAAAATCAAGGAATTAAAGGAGTAGCCAACTAATATGTGTGCATGGAAGCTATATAAAAAAGGAAAGGAGAAGAGAAGTTTATCAAATATGTAACACAAGAGCTGAAGTATGTCAGGTTTCAGGATCAAAAAGGTACATTAAATACTTTACAAAATTAATGAAAAAGGCTCCCATCAAAGGCACCTACAATTATACTTCAAAAATTACACTGCAATTTACTAAGTAAGAGAGAAACATTTCTGAAGAGAATTTTAGGTTACTTTTAAATCAGAGGGTAGGGGATGTGGTTTAAAGGGTAGAACACCTGCCTAGTCTGTGTGAAGTTCTGAGTTCAAATCCTGGTATATCCATTACCACCATAATACTAATACTAATACACTTAGAATATCATTGGATTTCTCAAAGAAATCCTGATAGAAAATAGAACTATAATCCCAAAATTTGAGAGAAAATTAGTTCAGGAACTAAGCATCAGTGTAATTGTAGTCACTCAGGAGATTGAGATCTGGAGGATGGCATGGACAGAAAAGTTTTTTACACTCTATCTCCAAAATAACTAGCCAAAAGCAGGGCTGGAGATGGGGCTTAAGTGGTAGAGTGCCAGCTGAGCAAGCCAGCTGATCAAGTGCAAGCCCTTCATTTCAAACCCCAGTACTTCCAAGAAGAAGAAGGAGGAGGAAGAGGAAGAGGAAGAGAAAGAGGAGGAGGAAGACCAATACAAACTGAGAATTCTGTACTTAAACTATCAATACAAATAGGCAAAACAAATGCCTTTATGATGCCCTTAGTAAAATTACATCCCACATAAGTTTCTTAAGAAACTTACTAAGAGTATGTCCTACTTAGACAAGAAAATAAACCTTTAAGATTTGGGACAAAGACTAGTGAAGAATGATTAATGTCCCAGAAACATTCCTGCGTCATATATCTATAATTTAATCCATCCATATTTCAGTACCATACCAGAGGGGATTTAAAGGAAGTTATTTATTGCCATGTTCTGTAAAATATTCTGTAGTTTTTTTTTTAGAGAATTAATACAGAAAAATTCTATAGACAAAAAGAAATACAATTAGAAATTCCAGAACAAACAAGCACACATCCAAGGAAAAACTTGATTATCCAAGGATAAAATCTAATTTTGATGAACAACATTTATATGTTCATATTATACAAATACTGCTTGTTAATTCAATAAAAATAATAATTTTATAATCAATGACATACTAGTGAAATTTAACAACAAACACACATGTATTTATATTTATCATAAATTTTACTTATAAATGATATATAGCCCATAATTTAGAAATGTAATTCCTTTATAATAGTTGATTCTCAAATAATGATTCTGTTGATTTTTTTCTTTTCTTTTTTTAATTGTGAAAATGCCGTACAGAGGGGTTACAATTACATGGGCAAGGTAATGAGTACATTTCTTATCAAGCATTGTTGCCTCCTCCTTTATTTTCCCTTCCCATCCCTTCCCATCTTCCCCCTTCTGTTGACTTTTTTTTAAAAGTTCTTGACACTCTAGCCAACTAGGGTATAACTGACAAGTGAAAACTCTTTCTCTTTTTTTAGAATACTTCTGATATGAATGTTGGTTGATTTTTTTTTTTTTTTTGCTTCCTCACAAGAAATAAAAAGTGAGACAATAAAGACATGTGTCAGAACTTTATTCTCAAGCCTCAAAACCATGAGGCTTGAACTCAGGGACTGGATGCTGTCACTGAGCTTCTTTTGCTCAAGGCTAGTGCTTTACCACTTAAGCCATAGCACCACTTCTGGCTTTTTCTGAGCAGTAGAGATAAGAGTCTTATGTTGTTTCCTGCCTGGGCTGGTTTTGAACCAGAATCCTCAGATCTCAGCCTCCTGAATAGTTAGTATTACAAATGTGAGTCGTCAGTGCTTCTGCTACAATTTTTTTTTTTTGGGGGGGGGGGTGTCAGTCGTGGGGCTTGAACTCTAGGCCTGGGTGCCGTCCCTCAGCTCTTCAGCTCAAGGCTAGTGCTCTCCCACTTGAGCAACAGCGCCATTTCCAGTTTTCTGGTGGTTAATTGGAGATAAGAGTCTAAAGGTGGCTGGGAAGTTGGCTCAGTGGTAGAATGCTTGCCTTGCATGCATCAGGCCCTGGGTTCGATTCCTCATCACCACATAAGCAGAAAAAGCCGGAAGGGGGCGCTGTGGCTCAAGTGGTAGAGCGCTAGCCTTGAGCTGAAGAGCTGAGGGACAGCGCCCAGGCCCCGAGTTCAAGCACCAGGACCAGCCCCCCAAAACAAAAAAACACCCTCAAATATGGCTGGAAAGGTGGCTCAATGGTAGAGCGCTTGCCTTGCATGTATGAGGCCCTAGGTTTGATTCCTCAGCACCACATAAGCAGCAAAAGCTGGAGCTGTGGCTCAAGTGGTAGAGCGCTAGCCTTGAGCTGAAGAGCTGAGGGACAGCGCCCAGGCCCAGATTTTAGGCCCCACGACCAAAAAGAGTCTCGCGGACTTTCCTGCACAGCCAAGGCCCAGACATTCCCTACCCCCTGATTCTGTAAAACTGAGTCATATACGTAGAAAGTATAGGGTTTGAAAATTTATTGCCTTTGTTTAATATACCTGATTCTATGGGTTTGTGCAAACATTTTGATTTAATTGCTTTTATACTGAGGCTTGAACTCAATAGCACTGTCCCTTAGCTTTTTGCTCAAGGCTGGTGTTCTACTGTTTGAGCCAAAGCCCCACTTCTGACTTAGTTTCACAGGTTTTTTTTCCTCCCAGGCTAGCTTTAAACCCTGATCCTCATTGCTCAACCTCCTGAATAGCTAGGATTACAGGCATGAGCCAACAGCACCTGGTTCTTATTTGTGCAAATATTAACAATGGCAATTTAACAACTGGCTTACAAGATTTCTGAAACAGCCAGCTCATGCAAGCTATATAGGCTCCAACTTGCCACTGGATATATTAGTATTTGCCGAATTGGGTGAAAATGTATGAAATAAATGAATCTGTGTTTCTCACTGTGCAATATAAAAATATGACAGGTATTAAATAAAAAAGAGCAGCTGGCCAAAAGATTTTAATATTATCACTACATTTTAAATATCATTATTTATTAATTATTATTTATTATACACTTAAATAGTGCAATGTGGTTTTCTTCCTCATTTTCTCCTAATTATCTGCTCTGGTCTTTGAACAGAGAGGGTGATCTTGTTCCCTAGGGATTTTTTTTTTGCATCATGTCAATTTATTCATCTAAAATGTATTATACTCTTTGGGCTATTAACAAATTTAGTAATTTTTGATTTTAAAGTCTTAATTGAGATAGATTTTTGAAGTTTCCCATTTGAGTAATTTTCTGCTTTCTTCTGGCTATCACTGAACTCTTACAGTTTTGGCCATGATTGTCTCTTAAGAATTCTAATTAGGGAGTTGAATCCCATATATTTATGCACACTGCCTTAATTTCTCTAGTATGTTTATTTGACTAGTTGTGGCACTTTAGCATCCTATTTTCCCCGGAGACCACAAACAGTCTGGTATTTATGCATATGATATAACCTCAGGACACATACCATATGCAATGCCCAGATCCCACACATTCAAATCCTAAATGCTAAATGAATGCATTGCTGATTTCTGTACATCCTTCTTTATCAGATCAGTTCTACTTGTACCTTCTTTTTCGTTCTCATTTCCATACTACTAATTTTCGTTCTGAGCACTTCATTTTTGAGTTATTGCACTGGACTTTGTAGTTCCTCTTTCTCCCTCCCAACCTGGAATAATATTGATGAACTAATTCCCTGCCTCCCTCCCCCCAAATGTGTTGCCTTACTGGTTCTACTTTGCTCAAAAATCTTTAATATGTATGTATGCATGTCTGTATGTATATATGTCTGTATGTATGCATGTATTTATTTATTTATTTGGTGCCAGTACTAGAGCTTAAACTCTAGGCTTTGTCCTTCTCACTTGGCTTTTGCTCTTCATAGCTGGTGCTGTACCATGTGAGCCACATCTCTAGTTCTGGCTATATGATTTTAGCTGAAGATAGAATCTCATGGACTTGTTTGCCTAGACTGGCTTTGACCATCTATCCTCATATCTCAACCTCTTGAGTACCTAGGATTATAGGCATGAGCTACTGTTTTTCGTTTTCCTCCTTTTACAAGTTTAGTAGGCTGATAATCTCCTCACTGAGGGTGGTACGCTCCAAAATGGGTAGACTGAAGGGATGTGCATGGCAATCCTCTAGAATAGGACGAATTACAGATTATATGTCAGATGATCATGGGTCAAGTAGTAGAGCTCCCAAGGATGGAAGGGTAGTGGTACTTCATTTATTTCTGGTTAACTTCCACCTTATTGTGATTCTTTTCATTTATATGCATCTGGTTACAGATTTATTAATTATATGGTTTCCAGTATAAGCAAATGGCTTAAAAAGACTCCAGAAAAGAAATCAGATTGAAAAGAACAATAATTGCCAGTATAAGAGAAAAGCAATGTGGTCAAGCTGTTACTTTATTCTTTTAGTACAAACATTTGTTAAGCCACATTGTGTAGTAACAACAACATAGCTAATCTGCTCTGATAAGAATTTGGTCAAAATGATATAAAATTACTGAAATGCCAATTTGAAATAAGAACTCTATTTCATAATAAATTTCATTTCAGGTGTATATTATGTTTGAGGCTTACATAATTGATAGTATCACACATTAAATAGCATGATATTTGAAAGTAGGCACCTGAAAAACAGAGTTTGAGGTTTTGTGGAGCTTGAGTACCAAACTGGAAATACAAAGTCAGATGAACATTTATTTAGAATGAGAAAAGAAATTAACAATTGATTCATTTTAAAAACCAGGAAATACCACAAGCAGCATTTGGTGCTAGTACTGAGGCTTGAACTCAGACCTTGGGAGCTGTTCCTTAGCATTTTAGCACAAGGCTGACACTCTACAACTTGAACCACAGTTCACTTCCAGCTTTTTGATGATTAATTAGGAATAAAAGTCTTTTCTGGCTTCCAAGTACATCTTTAGATCTCGGCCTCCTGAGTGGCTAGGATGACAGGCTTTAGCCGAAAAATGCTTTAGCCAATCAAGTACTGAGCTGCCTGTGTGGCACCATTTTCCTATATTTGGTTAGCTGTCCTTCTTTCCTTATCTCTCATATGAAAAGTAATTTAAATGTTTTCTGAATGTAGAGAGATAACGCGTCCTTTAGAATGATTGATGAAAATGTTTTTATTCTTGAAAATAATTTGGTATTGGTAATGTTACATAGATTCTTAGGATTGTAAAATTTGAAGAAATTTCTGTCATCTTTCTCTGTATGAGCTGCAAGATTTTTGTGCTATTCGTATTTTACAATGACAGAATGCCTTTAAATGCTCTTGGAACTCCTAATACTAACTAATGTAAACAAATTTAAGTGTATTTTAAAATATGTAACAAAATTTACATAGTTACGTATTTTGACTCGTTGATAAATGTGCAGGCAACCTGTCATGTTCATTTTGCTAGGCTGGTGGCAATTTTAGGTGTCACATTATCTAGAACAGCCAGATTTTTATCACAACAAGATACTGAGACAGATACTGAAGCAGATATGGACATTGACAAGCTGAGATCTAGAAAATGTGACTTTAGCCAGGGATGCTGCTTGGTGGCAGAGTGTTTGTCTAGCAAGTGAGGTCCTGGGTTCAATTATTAGCGCCACAAGCAAGAATAATACAATAATACTAAATATCAATTTGGCCAGGTGTGGTAGTTCACATCTAGAATCCCAGAGCTGGGGAGGATGAGGCTGGAGGATGGCAAGTTTGTTATATTGGGCTACATGGTGACATCTTGTCTCAAAACAAAACAAAAGCATGTGGTCTCATACTCTTTGATATATTATTATTAGTGGCATGTACCTTATGAACACAGAGACTATGATAAGCTCAGTTTCATGTGGTTGCAATTTAAAAGAAAGCATTCTTTTTAATTTATTTAAAGTTGAGTAAGTTGATAGGGGTGAATTTTCCAATGAGAATCAAACATTTTGCCTATAATTTCACCTATGTGATAACTAGAAGAATTTTCCACAGTCTAGCTTTGGTTTACATAATGTAAAACCTTGTTTCTCTTTTTTTTTGCATATCTTTTTGGTTCTACACATCACAGAACACATCCTCAAGTGATATGACAATGATGCTACACCTTATATCACAATAAGACTTGGAATATCCTCTCTTCTTTTTTATTTTTATTTATTGTTAATTAATCAATTTATTTTTTATCCTTTCTTCTTCTGGTTTGCTCCATCTTATTCATCTTCAAGGCTCTGCTCTTCAAAGACATGTTGACCTCTCCTGACCTCTTCAATCTTCAAGGTCTTCTCAATTTGTCAAATGAATAGTACTTAGTATTTTCAATAGTCTCAAAGTACTAAAGGATATCACACTTTAAGTTATTGTTTTTGTTTTGTACCAGTGTCAGGGCTTGAACTCAGGGCCTCATGATCTTTGCTTGGTTTACTAACTAGGTTGGTGCTCTACTACTTGAGCCATACCTCTAGACCAGCTTTTTGCTGATTCTTTTGGAGAGGGATCTCTCAGACTTTTCTGCCCAGGCTGGCTTTGAACCTCAGTCTTCTGAGGAGCTAAGATTCCAAGCATGATCCACAAGTGTCTGCAAGGCAATTCTTTTATTGTTTTATTTGTTTGGATGCATGCATTATTTTATTTTCTCAAAGACAAACTTGCCCCTTTCTTATGGTCTAGGGATTGAAGTCAAGCCTTGAGCTTGATCTATATTCTCAGGCTTCTCTTACTTTTGTATCCCCTGCCAAACTTATCATAAGTCCATGCAAATATTAGCTTCTCTGTGAATATTTGGGAAGTAAGTACCTCTCTTTTGTGTGTGTGTGTGTGTGTGTGTGTGTGTGTGTGTGAAAATTCAAGTTGAAGCAAATATCTTTGAAGTCCACAGACCCTTCTGTGGGAGGAGGGTGAGTAAAGGCCATTTTGACAACAGACTTTTCTTCCCAGGGACACAGTGGGAAATATCTCTTATCTTTCTGCATTTCTCCTGTGCTGAAATACCACGAAGACTATCAAGTAAATAGTATGCACTAGACTGAAGCTAGGATGCTAAATGGAAAGAATGACAACATTTAGAATCAAGTCATGATGAACAGGTTTTTTTTCCCAAACTACCTAATTCTCTCTTCTTAATAACTTACTTTTCTGCCTTATTTGTTAGAAGATCACATTTGCTGGAAATGATAGCTTGGGAGATCAAGGATACAGTGTCTATTTCATGTTAATTTGGCATCTCCACTGAAAAGAAACAAGTTGATATATAAAAAAAAGAAATCTAGTTTCCTTTCAAGTGTCTTTCTGGTAGCTCTTTTCCATTTTGCCTTTTTTTTTTTAAGTGCACCTTTGCTGTCTCTCTGAATCTTCAGAGGTTCTTTTTGTAACAGCAGAGGTCCTCCTAGCTCACCGGTCCTCTAGGAGGAAGACTGCGCATCATAAAAGCTGGAGAGACTTGGAAACTGAATGACTTAAACACAGATGATCAAAAAGCCATTGTCTGTGCTGGAGCGAGCTGGGTTTACCATGCCTTTTCATCCCAACACCTGCCAACATCTCAAGATTCTAATTAGCTGCCAATCAGTGGGGGAAAGCTCCGACTAAACAGCATTATGCCTGGCATGACTGTGGGGAGTATATGCAAATTACTTTGGGGCTAAGGGTAAGAGGGAATCTGTGTTTTAAAGAATAGAAAACTGTATTAATCTAGGATTATCAAGTGCTGTTAAATGTTTTCCTGACCCTGTCATGATGCCAGACCATAACGCTGTGATGCAGAGCCAGTTAGGATCTCCTGGACACTGGTAAAACATGCTGGCTCTGGCCTGGCTCTTTGTATTGGGATAGCAGAAAGTGAAGCTATCAAACTGAAGCCTATAGTAATCTGAGCACTGAGCGTGGCTGGGGGCCTAAACCCAGAGATCAGGACAATCTCTACCCGTGCCACCCACCTTTCCCCATCTGTATTCATCTCCCACTGTGTTATCAGACGCTCCAGATGGAGCTTCCTGTGCACTTGTTAATTATTATTATTATTTTTATCTCTTCACCCATGATGTCTCTGAATCTTCTGGCACTGCCAACTGTTGTCTTTGTTGGAAAGAGATGATAGCCTTATAAAGTAGTGATGGCATTTCTTTGTGAGCTCTCAGGAGTAATGTGGATACTATTTAAGGTTTTTTTTTATTTTCCTTAAAAAATAATAATTATGTCCTGACACTTTAAAAAAAAAAGTGAATTTCTTTGTAATTAGTTCTAGTGTTTAGGATTGCTTTACAATTCACTTGAGTTCTTCCTTGAAATGAGGAGAAAAGATTGTGCTTGTTTCCCTTGTTTGGGATTCTTTGGGATGAAAAGCACTATAGAAATGAAAGCTATTATTAATCCACCCCTTCTCCAGACACATGTCGACAGGGGCTCTAAAATGCGTATCAGCTGACGGTGAGGCTAGGCACAAAGAAAGCTACAAAATTATTTACTAAACTTACCCAGGGCCTGTTTATCTCAGTGGAAATAAAAGCAGCATCCTGGGGCTGAAGCTCCTGCCAGTTTTGGATGGATGCCACCTCCTGGACCATACTTACTACTTTCCCTAAGTGTTTTGGAGAGCAAATGTGGGGAGTGTGGGTTAGGTTCTGCCTGGATGCAGAGAGATAGACAGAGAGATCTTGGCAATTTCTTCCAAAGCTCTGCATCCCATAATAGGATCATGGTAACTATTATCCCTTTGGCAATTGCATGCTGACATAATATAGTAAGAAGATAAAGTCACCAGGTCATGCCCTTATGGCTCTGCCAGCTCTTCTGCCTGAATAGCACTTCCTTTTCCAATGTTGTCTTTCAACTAGTGTTGACTAACCCCAAGCAATCTGGAAATAATGACCCCTGCTGTTGCTCTCTGAGGGATAAGTGCCTGCATGTGTACCCACTGTGCAGACCAGTGTGAGACAGAAACAGCTGGAGCCGACATGTGGCTGGAACTAGCAAGCGCGGAACACTGAAGGATACAAATTCATGCTACATACCGGTTAGTGTCTATGCATTTGGTAAAACTCTGGTTTTACTGGTATGAGATGTATAGACATTCGGGCTATTTGCAGTATAATTTGGGAAGTGGACAATAGATCATAGCCCCTTTCCATTCCCATGAACCCATCAGGGAGGATTTTAGGAGCTTTTGCAGTGTGGGAGACATGAAAACAATTCCTCAAGGCCCTTCTTGGACTCTCTTTCCTGCATAGCTCTGGGAAACTAAAGCTTTCCCATATGTTTGTTGTCTATTTTCTCAAAACTCGGTGCCTCGAACCACAATTGTTTATTTGCTTACGATGCTTTAATTTGGCTACAACTCAGCAAAAACAGCATGATTCTATCCAATGTGATGCTAACTTTCAAGATGGCTCATTCACATGACTGGCAAATTGGTATCTAGCTGGGGCAGCCAGTGAAGCATACCTTGGTTGGCAAGCCTCCTAGGGTCTTCTCCATGTGACCACTCCATATGGCTTTCTTTAGAGAAAAATGGTCCAGAGAAGGTAGGCTTCTTACATTATGGCTACCCTCCCTCAGAGGATGAAAGTAGAAGATTTCCAGACCTTGTTAAAGCTTGGTCTTGAAACTAGCACAGCACTATTTCTGCCAGGGGACAGGGGCAGCTCAGATCCAAGGGGAATGGGTATAGGAGGATAGGAGGAACAGGTGGTGTGGAGTGTGGGAACTGTCATTGTATGGTCTTCTTTGGCCTTCTACTTCTTATGGCTGTCCCTGCCCTGAGACTTCATTTGCACTCCTGCTGCTCAATGTTGAGGGACTTGCCTTCTTCTTGCTAGAACTTCCAAGGACTGAAATTCTCCTTTTCAAACTGTCTCTGGGAAGCTATCAAGTTCCTTGCTCTGCCTTGCTGGTTACAACAGTTGACATCCTTCATGAGGCTTTCAAGAGGCTACCTCCCAGACTGACTGGCCCTTCTTGATTTTCTGTATGCACCTGGGTATATGGGCATGTGCCAAGGAGTTTGGGGAATTAGGAGATATAAACATGAATCATCTTCCCTGAAAGTTGATTTCACTTGAAAATATAGATAAAAATTCTTAGTGTAATCATTCTTATATAAAAGCTTTTATATATAAAGAAGTTCATGTGAATATATTATTGAATGTAATTGAAATTCTTCTGGGACATTTGAAACTTTGTATGGCTCCTGGAAGCTGTCACTCAGACTTTTGGGGTATGGGTGTATTCCCCAATGTCCCTGTAAATCAGTTCAGTTTTTGTTACCCAAGACTTTCCTTCTAGTTTTGTCTATCCTACCATCCATTGAGGTGCAGAATTAGACTATCTTATGGCATAGGCTTTGACCATGATACTTAAAATTCTTGTTGGTTGTGCCAACTTTCCTGCAAAGAGGGAAAACCATTTGGTGAAGCCGGGTGCTGGTGGCTCACACTTGTACTCCTAGCTACTCAGGAGGCTGAGATCTGAAGATCACGGTTCAAAGCCAGCCTAGGCAGAAAAGTCTGTGACTCTTATCTCCAATAAACCAGTAGAAAACCAGAAGTGGTGCTGTGGCTCAAGTGGTAGAGTGCTTGCCTTGAGCTGAAGAGCTTAGGGATAGCTCCCAAGCCCAGAGTTCAATCCCCATGCCGACAAAATTTTTTTTTTTCCTGACAATCCTCCTAGAAGATCAGTACATGATAGCACAGCTTTTCTTTAAGCCAAATGGTTCTCTCTCTGCATGAGCATTTCTTTTTTCATTTTTATTATTATTAATAAGTTTTTTAATTGTGCAAATACCATACAGAGGGCTTACAATTACATGAACAAGGTAATGAGTACATTTCTTATCAAGCATTGTTGACTCCTCCTTTGTTTCCCCTTACCATCTAAAAAAATTTAAAGGAGGAGGAAATATACATTCTTTCTGGGACCAGAAACTTGCTTTGAATTGTGTTCCATCAAAACCAAACCCTGCTTTTACTCTGTGTCCTGTTGTGGCACAATATTACTATATCCCAAAGAGTTGCTTTCAATAAGTCCAGAGATGTAAGTCTCCTCCTATACCACCATCTTTGGCATAGCACCATGCTGGGGATCTTAGCAACTCCTTATGTTAGATTTATTAGTCTTTTTTGGAGTCTCTAAAGCTGTACTGTCCTATTTCTCCAATAAGGATAAATACCAGCAGGCTGGCTGAGTGATAACTCCGGCAGAGCCTCAGGAATGTTATTAGCAAGCTTTACCTCCTAGTCTATGTACAGAAGAAGTTGAGGCTTTCATGAGCCAGGATGGTGAAGCCTTCCCCTAAAAGGGAAGGTGTGGTGGTGGACCACATGGAGATTAGAGTTGCTGCCAGACCTCTGCCAAGCTCCAAGTAAGCCCTCATATTACTGTTAGGAACACGGTTGTTCTTTAATTTGTTTCCTAGCTTAGCATAACTAAGTCTCATGGTAATTATTCATCTCTCATCTTTTTCTTTCTTTTGAGGTAGTAGAGACTGAACCCAGGGCTTTGTGTGTGCCAAGAAAACATTCCACTTCTTGAGCTTCAACACAGTCCTTTTGTTTGTATTTTATTTCTGAGATCAAGTCTCACTAATGGTGATCCCGCTGTCTCCCAACTCATGATCCTTCTGACTCTATTTCCCAAATGTATGGATTCCAAGCAAGCACCACTGCATCAAGCCTATTATTTGTTTATTTGACAAGTAAAATAAGATGTATTTATTGTATATAAAATGTTTTGATATAAGTATAGATTTGGAATGAATACACCAAATCAATTAAAAGCCACATTCTGTCACAAACATACTTATTTTTGGAATGCATAAAATGAGATCATGAAGTGTCCTGTGATGTTTAAATCTTGTCCTGTCTCACCTTCACTATATCCCAGAGGTGAAGACAGCACTTTTCTTTGAGTTGCCAGTTGTAAAAGCTCAATCTAGCTAGTCTCCTAAAAACTTAAAGACCCTGAGAAGTTTGATGTTGATCTGGTTGTTTTCAAATCTTCACTATATCTCTCCCATGGTTTATGATGCTGCAGAGACATCATAGGTCTATCTCTTGAATGAGCAGACTTAGAGCCTACACCAGTCAAGACTTCTCTGAGTCAGGCTCAGGTGCTCATTGCAAACTTAGTTTCTACTCATAGTGTTAGTCTTTTTTTTTTTTTTTTTAAATTGTCATAGTGTTAGTCTTATCTCAGGTTTTTTGAACTGGAATTCTGTGGATTCTGAGTATGGATTTGATGACCCAGAGACCAAATAGAACTGAATTCAATCTCAGTTCAGCTAGAGAAGAACCCTAATTCATAGCTAGATTTTTCCCACTATTTTCCCAAGGGAATGCATGTTTTGTGTTCTCTTGAGAGAGAGCCCCCTCACCTGCCACTCAGAACAGATTATAGCTCAGCTAATTATTCAGAAAACAAGTAGAGATGAATAAAGAAGCTGTACTTGAGATTGGCATATTATTGCAAGGACAGACCCTCCCATTTCTTGTTTGTTCTGCTCACAAGCTTAAAGGCAAAAGACAACTTTAATAGGAAGTTTTATTCCCAGAGCAATTTCATGGACCTTTATAGTTTAGTTGATGAAGGTACCCCTTGACATACAGAAATTGCTTTGGGGATTTGCTTATTTGTTGATATTGGGCCCTTAATTAAAAGTATCTTATTAGCAATTTCAATAAGAATCCTCCAAATTCATTGTTCTATTTTACAGCATCATAGAAGAGCTCCAAAAGATAGACTTCATACATTAGGTAGGGTGCCCTTGGAATGACAAGCCAGGTAGTTAGGTTGATTAATAGAGGGCAGGTTTAATCACTACTTTGAATACAATAAGGGCACAAGGGTTAGGAAGTAAACTCTTTGTGGAGGTCAGTGTTATCACCCCTATTATAATATGAACACTCCCTACTCTCTGGTTGCCTCACTAATCAATTTTTTTCATATTAATTTAGTTTTCAGATTCTTTCCCAAACCTTGTCAGGCAAACAAGATAGGCCACAGGTAATAATTACACCAAATCATGGTTATGGTTAATGTCCACTTTCTTGCAACACTCTAAGTGAGGTCTAAGGGGAAAATAGTCCTGTAGCAGGAAAAGGTGTGGCCAAGGGCACACCAAGCCTTCTGTCTTTCCAGTTTGAGAAATCACAGTGCTGTTAAATCTCATTCAGTTCATATTATCTCCAGGGATCAGTATAACTGGTGAGCAAAGTTCTCTTGTGTGCAGGCTAATCTCAAGGTTCATAGATTGCCCAAACACTATTTCTTCTCTGGACTGACTATACCCTTTTACTTTTTGTCATACAGATTCACACTTCCTCACTAATAAAATCAGGTTGTCTGTTTTGCCAGAGAGAAGGCTGGTGGATTTGTTGGGGGCCAGAGAAAGGGGTACAGGAAAGAAATCAGTGAGTCAATGATTGATTTATCGTTATTTAATCTATGGGAATTCATTCATTATGTTAAACTGCTGTGTGTGTGTGTGTGTGTGAACTGTTATTAACAAAACAATCTCAAATGTCTTCACTGCTTCCCACCCACATGTGGCCCTCTCCATTCATTAGCAACACCTGCCTTGCCCCATCCCTAAAGCAGTTGGATGGCACTAGCTTTTAAACCAGAACCCTGGCCTATGAGGACAACCTACAACTTCCAGGAGTCAAATAGCGAGTGCTCAGCGGGCAGAGGCTTTTCCAGTGGATATGGGTGAGCCATGCCCATGTGCCATTCAACTGTCAGAAAGCTCCAGCTCACTTCTGTCTTTATACTTGAGGACCATGTTGGGCATTCTGACCACAAGTATATTAAATTTCTTTGAGGATAGCTGACATTTGAATTTTCTGTTTCTAGAATCTGTTTTTCTTAGATTTTTTAGTAAGACTGTGTTTATATATATATATATACACATATATATGTATATATATACATATATGTATATATATGTATATATATGTATATATATACATATATATACATATATATGTGTATATATATATACACACATATATATGTATATATATACATATATGTATATATATACATATATATGTGTATATATATATATATATATATATACATAGCATTTAAGGGAAATAGATAAACTCACTGCTAATGGGATAGCGATGTTTCTGGGTTCTTTCTCTGTCTGTCTGTCTGTCTGTCTCTCTTTATCCCCTCCCCCCAAGTCACTGCTAGTGACTAAAATTTCTATCTTCAGCTTTGACTTCTCTGTGCTTGCTAGACTATTCCTTGCTTCCTTATAGCATGACAATCTGATGGCTTCTTTTCAAAACATATCCAATGTGACCATTTTTGTAACCTCTATTGTTATCACCATAGTTTAAGATGATACTAAGGATTGCTCTTTGGATTACTGTTCTCTTCCATTATAATCCCATAGCCTAAGTGACCACATCACTCCCTTGCTAAAATCCTTGGAGGCTTTCAGTTGCATCCATGTCTACAAAGCCCTCCTGATCTCTTAAGGCTCATTTTTCTACTGATATTTCTCTCATTCATGCTGCTCAGCTGCACTGCAACAAATGCTTCAAAACTGTCCCACACCAGAGCCTCAAGTTCTTTACTTCAAGTGTCTTTCCCTCACCCCTTCACCCGACTTGATTTCCTCTACTTACCCAGATAATTTTCATCTCAAATATCTTTGCCTTTTCAGAGATGTCTTCTTGCCAGAAACCTATAATCTTAGTTCTTGGGAGGCTGAAGTCAGTCTGGGCCATATAGTAAGACTGTCTCAAAGGAAGGAGGGAAGGAAGGAAGGAAGAAAGGAAGGAAGGAATAGAGGAAAGAAGGAATGTTTTCTCAAATGCCTTGCCATAAATAAATGTTTTAAGGGTGTTTAGCCAAGAGCTTATAGCTTATGTCTGTATTCCTAGCTACTCAGGAGTATAGAGATTGAGTATCATGGTTCAAAGCCAGCTCAGGTTCAAGGTCTGTGAGACGCTTATCTCCAATTAGTCAGAAAAATCAGAAGTGGAGGTAAGGCTCAAGTTGTAGTGCACACTTTGTGAGCAAAAAAGTCAATGGAGACCACAAAGCCCTGAGTTCAAGCCCAGTACTGGCACACACACACACACACACACACACACACACACACACACACACACACACACACACACACACACACACATACAAACTTGTTTAGATTTTGTTTTATCACTGTATTTCCTACATACCAATAATTTAAAAACTTCATTATTCCAGCACATAGAACAATGTCCAGGACATATTAAGCATGTAGACATTGAATGAATAAGTGAATGAATTCATTTGTGTGTATATAAATGGTAATTCCAACTCAATTAAAGAAATTGAAATGAATTAAAGACCAGCAAATTTTTTCAGCTAGGGTTCAATATTTAGAGAATAATGGCAGAGAGTGAATAAGGAAGACAGTCCTGGTTACCAGGTAGCTACTTTCTAACCTTTCTCATCTTTTAATTAAAAAAAAAAGCTTAAGCTAAAATAAAATAGCATCTACTGGTGCTTTATTTTGTCTACAGCATGGGAAGTAGTAAATTTGAAATTGTAGTACATGATCACATGTATTGTATACACATGACTACACGAGGGACTGATTGATCTTAGTCACAAAGAAGACAGAAAGTTACCAATTACAGGTACACATTATTGTATAATAAGAACCAAGTCACAAATTCCACAGCATACTCTGCAGTAAGTACTGTAGACTCTAAGATAAGGTCTCCCATCAGTTTTTCTCATGAGTAGTCTTCTTTTACTAAGACCAAGAACATTCAAACTCAAATCACTATGCATAATCGGAGTGGGGAGCAATCCAGCTTTGGAGAAGAGATCTGGGGGGAATCTGCTGACGTGCAGTTGGGACCCCGTGTACCATTTCCAAATTCCTGTGTCCTTCAAGCTCAAACCAGGCAGCTCTTTCCACCTCCTGTGTTAGAAGAAAATAGCACCTCCATAATGTTACTAATCTCACATCGATGTCACCTGTGACTTTGCTCGGGTTGCCATCTCTACTACAGACTTTACCAACCTGAGTCATGACTTCTGCATCACCTTCCCTGTGCCCCTGGAAAGATCATATCTAGCACTTGGAAATATGATAGTGAAGTTAACTTTCTCCTGTCACTCCAAAGGAATAATTCTGTTTTTTTTTTTTATTTTGTTGGTTTGTTTTAGAGCATTTCCTGGAAGATAGGGAGCTGTGGACTTTCACTTCCCTTTCAAATTTCTCCTGGCCTTTTATCCTTTTTACTTCTCTCAGTTTGTTCGTTCTCTTCTCCTCCCTCCTCTGCTTTTCCTGTCCTCTTTCATCCTCCTTACCTCTGCCTTTTCCCAAACTCTCCAGAGGTGGCGGTTAGGGACAGCCAGTGACTAATGGGCAGCCTGAGGGACGAATTCCAAGGGCAACTGTGGGAAACCAAACCACACACCACAGTGATGCTTTTCCTTCCTTTCTCCTTGCATTTTACCCCTGATGCACCAAGGACTTGGTTGTGTGTGTGTGTGTATGTGTGTGTGGTGTTTGTGCTAGTGCACTATGATGTTATGAAGTCAGAAAAAGAGGAAATAGGAAACAAATGGGGCTTGACTTAATCACACCAGGAGTTCAGTTGTCAGCATACCATGTTAATTTATAGTATCATAACACGGAACATCCTTTTTCAGGATGCAGAATTAAGTCAAGCCAGATCGCACAGTTTTTCTGATAGAATCTTTCAGAGGAGGGAGCCTAAAGAGGTAACAAACATTTCTGTTTGCTTTGATAGCCAGAAAAATAACCATTTTCTAAATTTCTAAGGTAAGCTTTGCCTTGGCTGATCTCCATGGGCCTGGTAGTGGCCTGGTCGGGCCTAGTCTCACATGTGGTGACTAGAGCCGGGAACTCAGCTGGTCTCAAGAAGGCCCTGTGCCTGGGAAGAGAGCCTCAGCTCTTCCTTCCATGTCTCACTAGCCAGGAGTTGAAACCCAGGGACATGACTAGATTCAGATGCTTGTTGGCTGATGCTGGGAGGTGACTCATGTGATGGCAGAACCTGAGGACTAGAAAGGAGCTCTGATGTTCTACCTTATCTACTCCTCTTACACAGTGACCGGGAACCACCAGGGTCCTCAGGTAGTGGTTCCACGCTTATAATTTTAGAAACAGTCCCAGTAATTGGAACCTTCTTCCTATCACTTCAGTGTTTCTCTTCAGCTGAAAGTTTTTTTTTTTTTTTGCCATTGGTCTTTCTCAGGGCTCTTCTAAGATCCTAGAAAATGTGTCTCAGATTCATCCAAAAGAAATATATGTCTCTAAGCCTTCTAAAAGAACTACTGATCTTCAAAGCTGACATAAAAGAGAAAGGTTGAAGCAACATGTACCATGAAATCAGTAAGTTTAACCAGAAAGCATACTTCTTTCTTAAATAGTCTCACTACTAATTCTTTAGAAGTTGGCGTGATGATAATCCTTGTTATTATTATGCTTACTGGTAGTTTAAAATTAAGGGTCTGCCAGGTGTTCAAGCCTGCAATTCGAACTGCTTCTAAGATATTGTGTTCTGGCTAGCCTAGGCATAAATAAAAATAAAGTTCCTGAAGCTACGTTTCAACTAATGGCTGAATGTGAAGCATGCACCTTTCCAGCAATATGGATATCAACAGGGAAGAGGATAACAGTACACGCTGGCCTGGACGTAAAGCTAGACCCTACTTTGAAATAACTAATACGAAAGAGAGGCTGGAGGTGTGGCTCAAGTTCAAAGTGCCTTCCTATCAAGTATGAGACCCTGATTTTAATCCCCAGTGCTGAAAAAATGCTAAGGCCTAAAGACAGAATCAACTCCAAGAGGAAAAAAAAATTCAAGAAAATTACCCAAATTATTGAGAAAGCCTCCAAACGATTGAGTCTTCTTATATGATTTTGGAGCATTGGTGCAAAAAGATAATAGCTCTTCTTTAGTAGGTAGCAAGAATTTGTACATCTTATATGTTAAAAACACTGGGTATTAGAGCATTAAAAGCCTTCAGCTCCTGGATCAAACTAGACCAGATACAAGTTTGAAATTCTAGGTATGAAGGAACTTTCTTCACTCAAATGCTTATTAAAAGTGGGCTTGGTGATGCATACTTGTAATCCCAGCATCTTAAAGGTAATGACAAGAGGGCTGCAGTCCAAGAATAGACAGGGCATGGGCTGGGAAGTTGGCTCAGTGGTAGAGCACTTGCCTTGCATGCCTGAGGCCCTGGGTTCGATTCCTCAGCACCACATAAGCAAAAACGAAAAAAGCCAGAAAGTGGTGCTGTGGCTCAAGTGGTAGAGTGCTAGCCTTGAGCTGAATCGCTGAGGGACAGCGCCCAGGCCCAGAGTTCAGGCCCCAAGACCGGACCCCCCCCCCCAAAAAAAAAAAGAATAGACAGGGCAAAAAAAAAAAAGTCTGGCATGTAGGCATACACCTGTGATCTCAGCTACTCTGGATTTGGAAGGAGGAGGATTGTATTCAGAGGTCAATAGGCCAATAAGATCCTATATAAAAATAAAAGAAAAGCCTAAGGGCTGGGAGTGAGGCTAAAGTGAGTTTCCTATGGAACAAGAAAACTTCTCCCTTCACCCCCAAGGCTTAACTTGGAACTAATTTCATCAGTTCTGCTGATGGGTTTAGATGAGTTTTCTCTGTTCACTAATGGCTCTCCTGTTCTTAGCAGTATGAAAATGTAGGTAGGGCTGGAGTTTTACTGGCCCACTTTCAATAATGGCATTATTTTTTTGGCATTATTTTTCTGATTCTTCAAATGGAACCACTAAATCCAATTAGCCATCTGGCTTAACTTAATTGTTCATCGATGAAGAACATCTAAATCTATGACATTATACATGCTTACCTGTAGTACATATTTACAATCAACCTAAATGCTTCAGTACTTGAATTTTATAACTGAAAAAGACACTATATTGTTAATATGGGGTGTTGTTATGAAAATTAGCATTGAGCCCTGAAAACTCACTGCAGTGCACAGTAGCTTTAGCACAAAGCCATGTTGCCCAGGGAAACATGGTAACTAGAAAACAGAAAAAACCAAAGTTGAGTTTGGAGAAGGGGGAAGAGGTAGCGAGAGCCATATGGTAAAAGATGGCTGGGAAAACAGATGTCCTTCTCATAAATGGAGCTGGTCTGCAAGTCCCTCTCCTGTGCGAGCTAAGGGTTAGGTTCAGAAATAGTTTGTAAACACCTCAACTCCCTCATGTATGGGCACAGCACTGAGCCAGTAAATACAGTAAAAAAAACAAAAAAAGTGGAGCCATTTTTAGCTTGCAGAAGGCAAATGCAAGCTCAGCTAAGTGGGTTACCTAAATGGATAGGTAAATTCAATTTGTAACAGTGCCACAACGTCCTGTCATTCAGCATGACAAGCAGAAAAGATGATTTAAAAAATGAAATCCATTGCCTTATCCCATCAATGGCATCTGACTAGCAAACTCTTCAAATCACTGAACAGATATCAAAATGGGGCCTGTGACCTGAATTCTCCTTTGTCAGCTTCCTTTGTCTGGTAGCCTGCTAAGTGTTCTGGGACCACCAACTTCTGGATTCTCCCCTGCTCTATTTACTCTCTTCCCATCAGCTCCCCTCATTTTTTCTGTGCTTTGATTTCTCTCTTCTCACAAGTCTAAAGGACTCTGGGGAAGACAATAGGAGAGTTATGGTGTTATCAGGAAAGTTGGAAGGGAAATGTGTAACTTCCCAGATGATTTAATTTCATTCCTAATTGAGAGGAGGTGAAGTTATTCTGCACTGTCCCACACTATGTCCTCTCAAATAGAGATTGGCCAAACCTTGACACTATTGATTTTGTATTTAATTGTTATCTATGTTATTCTTTCCTTCTCTTCCTTCAAGCACCACACACACACACACACACACACACACACACACACACACACACACACACACACACACACACACACATGTCACAAATCGGTTGGCTGAAAAAATTTGCATCTTTATTGAATTAAATTGAGTTCATACAAAAATTAAGATTGTTTGAAAATGTATATGGAGCACTCACAGAAATGTGCTAGTCTTAACACAAGACTGGTATCTTTCTGGATGGTTAATTTACACACACACACATTGCTAATAACAAATACCTTTCTCACTTTCACCAAAGAGAGATATCAAAAAAGGAGTGTGGGGCTTACTAATGCCATTTTTCTAGGCTGCTGGCTAGCTGTGTGTAAAGTGGGGCTTTTCTCTCTTTTTTTGGGGGGGGGTCCGGTCATGGGGCCTGAACTCTGGGCCTGGGCACTGTCCCTCAGCTCTTCAGCTCAAGGCTAGCGCTCTACCACTTGAGCCACAGCACCACTTCTGGCTTTTTTCTTTTTGCTTATGTGGTGCTGAGGAATCGAACCCAGGGCCTTGAGCATGCAAGGCAAGCGCTCTACCACTGAGCCACCTACCTTCCCAGCCCCAGTGGGGCTTTTCTCTTGTCCTGTTGACCTCTTTCTATGATCCAAGGTAATCTCCCAGGAGGTTTGCATATTCTCTCTCTGACATGCCCTCTGTCAGTGGGACCATTCCTATGCCACTGCTCTTTACTTGAATTACACAGATCCAGTACTGAGCACTGGAATTTGGATTACTCCTTTGGACCAGGGTATTTCTTTCAAGAGAGATGAATGCTAATGGATCCATGTGAGTTTTAAGTCAAGGGTTGAATACAGCCCAAGTGAGAGGCAGGTGAGTTTGCATTTTTCCAGGTACTTTGTCTCTATGAAATCAGTAACAACTTTCCTATCACTCTGGAAATGAGTTCCTGCCTGGGGTTCTTCAGAGGCCCGGTACTGTGAATCCATGGTAGGTGGCTCTGGATGGAGTTGCCTTGCTTTGTCCATGAGGCCTGCTGGTGAGGGGAGAAAGAATCCTGACCACAGGAATCAAAATGGGATCTTCCATGTGCAAAAACATGAGACTTTAGGCATGCAAAATGATCTCCATGGCACATATTACATAGGGAATTACTGCTCAAATTCAAGATAAATTTTGGAGGAGAGACAGGAAAAGACATTTATCCATGGAGTGTATAGTAAGGAATTATGGTAAGAGCACAGGACCCACAAGTGAGCAATCCACCAAGAATTTTGGGTGAGTTAGCTAACAATTGGGGTTGATCACATTGGGAACTCACTATGAAAATATGTATTGGATTTGGCTAAAAGGAAAATGGTGGTACACGCCCGTAAATCTAAGCTACTTTGAAGTGGAGGAAAGAGGAATAAGAGTTCCAGGCCAGCCTGGGCTACATAATGAGACCCTGTGTCAAACAAACAAAAATGTTGTAAATAGTTATTCTTTTATTTTCTGTCTGTACTAGTACTGAGGCTTGAACTCTGCATCTGTTTTTGCCCACGTTGGTACACTATCATGTGAGGCACACTTCCATTTCTGTTTTTTTTTTTTTCTTTCTCTGATTAATTGAAGATAAGAGTCTCACAGATCTGCTCGGGCTGACTTCAAACCTCGATCATCAGATCTGAGTAGGTAGGATTACAGAAGTGAGCCACTGGTACCTGCTTATTATTTCTTCTGTTTGTAATGAAAAGTTTCACTGATGATCCATGTTACGGAAAAGATGAATATGAGCCCATCTTATGTATCATTCTGAAAATGAAAAAATTAAATTTCATCCACAAATCATTTTGTTTTTATAAACTTCCAGTGGCTGCAGAACGGCCCAATTTTTCCAAGTGAGGGTTGCAATCTGCCTAATGTGGTTCACAGAATGCATTAGTGGTTTATAATAAACATTTGAGAATATGATAGGGTAGGAACTATCAGAGTGCCTTTCTTAAGGTATGGGTGACTACTGCTTTGTGATTTTTGTTGTTATTATTATTTTCAGTAGTAGTAAGAGTAGTGTGTAGTAGGTCTGTAGTTGAAATGTTTGAAAGCTACCATATATAACCATTTCCAATGATCTGGATGTTAAACACTTTGAGTTTTGAAGGTGGAACTATTTTGTTGGATTTCAGATAGTCTTTCTTCTGGAAATAGTACTATTCTCTGTTGAGTAGGATTTGAATTAAAATGCTTCCATTTAGGACTTCAAGAAAAGGGATGTTTAATTTTAAAAAAAAGGAAGAAACACCACTGATTTCTTCTCTAAGGTGTTCCAAACAAATGGAACATTATTTAGAGGAAGCTGCATGATATACATTATTTCTGCTCTATTGTTTCATCCATGGGTTTATCAAACTTATCTGGTTAATTGGGAGTGCTCTAAATGTATGAATTACAATATTTGCCTATGTATGTTTCAAGTTTATTTGGTCTTGTATTAGACACATTTGTCGGTTATAAACATATTATAAGCTTTGCATTCCCAGATTCTTTATAAAGTAGTCCTACAGAATTTACAAGACTACACATGATCTCAGCTATTTCAGCCCAGCTGTTATTCCTTGAGGTGCCTTTCCTGTTTTCCATAAAAGCCTAGTTTTGGACTTGTGGGGTTGATGATGCACTGTCTCTACAGGCCAGCTTTGTGGTGTGTCATTCCACATTGTGTGGCCAGTGAACCATTGTGGTGGGAAGTGGGCAAGGGTTCCCTTTCAGCCTGTTCTTCTCATGACCCATTGGTCAGAGAATTTGGTGAACCTCATAAAGGAGCCTTGATAACTGACCACAGTCTGATGAGGTAAATGAGGTTTTTAAATTTTATTTACTTTATTTTATATATTGGTAGCTCAAAACAATAATAATGTTATTTCTATTCTGCATACTTTGTGATCACAGGACATGGTGGGATGTGGGTCTTTGGCTACTCTGTGCTCACAAATTTTATAAGTAACAGTCATAGGGCTTTAACAAGACTAACTATGATAAAGTCACGCATATGTTATAATAGAAGCAACATTATGTTTGGAAAGAAGTTAGTACGCACCTCAAAAGAAGCAGTCTTTGAAACAATTTGAGGCTTGCAGCGAAGCTGTCTTTACTACAACTAATATTTTCCTATAGATTTCTTGCATTCCATCAGCAATAGTTTTTGGCCTCCTTTTAGCAATGCTGAGACAACAACATTTCCTTTCTGTTCCAACCTTTAACAGCTTTAATTAATAGCACTTATTCAGCTCATGCTTAGCAGTTTTATTTTTTGCAAAGTGATTTATAATCATTTTTATTAGTTATTAGAATGACATGTCATAAAGAAAATGCTTCATGTTTGGGAAAGGAGACTATTTCTACCCAGCATTTGTCTAAACAACATAATTATGGCTGTATTACTAATGAATTGTTTAATTATTTATTCCTTAATCAGTAGATGTAAATACACCACTCGAACCTGCAATTATGGAAGGTCTTTAAACCTGAGTTGTAAAGTTCAATTGATATCTGCAAGAATTCTTGAAATGAAAAAAAGGGCGTGTCTGTGGCTGAAACAGTATTAAAATCAAAGCTAGAAAGCTGAGCACTGGTGGCTCACACCTATAATCCTGGTGACTCAGGAGGCTCAGATCTGAGGATGGTGGTTCAAAGCCAGCCTGGGTAGGAAAGTCTGTGAGCCAAATTTACCACCAAAATGCCAGAATGAGAGGGGTGGCTCAAGTGGTAGAACACCAGCCTTGAGCAAAAAATGTTGAGGGACAGTGTTCAGGCTCTGAGTTCAAGCACCAGTACTTGTACAAACAAAAAAAAAATGAAGGTGGAGTGATAAAACATTGAACTTTAATGACAATCTAACTTTTATAGTGTATATAACTAAGCTATGCTAGTTAGAGATTAAGAGTATCAAAACAGCATTATTCCCTTTATTCATACAAGTATCTGATGAATAAGATATGTAGTAGTGTCTTTACACCAAGATTAAGATGATAATTAAATACACATTCACATGATGAGAATCAAAATTATAATTAGAATGTTTATGTATTTAAATATTTATGTATAAATCTGGAATTTGAACTATAGGGATTTGTGCTTCCTAGGCGTATTCTACTATTTCAGCCATGTCCCGTTCTTTTAGTTTTTGAACAGAGTCTTATGTCTATACCTGAGCCAACCTGGTCTTTGATCCTTTATATAGTAGGGATGTCAGGCACATGCCACTGTGCTCAGCTTTCTTTTATTTGTTGAGATGAGATCTAGTGAACTCTTTGCCTTGCCTGGCCTTAGACTGCAAGACTTCCCATCTCAGTCTTCCAAACAGCAAAGATTACAGGTGGGAGGCCTCAATCCCGGCAGAATGCTGATTTCTGATTTGAATTTTCTAGATTTTTATATATCTGGATCTTTTGTATTTCCCAAGGATGAAAATTTAGCATAAGCAATATTTTATTGACTTTGCACTTATTACTTTGCATCCAGTACAGAATGTAATATACAGATTAAAAGCTTTGCTATTAGGAAATTTGAAATGAAATGTCATGCTTTAATTTCATTAACTCAGTCCATAATTTTCAACAAAGATTGGACTATGGAAAGACTTTCTAGTCTTTGCATTGTGCATCTTCATTTGCCTTCTGGGCTTCCTTGAATATTACATCACACATGTAAGAATCTTTCCAGGAGGAGGCTTTGGAGAGGAGCAGAGCTGAAATGATGACCAGCTTCGGTGCTTACTCATGCCTTTGTGGAAAGAGAAAAATAAAACCAGCCTGAAAAAAAAATCAGTATGAATTTCATGAGAAGTTTCTCTCCCTGTTACTATGGTGTTTACAAGAGAAGCTATAAAAATAACTTATACTGATGGGGAAAAGTTAAAAGTCAGAATGTTAGACAAACACATCCTTGACTTTATGTGTCTACCTGTCTTTTTTCTTTAGAAACAATAATATAAACAGTAATATAACAGATATTAAATATGATGAATAGATATTAAATATAATAAAATACTTACCAATGCACATCTGAGTCCTGAATGAAAGGAACATCTAAACACAATGAACCCAATTTTCTGCTTTTATTGGTAGAGAAACTAGCTTCTGTGCCTGAAAAAAGTTTAATTTTATTAACAAAGTAATAATAACAAAGACTGATAACAATGTGGACCCCCTGCTTCTACTTACCCAAAGCTTTTGCAAAAAAGCTGGGAGGTTTCTCAAATGCAATATTGATGTTTTAAATAACTCCAAATTCAAGTGATAATTTCCATGGTGACCTGCCCTCAGACACTTGCTTGGAATGGCAAAGTACTTCCCCTTGAAAGACCAAATTCCCAAATCCCCTTTGTACAAATGTGCTGAAAAAGGAATGACTGATTTTGAGAAGGGTATTTGGTGTTGACAGGCACTTTTTACATCAGTATAGACTTTGATTCCTCATTAAACCAGTTTCTAGACATTCTATTGGGTCTCTGTAATTACCATCCATGAGTGTGTGTTCTGGTCAAGGCAGAGTGAGATTGCGTAGAAAGTGTACATGGTCCAGCATGAGATGAATTGGCAGGATGTACTTTACAGATAACAGGTATCCAAAGGTGAGTCTGATGTGAACTGGAGAAGAGAATCCTGAAGTGGCAGGTTAATTATTTTCACCCAGTGAATGTAGTGAATGACCAGTCTTTTTTTCATGAAACACCAGGGTGGATTTCATAATACTTCAAATGTGACTTATTTTTACATGTGGTTTATTTTAAACAATATAGCAAAAAGCTATAATTATAAAAGAATACAAGCCAGAATATAAACTGGTGACTCAACACCTAGCTACTCAGGAAGCTGAGATCTGAGGCTTGTTGTTCAAAGCTAGCCTGGGCAAGAAAGTTGGGAAATTCTTATCTCTGATTAACTACCAGGAAAATGGAAGTGGAGCTGTGGTTCACAGTGGTAGAGAGCTAGTCTTGAGCAAAAATGCTTAGGGACAGTGCCCAGGTCCTGAGTTCAAGCCCAATGACCCACCAAAAAATTCCCACATAAAATGTGTGTATATATGTTTTTGTTTTACATATATAACAAACATGTGTCCTGTGTTACTTATAGATGAAAAGACTGACTGTCTGGTATATGACTGGTTGTCAAGGTTTTTGCCTTGAAACTTCAAGCAATGATGTAGAGTATATCTTTGTATGTCCTTCTTTTTCTTTTGACTTGGCTAGACATTTCTTTCTTTCTTTCTTTCTTTTTTTTTTTTTTTTTTTTTTTTGGGTTCGATCGTGGGGCCTGAACTCTGGGCGCTGTCCCTCAGCTCTTCAGCTCAAGGCTAGTGCTCTACCACTTGAGCCACAGCACCACTTCCGGCTTTTTTCTTTTTTGCTTATGTGGTGCTGAGGAATCGAACCCAGGGCCTCATGCATGCAAGGCAAGCACTCTACCACTGAGCCACCTTCCCAGCCCTAGACATTTCTTATTAGAAATTGTTAATTTATTCTTTTCATTTACTATGAAGATTTAATACCTTCTTTAAGGCCTCTATGGCTAACTGATGATCAACAAGCCTATATGAAAATCTGGGTTCAGTTTTACAATGCATTTGGCTTGATTTCATACAACACTGGGTATCAGGAAAGAAATCATTGAATTTCTGCATTTTGAAATCTGTCATAATAATATCAACTAACAGTTAATGAGTATTTTCTATGTGCCTATTGAATTCATGTACTTTCACAACAATCTGGTGAAGTAGTTACTTTTTATAAACATGGAAACTGAACTGGTCTATATGAGCTGCTCATATAGACCAAAATCACACAGCCAGTAAGCGAAGGTACCATGATTTAAATCAATATAGTTCGAATCTAGAGCTGATGCTCTTGATATCCTTTCTCTCTTGTGGATGTCTCCTAGTTGGAAGGAATTAAACACACACCTTCCTTTTTATGCTATACACATGTCTGGCAAGTGTTAACCCTGTGCCTTTTTGTCTTTTTCGAGATCACAGGGACAGCTATTATAAATACCATTCTTTTTCAATGCTGTTTTTGGGTGGTTGATGGAGTTGTAATTCTTTTTTTTAAAATTTTATTTTATTGTAAAGATACTTTACAGAGGGGTTACAGTTACTTGAGTAAGGCAATGAGTACATTTCTTGTGGAGCATTGTTACTAACTCTTCCTTTGTTCTCCCACTATCCCTACCCTCCCACCTCCTGAAGTTGTAAACTTCATTTCCAATATACTGTCTTGTGGGTATCATTGTTGCAATGTCTTGTGAGTATCGTTGTTGCAATGGGTCATCCTGTGTCCTTGTTTCAGTGTTTTGTTATTCCCCATCCTCTCCCCAAATTGGACAAATGTTTGTGTGTGTGTGTGTGTGTGTGTGTGTGTGTGTGTGTGTGCAAGGTACCACAATCAAATACAATGACAACATGGATATACCATAGGAGGAGGAACATACAAAAGAAACAAACAAAAAATCACATAATACATTAAAAACAACAACAACAAAGAAAAACTTCTTGTGTCCATATCTTGGGGTTTATTTCACTTAGCATCATCGTATATGGTCATATGTACATAGCTTTTGAGCTTTTCTGCCCATCTGATAAAATTAGTATAATTTTTTCCAAGTCTTTCCATTTCTTAACAAATGGGGGGTGTCATTGTTTCTGATGGAGGCATAGAATTCCAATCTCTAGATCTATCTATCTATCTATCTATCTATCTATCTATCTATCTATCTATCTATCTATCTATTTACTACATTTTCTTCATCCATTTATTTACTAAGGGGCATCTGTGTTGATTCTATATCTTAGCTATGGTGAATAATGCTGCAATCAACATAGTTGAGTTGGTAGCTTTAGTATGGTCTTGTTTGTGATCATTTGGGTAAATGCCAGAAAGTGGGATTGCTGGGTCATAGGGGAGCTCTCTCTATGTGGAGTCTTTTGAGGCACCTCCATACTTTTTTCCAGAGGGGTTGAACAAGTTTACACTCCCACCAACAATAAGGTAGGGTTCCCTTTGGCCAACCACATCCCCTCCAGCATCTGTTGTTATTAGATTCTTGATTATAGCCATTCTAACTGGGGTGAGGTGGAATCTCAATGTTGTTATGATTTGCATTTCTTTTATAGCTAGAGAAGTTGAACATTTCTTTGTGTGTCTATTGGCCATTCTTATTTCCTCTTCAGAGAAGTCTCTCTTTAAGTCTTTAGCCTACTTATTAATGGGGCGGTTGTTTCTTTGAGGGGGATTTGTAATTCTTCTCGTGAAGAACAACTCAATTCTTTCTTTCTTTTTTAATGGAGTTTTAAAAAAATTATTGTAAAGGTGATTTCTATTTTCTTTCCACACTTGATCTTAGTCATAAGGTTGAGAAGTAATTCCATTTCATCTTTGTACCAATTCAATGGGAAGAAAAGGAATCCTTAGCATATACATTCAGATGTCAGTTTAAATACTGAGAAAAGGAAATGAGAACTAGGGAGGAAATGAAAATAGGGCAGAGAGAAAAGGACAATAATATCATGGAGACATGAGTTGAGAAATAAGGTAAAAGCTGCATGAGGACAAAGTAGTCACTTAAGAAAAAGAGAGAAGTATAATGAAAAAACCAAAGACCTTGGAGGAAAGAAAATCCATAAATAAGAGGATTTGTCTAAAAACATCTACAGAGAGTATTGGGGAAATACACCTTTTCTGCAATACTTGAAGAGTAAGAACATCCAAATAAACCCTCAACCTCCCTTCCCCCCCCCTCCCACCCCCAAAAAGAGTATTTCAGCAATTTCTCTTTGCTGGCATACCTAGATGATAAAATAGCTAGATGATAAAAATAAATGAAGCTTTGATGAATTCTCAAGGAGGATCTACATTTTGGAAAAATGGGGTGCCTTCAATAATAAAATTTCACCCTCCAGATAAATAGAAGAGTGTTTGTAGAACATTACAAAAGATACCATATTTATTTTTCTTTTTTAACTGATTTTTAAAAAATACATTTTTATTGTAAAAATATTGTACAGAGGGGTTACAGTTACATGAGCAAGGTAATGAGTACATTTCCTATCAAGCATTGTTACCTCCTTTGTTTTTTCTCCTCCCCTCCCACCTCCACAATTACACTCCTCCCCCCTCCCCCCGCCATTTTTTGGGGGTGGGTCCGGTTCTAGGGCCTGAACTCTGGGCTGGTCACTGTCCCTGAGCTCTTCAGACCAAGGCTAGCGCTGTACCACTTGGTTCACAGTACCACTTCCGGCTTTTTCTACTTATGTTTTTCTACTTATGTTTTTCTACTTATGTGGTGCTGAGGAATCGAACCCAGGGCCTCATGCATGCGAGGCAAGCACTCTACCACTGAGCCACCTTCCCAGCTCCAAGATCCCATATTTCTACAGTATTAGGGCTGTCTGTGGAGTGAGGATTTAGTTATTGAAAGAGAAGAGCTTTTCAAGTATTTATTTCCAAGTTGACTTTTCCTTCTCTGTGAAGGTGACAAAGGAGTGTGTCCTCCGTTGTGAGCCATCGACCTGAGCTCTTCCCTACAAAACACACAGACCTTTCATTGGACATTAGATAAACAATGTGTGTGGTTTCCCTACAGGCAAGTACAGTGCTCTGGTGAAAACAGTTTTTGTCATGTGGCAATGTGATTATTTCATTAACTTACTCTACAGGAACGTTTATCACCCCACCCCAGCACCATCATCCACATCCCACTCTTGTGTCTTCCTGAGGGGTGATGTGAGTGGCAGAGAATGTAGAGATGGGAATGTCGTCTCCAGCTGCCATGGTTTTAGATACAGAGCTTGTGGCTCACCATACTTCTGCCGGGTGGGTCTTTCAGAGGTGACAGTGGTCCAGCCTGATTTTTTAAATCAATGAATCTCCTGTTTGTGTATTCATTTCATGTTATCTTCCATGACAAACTCTTCAGTACACTTCCAGAGGGCAAAGGATGTACTACTATGTTCTAACTCTTGTTTCTTTTCCTTACCAAGTATAGTGTGTAGACACAATAAAGTTTACATTTGTTGAATGAGGGAATGCAAAAAAAAAAAAAGAGCAGAGCAAGTAAGAAAAGAGGATGATGGGTTCTAGGCAACAGGATAACTCTGCTAAGACCTTTTAAGAGCTGAAAGAAAGACTTGATACAATGAGAGGAAATAGTGCATGCATGCATAGAGCTACTAATTCTGTTCTTAGAAGATAAGAAAGGACTAAAGAAACCAATAAAAAGAAATAGATGTGTAGAGTCTCCTTTTTCCTTTCTGCTTGCCTGCTTGCTTACTTAATCAAGCTTTACCAAGTTTTCTTACCATTAAAAAAAGAAAGAAACAGACTATTCCTCCCTCTGTAATTCTCCCCTTTCTCTTACTCAAATCTATTACCTGGTTGTATGATTACAGTGAAGTTTGCAATTCCAAAAGAAGAAAGGTTATGGATTTAATAATGAAGAGTGCAGTAAGCAAGTACTAGAGAGAGTAATGTGAGTGAATATGATTAAAGTTTGTCATATACATTTATAAAAATTTCAAAAAAGATGGTTGTTCCACCTCAAATAAAGAAAAAGAAAGACAGATGAAGGTAGTATTCCTTTTCACGGTCTTAGGTCAATCGGCATTGAGACCATAGTCTTGTTTCCCAAGTGAGGAGAGAATGTAAACAGAGGTACTCAATGTATTTGGTAGACTGAAGTTACTTTAAAAATGGTTACTATAAATTGTCTTTCTCTTTTTGGACATCCTAGGGTTCAAACTCAAGGTTTTTTTTGTGTGTTAGGCAGGTATTTTGCCACATGATCCATATCACCAGCTCTTTTTGCTTTAGGTTATTTTTCAGATAGAGTCTACAGTGAGCTCCTCCAGCTACAGGTGTGACCAACCAACCCATCACGTTAGTTGAAATAGGTGTCCCACTAACTGTTTTCCCCTATTCCCCCGCCCCCACCCGGGTTGGCCTCTAACTACAATGCTCTCCATCTCTGACTAGTTGTCTTGCTGGGCTTACAGATGTGAATCACTACGCCTGACTAAACTGTCTTTATGTAATGACTAAACAACTAGCAATACCTTTTCCCCTACAACCAGCACTTGCCTTGCTATCACAAACTGAGCTTTGAATCTTGACTCCAAAGCTTATTCTCTTTCTGTTCTTTTCTTGATAGGAAATGTAATTGTCCTGGGAAGGGCATCCTTTCCAAGTAGGAGATTCCATCCCATTTGACAGTTGTCAGGCTTGTTGTGCAAAGTTGTTCCTTAGTCCCCAGGTTTTGCGGGTGACCCGTGAGCACTGGAGTTCAATCTCTGCTGCTCTTCCTTGATCTCTTAACGTTCTCCTGTCCTTATCTTCAAAGTGGAGTCAGAGTTCACAAGAGCGGGTGTGAGTCACTAATGAGTTTAGAACCAGGGGAAACGGCATCCAGTGGGTTAGCTCAGGAAGAACTGATGATTAGCACTTGGAAGGGACATTTTTATCTTTATGCTTGATTTTGGATAGAGGAGAGTTTCAGAGACTATGAAAAAGAAAATGAATTCTTTATGGCTACCATAAATGATCAGAATATTATTATGTAATGTTAGGAAGGCAAGACACTTAGGGACCCATCAAATATGCGTATCTGAGATTTCAATTTTTTGTCGGTTGTGGGGCTTGAACTATGGGCTTAGGTACTGTCCCTGAGCTCTTCAGCTCAAAGCTAGTACTCTACCACTTGAGCCACAGTGCCACTTCTGGTTTATCTGGTAGTTTATTGGAGATAGGAGTCTCATGGATTTTCTTTTCCAGGTTGGGAAGGATCTCAGCCTCCTGAGTAGCTAGCATTACAGGCATGAACTACTGGCGCCTGGCCTTTTTATTTTTTGCCGTCTCTTGATTTTGTTGTATGCACACTTTGGCAAGAAGCTTCTACACTAAAACAATGCTCCTAAAATTGTACTATGATGAAGACTGGAGGGCCAGGGAACTAGGGATCAGAAGGTTAGACGGGAGAATGGAGAAGATGTATTCTTTTTTAAATGCCAGTACTGGGCCTTAAACTCAGGACTTGGGCACTGTCCCTGAGAATTTTTGCTTAAAGTTGGGTGCTAGTAGCTCATCCTTGTAACCCTAGCTACCCAGGAGGCTAGAGCTGAGGATCCTGGTTCAAAGCCAGCCCCTGGCAGGAAAGTCTGTGAGACTCTTATCTCCAACTAACCACCAGAAAACTAGAAGTGGAGCTGTAGCTCAAAGTGGTAGAGAGCTAGCATTGGGCAAAAGAGCTCAGGAACAGTGCCCAGACCCTGAGTTTAAGCCCCATGACCAAAATAATAATAATAACTTTTGCTCAAGGTTGGCATTGTATCACTGAGCCATAGTTTCACTTCTAAATTTTGTTTTTGCAAGTTAATTGAAGATATGAATCTCTCATTTTTGTCTGCCTGGGCTGGCTTTGAACAGAGATCATCAGATCTCAGCCTCCTGAGTAGCTAGGTTTCTAAGCACAAGCCACCACTATCTGGAGAGAAGACTTAAGAAAAAGTGGTTGGTCCAGATGCTCCTCAGTAGATGAATGGATCAAGAAAAGGTGGTATATATACACAATGGAATTCTATGCCTCCATCAAAACGAATGACACCACCCATTTGTTAGGAAAGGAAAGACTTGGAAAACATTATATTAAGTGAAGTAAGCCAGGCCCAAAGAAATATAGGTCCCATGGTTTCCCTTAATGCAATAACTAGTATATGTCTAGGACAAACAGAAGAGGTTAAAAGCTATGCACATATGACCATATAAGCTGATGCTAAGCGAGATGAACCCTAGATAGGGACACAAGAGATTTTATCTTTCTTGCTGTTCTTGTTAACGTATTATAATGTATGATGCGATTTTTTTTGTTTCTTTGTATGTTCTTCCCCCATGCTATAATCCCTGTTGTCACTATATTTTATTTCAGTGCCCTGCATCTTATATATACATTTTTCTAATTTGGGAAAGGGAAGGGCAATAACAAAATGCTGAAATAAAGATACAGGATGACCCATTGTAACAATGAGATGTACAAGACAGTATGTTGAAAACAAACTTTACAACTTTACTGTGGTAGGGGATGGAGGAGTTGAGGAAGTGGGGAGGAAAGGGATAGTAGGGGAAAAACAAAGGAGGGGGTAATAATGCTCCATAGGAAATGGACTTATTACCTCGCCCATGTAACTGTAACCCCTCGGTACAATATCTTTACAATAAAAAATAAATATTAAAAAAAGAAAAAGTGGTTGGTAATAGAATCTAGGATAGAAATAAACATTTCAGAGTGGGTTGGTGAGAGGTGTTACCTTTGGCTAGAGGAGTACAGAATATACCCTAGGGGTATATAAAAGCCATCAAATACTTTATAAAGTTAATACATTGGCTTTTTCACTCACTTTTATTTCATAGTGAATGGTTAGGATGTAGGCTTCCCTCTTATACTATGATTTTATTAGGTTGTCTCACTTAAGAGAAATGAGTGTGTCCACATGATTGGGGTGTCATGAATGCCTTTGGGTACCCCACATTAGTTGTGTTTTCACTTGGATGTATCTGTGCAAAGTAATAGGTTGTTTTTACTGAATATTTTAAACCAGGGTTTTCAACCCCTCCCTCACACTCCAAAATACCAGATGCAGTCTTTTCATCTGTTTCTTTTTGCTGTGGTGTGGCAGAGTTGTTTTGTAGCATTCCAATCATGGATGTAATATACAAGCTATACCTCCACTGCACCTTTGGAGGTTGGGTTGAGTGGCAGCCTTGTGTAGTCCAAAGTAAACAAACCAGTAGGTATAAAGATGCACTAGGAAGACTTGAGTGATAGACATTTTCATAAATACGCATGAATATGTTCCAATTGCTTTTATTAAAGTGGTCTACCCTTCAACCAGACTTTGATAAAGTGGGCCTTCAGGCCCCAAATGGCCACACCCATTATTTGCATGTTTTCTACTACAGGGGTGGAGTTGCACAGTGGAGACAAAGTATATGTCTGGCAAAGCCAAAAATATTTACTGTCTGACTCTTTGGAACTCTTGGTTTACATTAATTTCTTCTCCTTTTTTTTTTTAATTGTGGAGCCATTCCTGAAAAACTAGTGCCAAATCACACTCTTCAGAAAGCAAAAGCAAACAACAAAAGCCTTTGCTTTGTAGTTTGCTGAGTTATAGTATATCATTCTAAAAATTATGTGACTCCCAGTAATTTCCAAAATAAAAAATTTCCTGTGTCATCTGGACTAGCCTGAGGCTTTAAATCCTATAAGGATTAGTTTATTTAGTTAATTTCTTTGGAAAGAAAAGAGGACAAATGGAACACATGTTGTTACTATTTGAGAGAGCTTCTGGAATTTTAACCCTCTAAAAAGACCTACTGTTACGGACATAGACGTGTTATCCATAGGGTCTAATAGTGATGGCAGGAAGAGAGTTAGGAGCCTCAAATTCTGTCTATTAAAGCAGACTTAGGTTGATTGTGGAGCTACGAGGAGAGTAGGATTTTACTGGATTTCTAAGGAGTCAAATATTATTAACTAGCAGCCCAGTCAGACCCAGGAGTCAGTAGCTGAAACACTCACTGCTGTCCTGGGAGAGGTTTTATTGATGTTTGCTGGGCCCCTTCATATGGCCTGCTGTGTCACTATTTTTGGTTATTATAGAAGCAAAACAAACTGACTATTCACTTAGAGGATACCAGAGCCCGCCTAGAAGAATAACTTACTTTCAGAATTGAATACATTTAATGTATTTAATACATAATACATTTAATACTTTCAAATCAAAGTATTACTTTTGAATGATTTCCTAATAACCAGCACCAAATTTTTCTTATAAGAAAGGCGTAGATGGTTGCTGAAAACAAAACAATGTTGTGTTCCAATACCTTTGCCACCTAACATACCCAGAAATGGTATTTTTTAAAAAAACTGTCTTCTACTTGTAGCTCAGCTACTGTGAACTTAGAGCTACCTGTAAGAAAAGTGCTTATAATTGTAAAGAAACTCAGAAGAATTGAACTAGGTATCAGGGTTTGAAAATGTGGTTTGCTTTTACTCTCACTTTTATCAAACTTGAATGCATTTACTATCAAACTTAATTTTGTCAAGAAGGATTTAGTGCCAAACAAGTCTGACCTTCAGCCTACTTATCTGCCTCCTAGTTACACTAATACAATTACTTGGCCTTCATCCGAGAGGACATTTAGTTCAAGCATGTGAGGATGAGGACTGTGCTCTCCCTTTGACTGTGCTAGGCTGACAGGATACTACTGAGCCATGCCTCCAGCCCTGCTTTTTGCTGGGTTAGAGGTGGGAGTCAAGGGAACTTCTGTCCTGAGATGGCCTTGCTCTGTGATCCTCCAGATCTCATGTTCCTGAGTAGCTAAAATCACAACTGTGAGCCACCAGTACCTGGCTTCTAAACACATCTTATAGCCCCACTTCTTACTATGGTGACAATGAAAGTTACATCTGAATATGAGCTTTGAATAGACAAACCTTCTCACATCACCTTGCCCAGCTTCACTGGTTGAAATGTGGTCTTGTTAGTGTTGAACCTGGGCTAGCCTCAAACTGAAGTTTTTATAATCTTGTCCCCCACATAGGGCCCATTTGGTTTTTAAGAATAGCTTATTATGAGATGGTGAGGGAAGGAGTGACATTGTCCAAAAGAAATGTACTGTTTACCTAACTTATGTAACTAACCCCTCTGTACATTTCCTTTATAATAAGAATAATAACAGTTAAAAAGAATCGCTTATTATGTGCATGAGGAGATACTAAACAATGTACAAATGTTAAGGACATAGTTTTTCCTTATAAAGTCCATAATTTAGTGGGGGGGGGTAGTGAGGAAAATCTATCACAAAGCCTCAGTCCCTAGTGGTAGAGTGATACATACATGGCACAGTCTGAATGGTATGTGGGGGAGAAAGAGGTCTTACTTAACCGGCTGATCGAAGATAATCTGGACCATTGGCATTATCCTTAAGTACTTGAACTAGGTGCTTATAAAGTGAGCTTTCCATAGGTTGTCATGGAGAAAGAAGAAACAAAAGTATTCCTGGTAAAAAAAATAAATGGTATGAGCCAGAAACTGGGGCCAAGCAAGTTAAATTCATGACTAGGAGATAGTCAGAGCTGGGGTAAGTGGAGCATTGAGCTTAATAGAGGACGAATGTGTTGTTGTTTGAACAGATGGCAGAAGGTGAATAAAGACAGTACTTTAGGAAGACTCATTTGGAAGCCAGACACCGGTGGCTTGCTCTTGAGGAGGCTGAGCTCTGAGGATTGTGGTTTGAAGCCAGCCTGAGCAGGAAAGCCTGTGATACTCTTATCTCCAACTAAGTGCCCAAAATCCAGAAGTGGAGCTGTGGCTCAAGTTATAGAGTGCTGGCCTTAATAAAAAAAAAAAAAATCCCAGTGTCAGTGCCCAGGCTGAGTTCAAGTATCAATACTGGCACATAAAACAAAACAAACAAACCAAAAGAGAAGACTACTCTGGAGTTATATGGACTAGATTTATGTGGAAGGCAGTATAGGAAGCCCAGACATTATGCATCAAGGACTAAGCACCAAGTACCCTGAATTTGCTGGTATATTTCCTAGGAGTAGAGGGAGGAAGAATGACCCAATGGGACGCCTGTAGGCTTGGGCCTGGTTGCAGACTCTCTCTCCCATAACTTTAGTACTGTTGTGACTGGCTGAGGTCAGTCACGTGATAGTTCCTAACTTCTTTCTTCAGTGGTATCACGAGGCTATTTAAAACAAAAGAAGTTTTTATTGTACAGCTTTTTTTTTTTTGGTGAGACATCGGAAGTACGTGATCAAAGTAGCTATCATTAACATCAAATGCAACACTGAATTTGTTGGGTGAAGTTTCTCAGTACTTCCCTGGACTATTCCCACTTGTTTTGACTAATGATCTATGCTAAAGGAAGGGAGTTTGTGTCAACTACAGGGTATTTTCTTCCATAGCCTCTGAAAAATCACCTCCATTTACTTGATTGCTCCAAACAGTAACTGCCCCGTCAGCAGAAGCTTTGGAATAGTTCTTTCTCTAAATGGAATATCTTATACTCTTGCCAGGACAGACAAAGTGTTAAGTAAACAGTCAATACTTTTTCAATTTTAATTTAATCAAAGAAAGGGTCATAGAGTTTGAGGGCTCCTGACTGGGGCACGGAAAGCTGTCCAGCAAACATCTGCCTTTGTTCCATTTGTTTCTTTTTTCCTCTTTCCAGTTATTTTAGCTCCTTCTTTGGACTAGAGTGCCAGGCCATGGGTTTCAACACATTAATAAACCTATGAAGAGATGTGAGTGCCAAAAAGGAATTGGAGGCTGGGTACCCGAGGCTCACACCGGTAATCCTAGCTACTTAGGATGCTGAGATCTGAGGATCGCAGTTCAATGCTAGCATGGGCAGGAAAGTCCCTGAGACTCTTAACTCCAATTAATCTCCAGAAAAAACTGGAAGTGGTGCTAGGACTCAAAGTGGTAGGGTGCCAGCCTTGATTGTAAAGTGGTTGGGGATTGGCTACTTTCTCTGGCTCAAAGTAAAACACTCAGATTGAAGCTGGCAAGAAATTTACTTATCTCTTTCTTTGGGTTCAAACTCATGATTATATATATTAGCATAGATACACTCAGACTTTTTTTGTGTGTGTGGCAGTACTGGGGTTTAAACTCAGAACCTCATTCCTGCTAGGCAGGTGCTCTACCAGTTGAGTCCCAGACCTAAGTCCTTTTGGCTTTTGGATATTATTTCCAGTAGGGTCTTTTATTTTTTGCCCAGGGCTGACCTCAGACTGGGATCCTCCTAAATATGCCCCCTATATATCTGGGATCACAAGTATATACCACCACACTAGTCTGTTATTTGAGATGCTGTTATTTGAGATGGGTGTTACCCACACACCCCCCTCACCCCCCCAGACTGGCCTTCCAGACTTCACTTTCTGAGTAGTAGGGATGATAAGTGTGAACCATGATGCTTGGCTGTGTTGTAGCAGATTTTTACTAAGTACTGTTTCTTTAGGTTCAATTAAAAATTGCTGAATTAAAGAAGTCATGTTGACATCTGTCATCAATTTTTATGCAATTCTGGATGAATGTTACTTTTCTTGTAAGTAGAGATTAAAGCTTCAAAATCCAATTTAGGGGAAAAAAAGATGTCTAGTTTCAGGCCCAGCACCTAGATTCAAAAACAACAACAAAAGCAAATTGCAGAGCACCGCAAAGATTTCACTCCCCAACATCTTTGAAATTGCAAAGTCTGAAAGCCAAAGAGCCACAGTATTATCAAATACTGTGGTGTCTCCAGGTCATGGTACATTATTAATAGCTTTCTAACCCATATGTTTACATCGACTGTACCCCATTATGGAAAGACTGTGAACACAGAGCACAGCAATGTAATTGATGTAAGAAGAAAGCACCCCTGAGGATTTCATTGTAAAAAGTCATAGATATAGACAAGCTAGGAAAAACAACAGCAACAACAAAAAAACACAAAAAACAACCAGAACAGCCTGTCTCTAGTTTGTGGAATTCTGCTTTTTCCCAGCTGACTGCTCAAAAGCAAAGCAGGTGTTGACAAGGGTATTTCTGTTAGGTTCATTTGAAATTGGTAGAGTAACTTTAATTTACATCTTACATTGAGTGGATTTCCCCAACAATTAGCTAACTCTTTAGATGTTCAAGTTCTGGGAGAAGGACCAACTCTAACTTTAACCTTTGAGGAAATCTGAACCAGAGTTGACTATGTAGAACTGGAGAGACTTCTGAAAGTCATAGATTATTACAACTATTAAATAAGTTATCAGCACAATCCCTGGAGCATGTGGACAGCGGTGGAGACTTAGCTATTACTATTATCACCATTACGGTTGGTGGTGGGGTTAACAATATGTTCATTGCAGAAACTATTGTGAGAGCCATTTGATCTACAGAAAGGGAATTTTGCAGTTGTGCTGAGCTGACAGAACCGCAGTCTTCAGTGGACCAAAAAAGATGGATCCACATCTAGATGAACGTTTGTTTGCCTATATTGATTTCTTAACACTTGTGTTTTATGGCAGGAGAGACTGTTCATTCAGAATTAGCCTCTATAACCACACTAATTTTCTACATGAGACCATCACCAATTGGAAACCACAAATATTAATTACACAAAGAAAATATGTCAAAATATTAGCAGTGTTTTCTGAATGGGATTTTTTTCCCTACAATTTTATTTACTTCTATTTTATTATTATTATTTTTTTAAAATTGATTGTGGGGCTTGAACTTAGGGCCTGGGTGCTGTCCCTGAGTTCTTTTGCTTAAGGCTAGCAGTCTACCCTTCTGGTTTTTGGGTGGTTAATTGGAGATAAGAGGTTCACAGGGATTTTTCTGCCCAGGCTGGCTTTGAATCATGATCCTCAGATCTCAGCTCCTGAGTAGCTAGGATTACAGATGTAAGCCACCAGTGCCCGGCTATTTTATGTATTTTTAAACAAACTATGCTTTAATAATGGAAAAAAACCAATCATTTTTAATATTTGAAAATGAAACTTCTCTAATCAGAGGTACAGCAAAAGTCTTGGTAAAATGTCATTTAAAACTATGTAATGTAGGGCTGGGAATGTGGCTTACTGGCAGAGTGCTTGCCTACCATGATGAAGCCCTGGGTTCAATTCCTCAGTACTACATAAACCACCACAACAACAAAAAGCCAGAGGTGGCACTGTGGCTCAAGTGGTTGAGTGCTAGCCTTGAGCAAAAGAAGCTCAGGAACAGTGCCTAGGCCCTGAGATCAAGTCCTAGGACTGGCAAAAAAAAAAAAAAAAAAAAAAAAAAAAAAGTAGTGTTTTTAAAATCTGTGCAAGAATGCAGCAATATCATACTAAAAATCTTTTTGTCTCAAAACTGATTTTTCTTCTCCCTGTGTGTGTGTGTGTGTGTATATGTGTGTGTGTGTGTGTGTGTGTGTGTGTGTGTGTGTGTGTGTGTGTGTGTGTGCCAGGAGTGGGACTTGAACTCTGGTTTTGTGTTCACTTGGCTTTTTCATTCAAGGCTGGTGTTCTACCATTTGAATAACACTTAGATTTTGTTTGTTTGTTTGTTTAATGGGTAATTGGATATAAGAGTCTTGTGAACTTTTCTTAGTTTTAACTGAGATCCTCTGATTTCAACCTTATGCTTATTGAGGATTACAGGTCAAAGCCCCCAGCGCTCACCAAGACACTGGAACCAAGGTGGGCAGCAGACAATGTCAGTTCTAAACACTATCACTAACTAGGGACTTGACACACCAGTCCTATTGCTACTGTCCTTGTAACTACATGCTTTGTAAGGATATTGTCATGATCATTTTGGTCTTCTCTTTAAATTAGATATTTATTCTTCTGGGCTAGCTTTGATCATGAAAGTGAGCTTATGATTTATTTATGTTTGCTGCTATTAGGGTTTGAACTCCAGACTTTGGCTTATTCATTTAGAGCTGATATTCTTCCCAGTTGAGCCATACTGCCAACTTTGCATTTTGGTGATTAGTTTGGAGACTGAGTCTATTGGACTTTAAAAGTCTTGTCTGATGATTTGCAGTCCTCCAGATCTCAGCCTCCTGGGTAGCTAAGATTATAAGTGTGAGCCATTGACTGCAAATTTAAATTTAAGTTATGAAAAAGCAACCTGTGCTCATAATTAACCTTCCAAAAAAAAAGTACAAGCAGTTCAGTGAAAAGTCTTCCTCCTTATACTTGTTTCCAGATCATCTGGTTTCTCCCTGCAGGCAAATAGTGCTTTTGTTTGCTTATATTTCCTTCATAGGATTATTTTATGCATATGCAAATAAATATACAAATACAGTCTAAAAGTTATCATGTGAGAAGAATAGTATCTGAAAGAGTTGGTATTGCCTGAAATCAGTCTTCAAAATATTAGTCTTGTTAAATAATTCTCTCTCTCTTTTTAATTTTTGGTGACATTGGGCTCGGAGCTTACTTAAGACTTCATGCTTACTAAGCAAGTGCTCTACCATGTAAGTCACACAATAGGGCTTTTTGCTTTAGATATGTATTTTTCCTAGGATATCATATTTTTATTCAAGGCTGGACTCTGATTGTGATCCTTCTATGTCTGTACCTCCTAGGAGCTGGGATGGCAGGCACATGCTACCACATCTGATTTGTTGGTTGAGAAAGAGTCTCCTTAACTTTTTGCCTGAACTGAAATTGAGATCCTCTTAATCTCTACCTTCCCAGTAGTTGGATTTATAAGCATACAACATAAGGATGACATCCAGCATAAGTGTCTCTATTTTTAATGTTCTAAAACATTATAAACAGTACACACAATCAATCATTTTTATAAGTAATTAGATCCTACGATGTGTAAAGCACTGTCCTGTCAAGTTGCCTTGAAACATTTCTACCTTTATGTATCTTGTCATTCAGGTCCGTGTGCAACATCACTTTAGAGAATATTTTCCTAGCATCCACTTGGTCCTATCTGCTCGATCAAGTCATTGGGTTTTGTTTCATCTACATCAAGGGAGGCCCTATAACTTTTTACTAATGAAGAGAGGTCATTGTTACAGAGGGACAAAAGAGCTGGCCTTGAGTGGGACTAGGAAGAACTCCTGGTAGAAAGTAACTCGAGAAGAACTCTTGGTACAAAGTAAATAGGCTCCTAACAAATATTTATGGATTGTGTGGATGTCCCAATCATGTTCCACATTCTGTGGGGGGAACTCGACTGCCTTTCTTTGGTAGGAAATTGAAAAGCCATAAGGGAAACATTTCTCAGAATGTTCTCAAATAGGTGGAGGGGGAAGGGGACACGAAGGGTCAGTGTTAATGGTAAGACTTCCAGCTTGTACAGGTTTCCACAAGAACTCCAGCCTGGCAGATGAGAACTTTCAGTGTGGACTGTTTGCGCCTTGTAAGATGAGCCAGGTGCTGTGGTGTCTGGGTGAGGCACCGTCTGGCGAGCTGCCTGGTGGTTGTAAACAGTCAGGGTCCACTTTGATCTGGTGGTGGTGGGTCAGTGGCCGGAAACCTTCCTGACACTGGGGTACTACTGGGGTCACATGACTCAGTCCTCAGGGGAGGAGGAGGAGCAGCCTGCCACCTGGCTTGTTCATCTTCCCAGGAGGAGGTGGGAGGCCAGTGGGTTACAAAGGAACAAGCACCTGTCTGTGTCTGAGAGTGGCTGGTGTAACACACACACACACACACACACACACACACACACACCCTTCCTCCCTCACAGATCACCAGACTCTGTTCTGACAGAGAAAGAAGTCTGACATACCTCCCTCCTATCTTATCTAAAAGCAGACAGTTTTTAAAATCAGGGACATACATTGCAGTATCTTAGTAGGTTGTTGGAACTTTCCCCTTTCCACACAGAGAGGCAGCTGTCCCATGTTATGCTGCTTCATGGGAGAATTCCTGTAGGAGGAAACACTGGCCTAAGGGCACTAAGCAGAGCATTCAATGATAAATGTGTCAATAACATTTCTGAAAGATCTGCATGTTTCTCTATCCCTATATCATTTGACTCTTATTGGAGAAGATGATTCTGGTACCAACTAGTGAATCTGTGAATAATTTAAGCCCTTGGTTTTACTGCTAAGGGGTACCTAAGGCCTACAAAGGTTGACAATCTTGCTTTTCTTGACAGAGTCAGGGCTCCTGCTTTTAGAAGTCAGAGTCTCTTCTCATATTTGAGACTAGGACTGTGTTGTAAAAATGACAGTTGGACATGGCTGAGTGCTCAGTTGTTAAAACTGTGAAACAACTTATGACACATGTTTAGCCAAATACAATGATTTTCCCCAGGTCAGGCCAGCCTGACAGCTTGCAAAATTGTTCACCTTCCTTCTTGCCGCATAAAAGCAGCAAAAGCTGTCTTTAAACCTGGGGTTTGTAGAAGGGAATGTAGCTGATACATCTAGGTTAGTTGACTTGATTCAGGAATTTGTCAGCCTGAATGGGAACTTTCCTGAGTAAAAGAAAAAATAAGGCACCTATCTGTCTGTCTATCTATCTAGTTATCTATAGATCTATTGATCAATTTTTTTTAGTTCTATCAATCTATTTTAAGTTTCCAAACTGAATTGACTAAATGTATAGAATGGCAACTTTAACAGCCATTCTGTTGCAATGTTACTTAATAGCAAAACAAATACAAGTCCAAACAAATATTCACACAAAGAAAACCTCCACTCTGTAGCAAAATACTTGTCAAACTTTCACCAGTGAGTCATACAAAAGCACTTGAAATTGAGAAACATTTTAATCATTCTTTGAGGTCTATAGATAGCAGAAGGATATACTATCTTCCTTGTTAAGTACCAGTACATGATATGTGTGAATGTAGAATTACTTTATAACTTCAGAATTCACCTTTTCCCACTAATTAAACAAAACACAGAGCAAACCACAAATGTAATAGCTGGATTTTGCTATATGGTGCAATATGTAGTGATGAAATTTAACACTGTTTTTTTGGGGGGGGGCAGGGCTAGGGATTGAATTGAACCCAGGTCTTCATACATACTAGGCAAATGCTCAATCACTGGGCAATCCTCTGCCCTTGAGGAAACTTAAATACTGAAGTCTTTAGGAGCTATTAAAAAATCACACAAAGATTGAGAAAATAGCAATCTTATCTGCAGGTCAGACCTATACCCTACTTTGGCATTTTTTCTTTTTAAATATATTAATATATATTTTTATTGCAAAGATAACTGTACAGAGGGTTTACAGTTACATGAGTAAGGTAATGAGTACATTTCCTATTGAGCACTGTTACCCTCTCCTTTGTTTTTCCCTACTATCCCTTCCCTCCCCCCCAAAGTTGTAAAGTTCATTTCAACATAGTGTCTTATACATCTCATTGCTACAGTGGGTCAACCTGTATCCTTATTGGGTTATACAATGGGGGAAGAACACACAAAGGAAACAAAAGAAATAGTACAATAAGTATATTACAAACAATAGCAACAAAGATAAAACTTCTTGTGTTCCTATCTTGGGGTTCAACAACTCATCAAAAAAAAACATACACCATGATCAGACAGGATTCATTTCAGGGATGCAGAGCTGGTCCAATATACATAAATCAATTAATATAATTCATCACATCAACAAGAGCAAGGTTAAGAACCACATGATTATCTCAATAGATGCAAAAAAAGCATTCGACAAGATTCAACACCCCTTTATGATGAAAGCTCTGGAAAAACTAGGAATCCATGGAACATTCCTCAAAATAATAAAGGCTGTGTTAACAAACCTATAGCCAGCATTATACTTAATGGTGAAAAGCTATAGCCATTTCCTCTAAATTCCAGAATGTCCATTCTCTCCACTTCTCTTCAATTTAGTATTAGAATGCCTAGCTAGAGCAATAAAACAAGATGCAAACATAAAGGGGATCCAAATAGGGAAAGATGGAGCAAAACTCCCCCTCTTTGCAGATGACATGATCTTGTATTTAAAATATCCCATGGACTCCACTCCCAAGTTACTTGAGCTGATCCAAAACTTTGACAAAGTAGCAGGGTATAAAATTAACCCTCAAAAACAATGGCTTTTCTGTATGCCAACAGTGAGAAGAGTGCAGCTGAAATCAAGAAAGCAACTCCTTTTGTAATAGCCCACAAAAAATAAAATACTTAGGAGTTAACTAAAGAAGTGAAAGACCTGTATAATGGCATTTGTATGTAAGAGGAGAAATGTCTGGGCTACCTATTCCAAAATGTTCATGTGTTGCTTAGCCAAGTCTTCAAGCGACGTCCTTCCTTGATGCCACTAGATGGCGCTTGTCATTGAAACAAAGGTTCTTCCAAGTTCTGTTTTCCTTAGGACCTTGGGTGATGGGAAAGAAACTTGATTAATAAGCTAAATAATGGGTAGGTGCCCAGGAGGTCTTTAAGCACAGAGTTATTGATTAAAAGCAAATTAACTGTTATCAGTAAAGATTACTTGTACTGTTTGTTTAATTCCATCATTTTCTGTTCATTCTTTTTGTCACTGAACTGTGGGAACCCAAGACAGAATAGAACAAATAACTCTTTCTTAGGGCTTAGGAGAATCAAGGGACATGAGGTAAGACCTTGGGCAGCTAAAAAAAAAAATATCTCAGGATTCATTGTTCTCATCCGGAAAAGAACCAGCAAAGGTGACCACATGCAGTGTTAACAAGAAAAAGTTAATTAATTACCTTTCAAAGGAAAAACCCATCTATCTCAATTACTGGACAATAATCAATAGGAAAGGGAATGCTCTTTTAATTGTGGGATAGCAAACATTGAGTACTGAGAATGATGGTAGAGGTTGCTGGCTAGTTGCCAAAGGCAACTCTTTTTCTCATTAATTTAAGACATGGACCAAACCCCACACCATGTTAATCTTATTTTCTTCCTGCCTTCCTCCCTGCTCACCAACTTTATTTCTTTTCAGGATGAAATTTTGTCTATCTCAATGGTTAAAAAAAAAAAGTCTCTAAGGACAGCCTATTTAGTGTCAGCGAAAGACATTTTGACATATTTTTGCATCAGAATGCACGGAAAATCTGTTCTTGGACTTCTCTTTTTCTCAAATGTCCACCAAAGCTGACTATTCAAGGCTGGTTCATGATTATAATGAGAAATTGCCAGCTATGTTGAAATACATAATCCACAGCATGAAAAACTGCTGATCAGTAGTAGCAAATTCTTGATTCAAAAGTGGCTTCTCTTTGCCCGTGAGCTGCCTCTGAGGTCATTGATTCTTGCTAACTGTATGTCCAGGGAGTGACAGTTAACTTAAACATTAGAAACAAAACATAGTTATTTAGGGAAAAGCTGTGAAGCTCAGCATTTGCTTTATCTTCGCTTTTGAATTTCCCATGATACTGTGTTGGGTGATGTAGAATTTGTGAACATGTGTGTGTGTGTGTGTGTGTGTGTGTGTGAGAGAGAGAGAGAGAGAGAGAGAGAGAGAGACAGACAGACAGAGAGACAGAGAGACAGAGAGAGAGAGAGAGCCATAAGTGACAACTAATGTTTAAAAGTCATTTAGAACATTTTAAATTTCAAACAGTCCATTTGAGGTGGTTCTTGGGGCTGAGCATTAAGCATTTTACACATACAAGCCTTTTGAGGGGGAAAAATGTGTTCTATATTTGCTTCCCAAGGAAAGGTGTGTACCATGGACTTCCCCAGCCCCCCTCCCTCCACGACCACCCCCCCCCTGTTAAATACTTAAAAAAAGTACCTGTCTTCAAATTTATTCCCCCTCAACACTCCCCTTTCTATTGTGTTAGAACTACAGCTGTTTATGGAAGAAAGTTTCAGAACCAGAAGCACCCGAGTCAGTATCTATAGGCTTTCTGTGTTTGGGTGGCTATTGTTGAAAATGCAATTTGATCATGAGTTTCACATGCACTTATTTCACACGCCTTAGTAGGAAATGCATACAGTAAACACTTGCATCTTAAACTTGTGTGGCTCAAATCCATTAAGTGGCTACTCTATAGCAGTTTTCGGAATGAGATGGTGTCTATGCTGACAGGCGGCTCATATCTTAATGGCTTACTTAACTGATTTATAAGAGTGCTGGGTCACTGATGTATTATTATTTGTTTGGCCAAGCGTCCTTCAATCTAATTAGTCTTATGTACAGAGTAAATACCGATGATCACGCTGCACGTTCAAGAAATCCCCTTGGCTGGCGCATCCTCCAGCTCCCGCGGAAGCCAGCAGCTCCCAGTGACAGAAAGAAAAGGAGGACCGCGATCTCCCCATCCTTGGCCCCACGTGAACACCGACTTCACAGCCTGACACCCCTCAAGTTTCAGAAAGTAGAGTCAGGAAGGACCAGGGGCTGGGACACACGCGCCAACTTCGGGCTCGTGCCCGGCAGGGAGCTCTCTGGCGCGAGGGCAGCGCGGGGTTGCGGCTCGAGAGCCAGGTGGAGGGGCGGGCGCGGGGCGGGCGCGGCGCGGCGGGGAGCCCGAGCCCCGGGGCGGAGGCGGCGCGGCCCGAGGCCCCTCCCCGCCGCGGCGGATGCCCGGGCTGACGCCGCGCGCGGCGGCGGCGGCGGCGGCGGGGAGCGGTGGGGGCCGGCGGGCCGGGCGCGAGCGAGCGAGCGAGGGCAGGGCAGGGGGCCGGCCGAGGCCACTCGCGGCTTTAAATATGGATCGCGGGCTGGCGCTGGTGGCACAAGATCCGCCTTCCCGGATCTCCCGTGCGCCGGCTGGCTGCCGAGGGGCGCCCGGACGGCTCGGCGGCTGCAGTGCTAGTTCCCCGCAGTAGCCTCGGAGGATTTTCTCCCCTTCCCTCCCCACCGAAGTATGCGGGAGCCCCGGCGGCGGGCCGAGTAGAGAGCGAGCCCCCCGCGCGCGCGGACACTCCCTCGGCGCGCCCCCCTCGCTCCCCTCCCTCGCGGGCCGCTCGGGCTCCGGGCGGTGCTGGTTCGGGAGACCCTCCCGCTCCGGCGCCCGCGTCCCCCCCGCCGCGCTCCCCGCGCCCCCCGCGCGCGCCGGGCCTCCCGCCCCCGGCCCCCGCCCGGAGCGCGCGCCCACCCCGCCGGCAAACTTGGGACGACTTGGGAGCCGGCGGCTCGCGCCCCGCTCGCTCTGCGCCTCGCGCCGCCAACTTCTCCAGGCTCGGCGCCGCCGCGCTCCGAGGCTCCCGGCCTCCGGGGACCCCCCCACCCCCACGGCCCAGCCCGCCTCCGGGGACCCCCGCCTCCGAGCCCGGCGACGCGCCCGGGCAGCGCTTGGGTGGCGGCAGCGGCCGCGGTGGCAGCGAAAGCAGCGGCGGCGGCGGCGGCGGCAGTGGCCGCTGCAGCCCCACACTCGGCCGCCAAGCTGGAGGAGCGACGGAAGCCGGACCCCAGGAGGTGAGCGTCCGGCCTGGGCGAGGGGTCCAGCCCGGGGGCGGGGGGTCGGTCCCGGAGGGCGCGCTCGGGGCCGGGAGGAGCGAGGTCACTGGCGGGCTGGGTGGGCATCCATCCCCTGCACTGGGCGGCCCGCGACGTGCGCAGGCTGCTTCCGCGGAAAAGTACTCCCCCCTTCCGTATCCCCTTGACATTTAGAGAGAGAGTTTTTTTGGGGGGGGGAAGTAAGAGGGGGATCCCGTGTCCTCCTCGATCGCATAGTTCCCGGCGCGTAGCCCCGTGTTGGGGGCCGGGGTCCGCGGCGGGCTGGGCGCGGTGACACGTGCGAGCCTGGGTGGTCGCCGTGTGGCAGCACCTGCTGGGGGGGGGGGGCGGACATCATCTGGCCTGAGGACGGGCTAGGGAGACTCGTGGCCCTCGAGGCCCGCTCCGGGATCGAGCCTTCACATCCCTGCCTGGCACGCCGAGGCGGGGTGAGTCAGGCAGATTCTCTGGAAGTAGCGCGCGCGCACACCACACACACACACACACACACACACACACACACACACACACACACACACACACACACACACACACACACACTTGTGATGGATCTGCAAGGGGGAGACAGAGGTTAAACTGGATTGCTCTTGGCCAGCGACAAGTGGAGCTCTTCCCCAGGTACTGGGCAGCAGGCGCGTGTTGGCAAGGACAGGTGATTTCCTCCTTTATTTTAAGTTGATTTCACTCAGCCGGTGCCAGTGTGCTCATAACAGTAAAGAAAGGCAGGAGTGATCAGCAAACACCACCAAGGAAAAAGTTCTTTAAGAACTAAAGGGGAAAAAAAACAAACACAAAACACTCCACAAAACTCAACTTGGGCAAGTGGGAGAAGGAAGCAGTTCTACTTCAGTTTCTAGCATTGTGGCGCTTTTTTTTTTTTTTTAAATTTAGTTCTTTGTAGCACTTGTGTCTTTTTCCACCCTGTAATTCTTCCCAAGACCCTACCTTGTCAGTGTGATTTCCTGTAGCAAGCTCTCCTTAGGCTTGACACTGAAGAGCAATGGCCCTTCCCACTTCTCGCATTCCACGTTCCTACAGGAGAAAGTTGCTTCTAATGAAAATCCTGGACTCCAGGCTGTGCCTCAAATCCTGCAACGATTCTTTGCTAAGACACACTGCATTGCCCTGAATTTCCTTATTTCCTATATACCTCCTCTCCTCCCCCCACCCCCGTCCCCGTTGGTGGCTAGGGCTTAGAGTTGGAATGGTACATGATTTATGGGAGTATACATTGCTCATACAGGTTTATTTTTCCTGGTCTAGATTGTTCCATGCAGTACGAACAGTATTCAGAGGTTTCTTATAGCCAATGTCATATCTTTTGAAAATGTTTCTAAGAACGCTCCCCTTGAGTCTATCCCATTAGCATTTAGATACTTTTCATGGTGGTGATTGTACTTAGATCCGGGTTATTAGCGTAACTTCACTCAAAGGAAGTGTGCCTAGGTATTTTTCTATAACTTTCATAATTGAAAAAAAAAACCTTTTACTTTCATTTTAAAGTTAAAAGTAGGTAGGATACTGGACTTTATATTAAATCTTGAGATGGGATTGGTCCCAGAGTGTTTAGGTGCAATGACGACATTAACACTCTCCCAACCTTCCCCCCCCCCCCCCCAGGAAAGTAGTTACAAACAGGCAAGTAGTGCTCTGTATTCTCTAGCACTTGCCCTCTTCAGAAGGGAGGCTGGGAAGGTATGATGGGATGGCTTGATGGCTTTAAGCAAGTTTGAGAATGTCTCAACAGCTTGTATTTGGATATTTTTCAAATGGAAATCTGTTGGTGTCACTGGCTGTCCTGAGGGTTATTCCTGGAGACTTACACATGTAGGTAAGGCACTTCACTTTGTTTATAGGGATGCATTTCTTTTATTTGTCCCCATAAAGGAACTAAAAATGTTTCCATGCTAGTGCCATCTTTTCATTCTTTTACGTTACATTTTGGATTTACAGAAATAGTGTGTGAATCCAGGCAACTGTAGTTAGAGGAAAAAAAGTGTTAGAAATCAGTCAACCTTTGGGACAACTGCCAGCAAAGCCTGGTGGTAATCTCATTTTTCACTAAGCTCTGGCAAGTACAATTTTGAGGTTCTAATCTCTTGTTCTGATAACATGCAAGATAGTCTGGCCCTAACTCACATCTTAAAGGAAAACAACACTTAAGCAAAGGAAATCCTTGTTACCTGGTGACTCAGGGAGATCATCAGGTTTCTCTCCTTACCTCTGAGGGTGCTGTGGTTCCCCGAGGACAGAGGATGGAGGATGGGTCCATGAGGTTCACTATTGTTAGAGGAGCTCAGTGCTAGCTACTCAAGGTGGGTGAGACACATCACAGATAGCTCAGCCTGCTTCTTGGTGTTTCTTTTTAAACACTAGGATTAAAAGCTATGACCGGAGAGGGTAGAACATGACACTAGAATTGGAAAGAAATGAATAGAGGAAAATCTAACAAAATTCCTAAATAGCTTGCTTTTGACTCCAAAGTATAAGGAGTCCGGGTATGTCATTGATGGGACAAAAGAAGCTTCCAACAGAACACATCTGTTAGTTGGTGCTGTTTCCCATGATAATTTATGATTGGTGAAATGTATGGATTTTTAGTGAGTCAATTAACAAAATGGATAGTTAAAGAGCATCCCGGAAATTAGTAGATATTACTACTTTCCTTTTTCTTCTGTCAGTTGTGGGGCTTGAACTCTGGGCCTCGGTGCTGTTCCTCAGTTCTTCAGCTCAAGGTGAGTGCTCTACCACTTGAGCCACAGCACTACTTCTGGTTTTCTGAGTCATTTATTGGAGATAAGAGTCTCACGAACTTTCCTGCCCAGGCTGGCTTTGAATCGTGATCCTCGGATCTCAGCCTCCTGAGTAGCTAGGATTATAGGCATGAGCCACTGCCATCCAGCAAAAGAAACATTATTTTCCTACCTGAGTTCAAAAGTAGTATGGTAGCCAGGCACCAGTGGCTCACTGCTGTAATCCCAGCTACTCAGGAGGCTGAGATCTGAGGATCTCTGTTCAAAGCCAGCCTGGGCAGGAAAGTTCATGAGACTCATCCCCAATTAACCACCAGAAAACTGGAAGTGGCGCTGTGGCTGAGTGGAATCACCACTAAGGATGCTCTAAGCAAGATACACTGTCATCTTCTTCCGTATCTTCTGCTGCTACCCAAATAGCATTCACCCTTGGCATGGCAGTCATTTAATGAACACCTGTCACTACCTGTCAGCGCCTTGAGCTGAAGAGCTGAGGGACAGTGCTCAGACCTGACCCAGAGTTCAAGAAGCACCATGATGACAAAAAGAAAGAAAAGGAAAAAGAAAAAAAGAAGAAAAAAAGAAGAAAAAAGAATAATGTTTCTTTCCTATAAGTTAGAGGTAAATTGTTTACAGTACATCTTGCTGATCTTCCAGTATTTAAACTACTGATACATTTGGTCATATAACATGCTACTATCTTGGCATGAAGATATTTTATATCCTCATTAGTACATGATTTTAACTTTTTTTGTCGGTCATGGGGCTTGAACTCTGGTCTTGGGTGCTGTCCCTGGGCTCTTCAGCTCAAGGTGAGTGCTCTCCGCTTGAGCCACAGCTCCACTTCCTAGTACATGATTTTAGTTATTTTTTTCAATAGTGAAAGTGGATTCTCTTGAACTCAGGTCTTCTAATTTGCATTTACACCCATATGCACAAATTGGGAGAGGTGGCTGATTTTATTTCAGCCACATTTAATATTGTCACAGTGATTTTGAGGCAGTGGCTCTTATTATATTTTTCTGGTCTCAGCAGTGCAATGGTATTTCAAACAATGCATCAAAGGATAACCAAGTATGAATGACGATGGCTTAACTTACCTGTTGTGTTCAAGAAGTGAGAAAATTTCTTTCCAATCTTATTCGTCGTAGCATGCATGATTTTATTCCTTCATTGTAATGTCTCACTTGCTTCTGAGTTAAGTTCTATATGCATAAAAGATGGTAGTAGGAATAGTAATAGTGAAGCCATGTTCATCTGTGCTGGTGTGCAAAAGGGACAAAACATCATTTTCTTCCCTGGGAATCAATTATTGAGAAGCTTAGTAATGTAATGCATTGAGTACTTTGCTTATTTTTCTTCTTTCCTTTTTTTTTCTTTTTTTCCCCCTTCCCCCCTTCAGTTCTTCCTCCTCCTCCCCCTCCTCCTCCCCGCTCACCTCCTCCTCCTCCTCCCTCTCCTCCTCCTCCTCCTCCTCCTCCTCCTCCTCCTTCTCCTCCTTCTCCTTCTCCTCCTCTTCCTCCTCCTCCCTCCCCCCCCCTCACCTGGGGCTTGCACTTAGGGCCTGGGCACTGTCCCTGAAGTTCTTTTGCTCAAGGCTAGCACTCTGCCTCTTGAACCAAAGCACCACTTCCAGCTTTTTCTGTATATGTGGTACTCTTGAACTTAGTGGAAAGGCAGTGGGGATGCACTGCCATCTTTTGAGTAGCGACAGGTATTCATTAAATGACTGCCATGCCAAGGGTGAATGCTATTTGGATCGCAGCAGAAGATACAGAAGCAGGTGGCAGTGTATCTTGCTTAGAGCGTCCTCAGTGGTGATTCCACTCAGCAGCGGCCTCCACTTGCGTTGACATTATTTCACATCTGCAACAACAGATTTTTCAGTTGGTCTGTTTCATTATTTTTTTCTTAAGAGTTTATTTTAATGTTTGTATAGACCTGGGACAGAAATACATGATATGAAATTAGAATGTTAAAGAAAATAAATAATAATAAATAATTAATAATAATCACTAATTGGCATTTTGGGGTTTTTGATTTTTAACTTTGTGGATAAATGTGAGGCAATAAAGATCTCTACTTAGTTTAACTTGAATTCTTATATCTAAAAGCTTTAGATTAAACCTCTAGTATACGTTTGGGGATTTTAAAAACAAATGAATAAAAATACAAATTGGGAAAGGAATGTGTTGTGCTTAAAATGGATATATTTGTGGGACAAACCTAGAAGCCAGCCAGCCATGTAGGAACAGAGATAGAAGGACCACTGTGTGAGGCTAACCTAGGCAGATCCCCTATTCCCTCCAAAAAAAGAAGAACACAACTGCCACTCCAAAACAAATGAATGAGACTTCATCTCAAAATAAACAAGCAAACAAACAATAGTAAATAAAATAAGCTGGGTATGTGTCTGCACTTCAAATGAATTGGAAGGCATAGGTAGGAGGATTGAAGGGAGGGTGTCTTGGGCAACAGCAAATGACATTTTTTGAAAAATTCTGAAAGCAAAACAGAACTGGGCATGTGGCTCAGTGAAAGAGCATCTGTCTAGCAAGCACAAGGCCCCGAGTTCCAATCCCTCTGCTGCCCTCCCCCAACCCATAACAAAGGAATAACCAAAAACTGTTACGCTTGATGAGAGACACATCTAGAAAAGTTGGTCAAAAGGCTGTCAATTAAATGTTGGCAGTTAAAAACACATGAGCACATCCGCTGATTCTTCTATACTATTATACCACTTATTCTTTTATACTATTATGCCATTTCTTTATACAAGCAAATACATAAACCTGGGGGACTCGAACTTTTACACTAATTTTGGCTTTGGCCAGGAGATCTAGTGTTCACTGATAGGATATAGGAACACCGTCATCTGTTTGGCATGCTCTCTAAGGAAAAAGCCCCAGAGCAGACAAGATGAAGGGCAACAAAGGACATATATTAAAAAGGATTCCCCTCACAGCCCACCTACTCTTTTTGTGTGTGAGTGTGTGTGTGCACCAGTGCATGTGTACGTACTAGATCTGGGGCTTGAACTCAGGGTCTGGGCATGGTCCCTGCGCTTCTTTTGCGAAAGTCTAGGGATCTACTTGAGCCAACTTCCAACATTTTGGTAGCTTATTTGGAGATAAGAATCTCATGGACTTTCCTGTGCAGGCTGACTTTAAACCTCAATCCTCAAATGTCAGCCTCCTGGGTAACTAGCATTATAGTTGTGGGCTGCTGGTGCCTGGCTTCTAGTTACTCTTCATACATAGGAGTTCTGATAGGATTATACTGTTTCTTATCCATAACAAAAGTAAACTATGAAGTCGAAGGCAGAAATGAAGCAGTAGTGGTAGATGGAAACTTTGAAAAATGACAAGGACAGCTTGGAAGTAAGGCAGAGGCACTGCAAGCAGAAGTAAGAACAAATGCTGAGGGCTGGGAAGGTGGCTCAGTGGTAGAGTGCTTGCCTTGCATGCCTGAGGCCCTGGGTTCGATTCCCCAGCACCACATAAGCAAAAAGAAAAAAGCCGGAAATGGCGCTATGACTCAAGTGGTAGAGCGCTAGCCTTGAGCTGAAGAGCGGAGGGACAGCGCCCAGGCCCAGAGTTCAGGCCCCACAACCGGACCCAAAAAAAAACAAACAAAAAAAAGAACAAATGCTGAGCAGTTGAGCACTATTTAGGTAGAGAAGCAGATAGCACCCCTTCATTACACCCTTCTGTCTCTTTTTTCCCCTTCTCTTCCTCCTTCCTATTAAAACTGAAAATTGCACATGTCACTAAATCCTCATGAAACAGCTTAATGAGTTAATACATACAGGTAAGCATGGCAAGTTGTAAACCATTGCCGGTACCAGAGGCCGCCTCTTCCCTCCCTTCAATTTGACACTTCTCCAAAGGTAACCCCTGAGTTGGATCTGTCTTCTTTGGTGAGATCTTCTTACTTCGTGTGAAGCATTGCTCTATGGTGTTCTACTTTATGAGAACACCACAATGTATTTAATTCATTTCATTCTCAATGGACAGTTGGGTTGTTTCCAGATTGGCTATTAGGAACTGTGCTGTTATGAACATTCACATTCATATGTGTGTGTGTGTGTGTGTGTGTGTGTGTGTGTGTGTGTGTGTGTGTGTGTGTGTCTTTCAGTAAACATGTGGGAATTTCAGTTACTTCAGAGTTGAGTTGTTGGGGCAGCTGAATTGTTGAGATGGTGTCTTCGTCAAAAATTGGTACACATTTATAGTCCTACTACCATTATTTGATGGATTCATCGACTCCATATCCTTACAAACAGCTGTTACTGTTTTTCTCATTTCAGCTTAGTTAGTGGAGCTTAGTTGTACCACGTTGTGTTTTAACTTAAACTTTATAATATACTTTTTCATTTGTTTGTTGATTATACTCTTTGTGAAGTAATTGTTCAGTGCTTTCCCCCCCCCCCATAGTTTACTGTACAATATGTTATTTCAAGTAAAGAAGATTTTAGTATCTGGAGAGTTAACGTCTCTTATTGGATTAGAAAACTCAGCTGAGCAGGTAAACTTCCCTTCCTTTGCTTCTATCTACTAAGTGAAGTAAGTGGGTAAAAACTTGAGAAACATTTGAACTGGTAAGTAGTGTAGTCTGAATCTGTAAAAGTCTATCCTTTTAAAAAGTAGAGAATGTTTTGCAGGGTGCTGGTGACTCATGCCTGTATCCTAGTTACCTGAAAGGCTGAGACTGGGCAAATCATTGTTCTAGACCAATCTGGGCAGAAAAATTCATGAGACTCCATCCCAGTGGAGGAAACTGGGCATGGTTGCATATACCTGCCCGCCCAGCTGTGGAGGGAGGCAAAAAATAGGAAGATTGTCCCCTGGGATAGAAATAAAGATTATATCTAAAAAATAACTTTAAAAATGTCTGGAGATATGGCTCAGTGTTAGAGTGACTGCCTAGCAAGTGTGAGGCCTGACTTTAAGCCTCAGTATATTAAAAAAATACTTAAAACTCTTTCAGATTCAAGATCATGCAAAATTTGTCCCTTGTCCTGGTCTCTGACACACACAGAAGTAGAGTATCTTATATGTGTTGTATACTTAGTTTAGCATCCCAGAAAGATTTGCATTTGGAAATAGACAAGTTGAAGACTCAGATCACTGTAGTTGGTTCAATTTTGTGGGGTTCAAAGTTAAGAAGATCATCTGTGTTTCTAGTTTTTCCATTACTAACGTAATGATCAAACTTAATTCGTAGATGAGTTATGAAGGACTGATGAAGTGATCTTTATGAACCTTGCTCATGACTCCCAATGGTCATACATATGTGAGTTATTACTATTGCTGTGTGGTACAGCATTCCTTATTTTTGAGCTGAGTTGTGTCAGCACTGCAAACTGTTCCTGGCATATTAATAAGTGTTTGTTGGCTGAATGGATAGACAACACATTTAAGCATCTTTCTTAAGCTTTTAGTCTGACGCTGAGTTTCACACTTTTTCCCCATAGGACTTATTATCATTATTAAGCTTTGTATTAGTTAAGCAGAAGGGGATGTCCCTGTTATATCTCTACACATTTATACCGTATTATAATCAATTTTGCCTCCTCTATGAGGCTTTCTGATCTCCTTCCTCTAAAAAAGAACTTCTATTTTTTTTCTGAAGCTGAGTTGGGAACAGTGTTTATCAAACTTTAGATTATGAAACAGTCTGCTAGCTAGGCGTTTGAGATCACTGTATAGTTCATATTAAATGTTTGCTCCCAAGTAATGCACACTGGACCTGGTGAACTCTTGAAAAGAATTTCTTTGCTCTTCATGTAATTGGTGAGCCCTCCCCTCCCTCCCCCCCCCCCCGCAAAGAAAAACCTTTATATACTGAATATTTCTAGTTTTTATAATTAGAATACTGGCCAGCAAATTTCCAGATTTAAAATTTGTACTGGTTTCTCCAGTGCTCATAGCTTGGAAAGTCTGTTTTGTGTGCAGAATTAAACTTTTAAGGATGAATAATAGCTGAAAATTGACGCTGCTATAAAGCCTTTCCAGTTTAGTATGGATAAGTAGTGTTTCTCAAATTGATCATAATGTCAAAGTACACCTTTGTAAATGTTTATAAAAACTCCAAATCCTCCTTGTCCTCCCACCCCTCACCCACTTCCTGGCTGGCCTTGAGCCCTGATCTTCGTGCCTCTGGCTCCCAAGTGCTGGAATGACAGATGTGCACCTACCTGCTTGCCCCAAACCAACCTTTCTGTAAAAAATTAATGTTGTATTGCATTGTAAAGGTAATATACAGAGGGGTGACAGTTACACAAGTAAGATAAGAGTTCATTTCTTGTCGAACAGTTATCCCCCCTTGTTTTCTACCACTTTCCCTCTCCCCCCCTCCCCTCTCTGACAAGTTGTAAAACTCATTTCCAGCATATTGTCTTGTGAGTGTCGCTATTGCGTTGGTTCACCCTTTGTCCTTTGTCTCACCATTTTGTTATTTTCCTTCCCTTCCCCAAATCAGATAAATGTAAGACACAGGGCTCCAAAATCAAAACCAAGTAACAATAAGGGATAAACCAAAGGGGAAAACAAAATGAAAGAAAAAAGAAATAACGTAAAACAATAAAAAACCCTCTGTTTCTGTGTCTTGGAGTTCATTTTGGTTAGCATCATTTTATATGGTCATATGTACATAGTTATTGAGCTATTGTGACCCTCTGCTAGGACGAATCTTAGGCATACATTAATGATTACAGATGAGGGAAACTATGGAGCCTCTGTTTCTTTGGGTCTGGCTTACTTAATATTAATTTTTCTAAGACTTTCCATTTCCTTAGAATGGGGTGATACCATTCTTTCTGATGGAAGCATAGAATTCCAATATACACATATACCACATTTTCTTTTTTCTTTTCTTATTTTTTTTTTAAATTGTATTTTATTTTATTTGAGAACATACTGTACAGGGGGGCTACAATTACATGGGCAGGATAATGCATACATTTCTTACCAAGCATTGCAGCCTCCTCCTTTGTTTACCCTTCACTTCCCTTCCCCGCCTCCCCCCTCCCTCTTTTTTCTTTTCTTGGTGGGTCATGGGGCCTGAACTCTGGGCCTGGGTGCTGTCCCTGAGCATTTCAGCTCAAGGCTAGAGCTCTACCACTTGAGTCACAGTGCTACATCTGGTTTTCTGGTTGTTTATTGGAGATAAGAGTCTCACAAACACAAGTATACAGGAAAAAAAAAGTCTCATGAACTTTCCTGCCTGGACTGGCTTTGAATCATGATCCTCTCCTGAGTAGCTAGGATTACAGGAGTGAGCCACTGGCACCTGGCTCTTTTTTTTCTTTCATTTTTTATATTCTTTTTATTTATTTTAATTTTATTTTTTAATAAAAAGGTGACATACTGGGGGTGACACTTACACAGGGAAGACAATAAGTACATTTGTTTTTAATCATCATTACCCCATCCCTCTTTATCTCCCACTTACTCCTCCCTATCCCCACCCCCAAGTAGTAATGTTCATATCCCACAGAGTGTGAAGTGAGTATCAGTGTTGCTGTGGTTCATCCGTTGTTCTGCTGTTTCTGAGATTCTCTTTCCCTTTCACCTATTGCATTGTCTGTTATGCAAAACACAAGGGACAAACACTAATAGAAATGAAGAAAGACAAAACCAATAGAGAAAAATGAACAAACTATATACCGAGTCTAATGAGAACCTCTTGTTTCCATAAGTTGGAATTCATGTTATTATGCTTCATTATATATAACCCTTTTCACTTAGCACTTGGGTTATTGAGATCCCCTGTTAAGAATATCATATACATATTCTAGTTCTTACAAATGAGGGAGATCATGCAACCTGCTTTTCTTTGGGTCTGGCTTATTTCACTTAATATAATTTTTTCCAAGTCTTTTCATTTTCTTATGAATGGAACAATTTTATCCTTTCTGATGGAAGCATAGAACGTGGTATACGTGTCACATTTTCTTGATCCATTCAAGAGGCAAACATAAAGGGGATCCAAATAGGACAAGAAGAAATAAAACTCTCCCTCTTTACAGATGATATGATGCTATATCTAGAGAATCCCAGAGACTCCACTCCCAACTTACTTGAGCTGATCAAAAACTTTGGCAAAGTAGCAGGGTACAAAATCAATCCACAAAAATCAGTAGATTTCCTCTTCTCCAACAATGAGAAGAGGTTGAAATTAGGAAAGCAACTCCATTACAATATCCTCAAAAAACAAAACAAAAAACAAAACCCAAACCTAGGAATCAACTTAACCAAAGAAGTGAAGGAGCTCTTCAATGAAAACTTCAAAAATCTGAAAAAGGAAACTAAAGTAGACCTCAGGAAGTGGAATAACCTTCCGTGTTCCTGGATTGGGAGGACTGACATTGTGAAAATGGCAATTTTGCCAAAGGCTATATATACCACATTTTCTTGATCCATTCATCTTCTGAGGGGTATCTGGGTTAGTTCCATATCTTACCTATGGTAAATAATGCTTCAGTGAACATACTTGTGCTGGTAGCTTGTAGCCTTGCTTGTGATCATTTAGGTAAATGCCCAGGAGATTGCTAGATCATAGGGGAGCTCTATGTTTAGTCTTTTGAGGAACCTCCATACTGGTTTCCAGAGTGGTTGAACCAGTTTACATTCCTACCAGCAGTGCAGTAGGGTTCCCTTTGGCCACATCCCTGCCAGCATCTGTTATTATTAGTTTTCTTGATAATGGCCATACTAACTGGGGTGAAGTGGAATCTCAATGTAGTTTTGATTTACCTTTTTTTTTTTAATAGCCAGAGATGTTGAACATTTCTTCATGTGTCTACTGGCTACTTCTCCAGTGAAGTCTCTTTTTAATTCTTTTTTTTTTTTTTTTTTTTTGGGTCCGGTCGTGGGCTTGAACTCTGAGCCTGGGCGCTGCTCCTCAGCCCTTCAGCTCAAGGCTAGCGCTCTACCACTTGAGCCACAGCACCACTTCCGGCTTTTTTTTTTCTTATGGGTGCTGAGTAATTGAACCCAGGGCCTCATGCATGCAAGTCAAGTGCTTTACCACTGAGCCACCTTCCCAGCCCCATCTTTTTAATTCTTTATCTCACTTTTTTTTTTTTTTTTTTGTCCGTCGTGGGGCTTGAACTCTGGGCCTTGGTGCTGTCCCTCAGCTCTTCAGCTCAAGGCGAGCGCTCTACCACTTGAGCTACAGCGCCACTTCCGGTTTTCTGGTGGTTTATTGGAGATAGGAGTCTCATGTTTTCTCCTGCCCGGGCTGGCTTTGAACCGTGATCCTCAGATCTCAGCCTCCTGAGTAGCTAGGTTTACAGGCGTGAGCCACCAGCGCCCGGCCTTTATCCCACTTTTAATGGAGTGTTTTTTTTTTTTTTTTAGTTTTTTATTGTAAAGATACCGTACAGAGGAGTTACAGTTACATGAGTAAGGTAATGAGTACATTTCCTATTGAGCATTGTTACCCCTTCCTTGTTTTTTTTTCCCTACTATCCCTTCTCTCCCTACCTTCTTAACTCCTTCCTCTTCCCCCCACCCCGAAAGTGTAAAGTTTGTTTTCAACATAATGTCTTGTACATCTCATTGTTACAATGGGTCAACCTGTGTCCTTGTTTTAGCATTTTGTTATTTCCCTTCCCCTCCCCAAACTAGAAAAATGTATATACAAGATGAAGAGCACCAGAATCAAATACAGTGACAACAAGGGTTATACCATGGGGGAGGAACATACCAAAGAAACCAAAAAAATTACATAGTACATTAAGAACAACAGTGACAAAGAAAAAAACCTCTTGTGTCCAAATCTTGGGGTTCATTTCACTTAGCATCATCTTAGATGGTTATATGCACATAGCTTTTGACCTTTTCTATTTGTCTGGTAAGATTATTCTATAGTTTGCAAATAAGGGAAACCATGGGACCTATGGGTTTTTTTTTTTTTTTTAGGGTTTCTTATTGGGGGTTTTAAAACCAACAACTAATTTTTTTTTTTTTTTTTTTGGTTGTGGGGCTTGAACTCTAGGCCTGGGCACTCTCCCCCAGCCCTTCAGCTCAAGGTGAACACTCTACCACTTGAGCCACAGCTCCACTTCCGTTTTCTGGTGGTTTATTGGAGATAAGAGTCTCCAGGTCTTTCCTGCCTGGGCTGGCTTTGAACCATGATCCTCAGATCTTAGGCTCCTGAGTAGCTAGGATTATAGGTGTCAGTCTTCAGTGCCTGGCTACAATTAACTTTTTGAAAGCTCTGATTCTCACCTGTTGGTTTGACTGTGTGAGTCTGTCTTTTCTTTTTCCTAAAAGTGTTATTATTTTTATTTTAAAGTTAAACAGAATTAAAATTTATGTGATTTTTCTTTTGGAAAACTATATGATGTCCTTTAAATAATAGTATGTATCCATTGCAAAATTAGACTTGCAGCAAAAACAACTTGTATTTTTTTATTTGGAAATCTGATGAGTATTTCTTACCCAATGACTGATAGACTTTGTTTTTTCCTTGTATTGAGTTATTTATTTTAGTTTTTGGAGTTGACAATATTGGTTGGTTTGTTCTCACCACTTATATAACTATTTTGAGATACTTGAGTACTGAGTTTGTAACAAGTTACTTCAGGTGGGTCTACATTTCATAAGAACATATACATTACATTTTAGGTAGTACAGCTCATGTATGCTTGACCCAAATGTAGTAGAAAATGGAATCTTCTGGTTTAGTAGGCAGCTTTTGTTTTCTGTTACACAATGCTATGGAAACTTGAAATAAACACAAAGTGAGTCTTATTTAACTATTATTTTCAAACTGGTGAGTTTCAGAAAACCTCTGCTTTTGTTCTGGGAGATATCATTTGTTTGAGAAATTAAATTGGGTCATTTTAAAACAAATGCATCCAGACATGTCTGTATCTTTCTGTATTCAACGAAGGAAACACGGTTCCTCTTTTTTCTTGTCTACTCAGCACAAGAAACTTTACAAAAATTGCTCTTAAGGATTTAAAGAAGGATATCTGTTTAAAGAATAGGATTATGACAGCTCTAGAATCTAAACTGACATTAGAAGAGAGGAGGATTAGCTCTCCCTTTCTTATGCCCTTCAGCATTTGGAAATCTATCGCCTGTGTTCTGATGGACTGTTCCTAATGTCCTTAATACGAACTAGGGTTTTGCACCTCTAACTGGAGAAGGATCAGGAATTTTCAGGTCCTCACGCTGTTACTTGGTGAAATGTGTTTTCTTGATGAGGAGTCAGTGAGACCATCAGCCAGACAGAGAGTGTTAACAGGACTTTGAGTATTGATGGCTGCAGTCTTGAAGCCCTCCATTTGCGTGTTGCGTGACCCCCAGCTGCAGGGAGACAGAACTGTTGAAGCGCTTTGCAAATTCCTTCATTCCTTTGACCTCTGGAGACCATGTCCTGAGGAATGTGTGATGAGCACTCACGTTAGCCCAGTAGGGCCTCATGGTAGGGAGTTTGCTCAAGTCCTGATTACAATCGCCTTTGGAAAATTGCTGAGCATTAACAGATTAAGCAGAAACACACAGCTCACACGTTTGCACTTTTACAAGTCAAGCTTCTTTGCCAGGGAAAAGAGAGAAGGCAGATAGGAAATGTCTCCAAAGATTTAGATAAATGAGATCAGATAATTTCCCTTGAAAAATGCATTAAGAAATGAAACCAAAAATCGCTCATCCAAAAACATCAGAAGAAAACACAGTTCAAGCGTTCAGCTATTTTTACTGGCAGAACTTTAGGCAAGGAGTTCTACATTTTAATTGATCATTTTATTGCTTATTACTTTGCCGTGGCCTTAGTTTTCATGCATTCATGATGTCCTTGCTCATGCTTCCTTGCTTTATGTGAGAACATTTTGCTGGTTCTCACATGGTCAGCATATTCTGCAGTCTACAACATTTACTAGACAGAGTGACACTTAGCCACAAAAAAAACATGGACTGGCCAAACAGACATGCCTAAAGTGTGTCACCCAACTTTTTTCTTAGGTTAGTGTGAAGTGTTTCCTTTAGTGTTGAAGCAACAGTCCACTGCTGTTGGGCCCCCCGTGCATGTCTTGTGAAATTATTATAGGAAGATTTGGAATCTAGTAACTGTAGGAATGAAACTTTCTTATCAGAGTTTGTAGCATCTTGTACATTCTTAGAAAAATTACTTAATTTGATATGAATATTTATATATATACATATACATATATTTATAATTGTGTGCTAGTCTTAGGGCTTGAACTCAGGGCCTGGGTACTGCCCCTGTGCTTTTTTATTCAAGGCTAGTGCTCTACCACTTGAGCCATAGCTCCACTTCTAGCTTTTTTGTAGCATAATTGGAGAGAAGAGTTTTAGGGACTTTTCTAAACCTGGCAGGAGTCTTCATATTAGCATTAGGCATATACCACTTAGAAGTGAGCAAGTTTTGTTTGGCACAAATAACAAAATTTAGAATTTTTTTCTTTTTGGGTACAGTCGTGGGGCCTGAACTCTGGGCCTGGGCACTATCCCTCAGCTCTTCAGCTCAAGGCTAGCGCTCTACCACCTGAGCCACAGCGCCACTTCCGGCTTTTTTCTTTTTGCTTATGTGGTGCTTGGGAATCGAACCCAGGGCCTCAGGCATGCAAGGCAAGTGCTCTACCACTGAGCCACCTTCCCAGCCCAAAATTTAGAATTTTTTATGTAGTATTTACCTACACAGAGAAGCTGCCTTCTTCAACAGAAGGTACAGAGCAAATCTTTAGGTGCATTATAGATCCATACAATGAGAAGATGGACCTATTTGGTAAATAGACCTAATCTTTGGGTTAGTTGTTCTCTCTTTGTCTAGGACTTTACCCAGGGCTATTCTCTTTTCACAGAACTTTGTTCAAGTAACTTAATCACTCTGTAGAACAATTTCCCATTCTTGGATATAGTTGTTTTAGAGGACTGTGGGTCTAACCTCACTTGACAATTTCTATAAAGATTACCTGACTCAACATATCTTATCTCATCTATTCCCTTGACCAGAAGGCTTTACTTCTGCGTGCTTTGTTACCCCGAGGCGATAAAATGAGCACTGAGACTTCATTGTCAATTTCTCCGAATAAAGTTCACCTTGCTGTGGATTAAGTGAGATTGAGTAGTATTTCTGAATTGAAACCAAAGTTCATTTGGAGTAATCCTACTATTTTGAAATCATTTGTTTTCCTAATAAATGAGATGTTTATTTGGTACAAGTTTAAAAAATCACCACGTTGTATGAGTTTCTTCCATGTAATATTATGTAACCAAATGAGAGAGCTTGGAAAGGCTGGTGTCATATCTTCCCAATTGGCCTGTAGCTTCTAGCTTCTGTGATGGATGTATTCTAGCTTGTGAGCGGAACAGTTTAGTGTCCTTTATAGACAGACCAGAGCAGCAGGAGGAAAGCAAGTTGGAGTGTGTGTGGCCCTTGCTTCAAGCAGATTGCAGCTTGGGGTGGAGACTGGCAGAGAAGCAGTCCTTTGGAGAAAGTGGTAGATTCAGTTCTAGGGTGGGCATCTAGGGTATGGGATATAATGGGCCTCTGAAGGTTTGGGGGACAGTGAAGGGATGATGTGGAGTTCATACACTGTTGGCCCTTGACACTAGTCAGTCTGTGGAATCAAGGAAGAGGAAAGCAGATTTTTTTTTTAAATTTTATTTTATTTTATTTGAGAACATACTGTACAGAGGGGCTACAATTACATGGGCAGGATAATGCATACATTTCTTACCAAGCATTGCAGCCTCCTCCTTTGTTTACCCTTCACCTCCCTTCCCAGCCTCCCCCCTCCCCCCACCCAATTATACCCCCCTCCCCCCCCACACCGACATTGTAAAGCTGGTTTTGACATGACATTTTGTACTTCTCATTGTTGCAACAGGTCCACCTGAATCCTTAAACGACTTGTTTGTCCCCATCTCCTCCACATATTATACTGACATCAAATATAGTGAAAGCGGGGGTACACTGTGGGGGAGGGACATACAAAGCAACAAAGAAATAATCTTATAAATGCGTTAGAAACACATGCATGAAAGAAACAAAAACATTAAAATACATATTTAAGGGTTCATTTTCCTAACATCACATTATCTGACCTTTTCCGCTTGACTCATACCTATACTAGATATTGCAAATAAGGGAAACCATGGGACCTATGCTTCTTTGGGCCTGGCTTACTTCACTTAATATAATTTTAGGAAAGCAGATTTTTGAGGAGTCTTCATTCTGAGAAACTGTGAAACCTGTCTACTTCATTTTTAAAGGACTGATCTGTTCACCAAATATCCCCAGAGTGGGAAGCATTCACATTCGTACAATTTTCTGATTGTTGAACTTATTACATACCTAAACTTCAATGTCTTAAAACATTTTCTGATGTTTGTCGTTCTAAAATGAATTGCACATATTTATCTTCTGGCTTAGTGACAGATTGGACATAATTTTCCCTTTTGTGCATTCACTGGAGCCTCATAATTCAGAGAGGATCTCAGGACTCAAGCTGTGTTAGCAGTTGCTGCTACACCAGTGTACCCTATTGTTATACCCAATCCTGGTGTGCACAGCTGGGACACCTGTTTATAATGTACATGATCAGCAAAAGAGTGATTGAAAAACCCCAGGCAGGCAAGTGGTGTTTTTGAGTAGTCATTGTCCATCAATAAAGAGACCTGAGTAGAAGAAGGTGAGGGATGGGTGTTGGGTACAGCCAACAGACCCCAGGAATAAGTGAGGGGACCTCAAGAAGATTGCTGGACTATAGCAAGCATACAACAAATTTCACTTGCTGTGATTGAGACTTTTTTTGATCCAATTCACTGCGAGCAGTTTCTGAGATTATGTAGGAGGCATACTGGTACTTATGTGGAGGGACAAATCCCAAGCGAAGAGGAGTGAAGAAAAGAGAGAGAACTTGGGGTGTGTGTGTGTGTGTGTGTGTGTGTGTGTGTGTGTGTGAGAGAGAGAGAGAGAGAGAGAGAGAGAGAGAGAGAGAGAGAGAGAGAGAGAGAGAGAGAGAGAGAGAGAGAGAGAGAGAGAGAGAGATGTCATAGTAATATAGACTTCAACTGATCTTATTAGGACTCTGGAGCAGAAGATCCCAGAGTTTCTTACCTGAAGTAAGAGGGTCAGGCTCTTTACCTCTTTACCTCACACCAATCAGTCATGTGATACAGGCTGCCTTTGGACAGGAGTGTGACCTTGGGTCAGGTGACCCTTTGACTGAGGTAATTTCTAGAGCAAGACTGAGCTCAGCCAACATACCTACCAGCTAGGGAAGCAACTCAGTTCTGAAGGGAAGATCTGGGCCACAACAGCACAGGACCTGAAACTTGGCATCTTGTGACTGGTGACTCTTTACTTGCAATTCTTGCCCTGAACCTTCCTCATTTAGTGCCCAGGACTCAAGTAAGTTAATGTATGTGTCATGCTTAGAAAGTACAGAAGAAGTGTCACTGTTACATGCTCTCTGGACTTTTCAGCTCTACTTTCCCTTCATAATATGGTTCTTTCAACTGCCAGGAGTTCAAAAGTGAGGGCTGTCATTATTAATTTATTATTTTCTTTACAAAAGAAAACAACTGATGATAGTAAAAAACAATGTGTTGCGTGTTTTAGTACTGGTGACATTTTTAGTTTTTGCTGGACAGATGCGCAATTACTGATATTGAAAGTTGAAAGTCTTGGTCATACAATGAATGAAATTTTTAGGGGTGTGTGCATGAGAGACAGAAAGAGAGAAGAAGGGAGAGAGTTCTTAGCCTCTGACAGAGAAATAGAGATAGTGGCTTCTAGTTGATGTGCCTTCCATCTTGTGTGCTGTTGCTGAGATGGGGAAAGGTATAATGAAAGGGGTTCTTGAGCGTATGATGGGGTCCTGTTCAGTCTTGTACTTTGTCCTGCCCAGTCACTCTGGTTCTAGACATAAATATGAGAGCACATGTCCACGCTAAGTAGAACCCTGATACGTAATTAAGTTGCTTTGTTTCTTAAACATGCCAGAATCATTCTTTTGGTGTTTTCAGTATTTAAATTCCATAAGTTCCATAAATATAGAACATGATCACCTGGAATATTTTAGAAATTTGGTTTTGATTCAAAGTAATGTTCTCGCTGGAGGTTTAGTGTCTGCCAACTTATTTTTTTATTCACTTGAGTACATAGCTGATTGTTTTGTACAAATTTGATCTCCTTCAGACTTGTATGGTACAAAGCATTTTGTGAAATGACTCTTCCCTACCCTGTATGGTAGCTGTGTCATATTGTTTATTTTTAATGAATTATCTGATTTCAACAGTAAAGTAGATGTAGTTATGAAACATGCCATACAACACTACGTTAAAAGCATGCATATTGCATCCTTAAAAGGGGGTATTAAGGATATTTATTTTTAGTCAAACCAGCAGAATATAGGAGGAAAGACTCTGAATGACTTTTAGAAAAAAAGATTTCTTAAATACATTCCTTTCTTAAGTTTAATTTTCTTTACTTGTACTTATTCTCCTTTTTAAGGAGAATAAGAATGTTAGGAATGAAGCATGAGAAATAATTTATGTAAATGTTTATTGTGAATTAATATTTGGAAAATGAAGATTGTATAAACACAGTAAGCAGCAAGATCAGTCAACAAGAAATTTTGTCTTAGAAACCCTTCTTGGATATTAACTGTAGTTGAATTGAGAAGTCACTTGTGGGCTTCATGCAGTAGTCCCTTATGACATTTGTCATGATCCAGGAACTCAATGGGGATTTTCTTACCTTTTTAAAAATTAAGACAAGAATATCTTAACACATTGACTGGGGGCATGTTTTTGGGAAATGTGTGGATAAATGACTTAAGGTTAATAGATACATAAAATGTATCAATGTTTAAATGTATCGAGTGGTAAACATCTATGGAAATACCACCATGAAACCCCTTTGTGCAATTAATAAATGCTAATAAAAAGTAAAAGCAAAGATGACTTTTAAAAATGGGCATTTTGGGGATTAAAATGTATTAAACCTCTTTTTAGAAAACCATTGTTGAGCTTCATCTAAGGGGAAACAAGAAGATTATGTGAGTATAGCTTTTAATTCTGAAATATGAAATTATGCCATTTGTGAGGATTATCCTTCACTGTGTAGGAGATAATATTTTGGATAAAATTATTTATTGTATCCAAAATTGACACATGCAAGAATTACTTTTACACATATATAAAATCTCAAGCTGGCCATAGTTATACTGTGACAGCTATGAAAAGGGTTTGTTCAGGACTCCATATTTACAAATCACTTAAGTCCTCCTTCCTTTCCTCTCTCCTTCCCCCTCCCTCTTTCCTCCCTCTCTCCCTTCCTTCTTTTCTCTTTTTATTTGTACACACTTAAGGTGAGTTTTAGTTGTATTTTGGTAAAAACAAAACCTTCTATCCTAGGCCGTAGTATTTTGAAACAGTATCTCTGTAGCTCAGGTTGGTCTGGAATCAAGATCCTATTCCTTTAGCCACCCAAGTGCTGTGGTCTCAACTGTGTGCTACCATGTCTATTTGACTACATATAAAATCCTATATAGTCACATATATAATCATATATATGTATATATATATATATATATATATATATATATACATATGCTCTTTAAGTAGTTGTATAAAGGAGTTGCTATTTATCAAAGCAATTTATGAATGCAATCATCTTGACCAGTGTCATTCTTTTCAACATTCGCACCCAGCCTTTCCAACTTAGCCCTTCTCTCATTTTTCTTAATTTTGTAGGATAAAAGTTGAATTTCTAAATTATTGTTTTTATTATTTTGTAGTGCTGGGAATTGAATACAAGGTCTCTCGCAAGCTAGGCAATGGCTTTACTACATTTTTAGTGTTCTTTGAGACAGTGTATAGCTCAGGTTAGATTCAAAAACTCCTAATCCTCCTCCTCTTGCTATACCCTGAAGTGTTTGGATTATAAATGTGAACCATCGTGTCCTGTTTTAGTTATGAGCTTTAAAATGTAAATGCAAACTAGAATATATTGTAGAGAAGAAGGCAACACTGCCTATCCAAAATATTTCTGCATCTGAAACAGTTTATTACTTTTATTTAGAATAAAAAGAATAATTGGTTTTTAGGTTATTTCACTTAAATTTAAATTTGTACCTAAAATATAGCATTGGGTACATAAAAACATATTTACTTAAATAACTAGTACAGAAGAAGTACATTAAGCTAGATTTTAACTGTGTACTAGGTTTTACAAACGGAATTCATAAATTACTGTTTATCATATAAGTAAAAGGCAGAAACGAAACACAGTAAATTCTAGCAAAACCACATTAATAGAATTTATATTTTCTCTGAAAATCAAGTACTACCTTTACACCCACAGAATACTCCAAAGTTGACCAAAAGGAAAGGAAGATCCTGTATCGGTGTTGGCTGTTTAGCCTAATGGTATAAATGAAATGATAAAAGAAAATGTGGGCTTATACTAATGGTCCAGTTTCCAATGTCAGATCTGGTGAATTAACTTTGAGAGTGGTTTGCTGAAAATTGATGATGATTTTTAGCACTTAGTGTCTTCAAAGCACTTTCCAAATGTTGAATAATTAATTGACACAACCCCCATGTGGGGGTTGAATAGCAAGCATGTCTTTCTGTGTACCAGGAAACCATTATGATAGAGTCTGGAAATGCTGCTTTTTTATTTTTAGAGATGTCTTTGCTTTCCAAGGTGACTAGCTTTTTCAGTGCTGGCCTGGTTTCCAATCACAGGGTCACAGGAGAAGTAACCAAGGATGTTGAAAACTTAAAACCTTTTTCTTTTCACACTTTCCTGGTAGGTTTCACTTTTTATTTCATCTTTCCTGGCTCATTATTTTGCTACACTAGTTATTTCGAAAATCCTTCATGAAGGTAGATTTCTTTTCTTTTCTGTTTTCTTTTTTTTTTTTGTCAGTTGTGGGGCTTGAACTCTGGGCTTGGGTGCTGTCTGTGTGCTCTTCAGCTCAAGGCTAATGCACAATGCCACTTCCGGTTCTCTAGTGGTTAATTGGAGATAAGCGTGTCATGGAGACTTTCCAGTGGGTCATGGAAGAGATTAGAAAGGAAATTCAAATGTTCATTATATTCAACAAAAATGAACACACAAATTACCAGCTCCTCTGGGACACAGCAAAGGCAGTACTCAGAGGCAAGTTTATAACTGAGTTCCTACATCAACAAATTGGAGAGATCTGAAACCAACAATTTAATGAGACATCTGAACCTCCTTGAAAAAGAGCAGCAAGCTAAATCCCAATCCAGTAGATGGAAAGAAAGAATTAAAATTAATTCAGAATTAAACAAATTAGAATCCAAAAAAAACATAGAATCAACAAAACAAAGAGTTGGTTCTTTGAAAAAAATAACAAAATTGACAGACCCTTAGCAAATCTTATCAGAGAAAGAAGAGAACCCCCCAAATAAACAGAGACGAGAATGGAAACCTCACCACAGAAGCAACCAAGATTCAGAACATTATAAGGGAATACTTCTCAAACCTTTATGCTAATAAGTTTGAGAACCTGAAAGAAATGGATCTTTTCCTAGCAAATATCGACATGCCGAAACTAAACCAAGATGAGTTAAACCAACTTAACAGGCGCATATCAAGCATTGAAATAGAAACAGCAATAAGAGACCTCCCAGCTAAGAAAAGTCCAGGACCAGATGGATTTACAGCAGAATTCTATAGGGCCTTCAAAGCAGAGCTCACACCAATACTCCTCCAACTCTTCAATGAAATTGAAAGAGAAAGTTCACTACTGAACTCATTCTATGAAGCCATCATAACCCCCATCCCAAAAGCAGGCAGGGACTCATCAAAGAAAGAGAACTATAGATCCATTTCTTTGATGAACATTGATGCAAAACTTCTCAACAAAATTTTGGCCAATCGACTTCAACAATTCATCCAGGTTGGCTTTGAATTGTGATCCTCAGATCTCAGCCTTTTGGAGTAGCTAGGATTACAAGTGTGAGCCACCAGTTCCTGGCCAAGAAATAATCTTTCTAACTGTAGCTTTTTTTTTTTTTTTTTTAACTTCCTGGCTTTAACTTAATCATTGAGTCTGAGAAAAAAATGATTGTATACTATATGTGTCTTCTGGTATATTATAGGCAGTTGAGCTATCTGACAGTAGATTATGAATTCGTATTAAACAATTAAGAGAGATCATGAGGTATGCTAATTTATTTAAAGTTTTGATGCTATATAATTATATGTATTTATAGGATATAGTGTAACATTTCAGTAGGTGCTTATACTGTGTAATGATCAGATCAAGGTAATTGATATAACCCATTTCTTTGTGTTGGGGACATTCAGAATTCTCTTTTACTTATTTTGAAATATATAATAAATCATTGCCAACCATAGTTATGCATTGGACCCTGGTACCTCTTAACCACCTTCCCAGATTAGAGAGACTAATTGAGACTAATTGAGGATAGCATTTAGTGGCTAGATGTAACAGTTGCGTTAGTATATCTGAAAAGAGTTTAAGAAGTGAAAGGTCATAAATGAAGGCTTGACAGAACAGTCTTGAGGAGAACTGGTAGATTAGAATTTAGGAGATGAGTGCTCACTCACCCTGACCTACCTGATAATACCCGCATCAGCCAGGCTAATTCCCAGTTTGTTTGTGTTGCCAGCGTCAGGATGTCTACTGATTAGCTCTCTGGAGAGATTCAGGATGACGTCACTGTGGCTTGTATGGAAGGACATCCATCCCTCAGCTCCTCAATCTTTGAAATAGGAAAGAGCCAGGTCCTTACTTGGAGACCAGTTAATCTCTTTATGCTTTGAGCAACTCATCAGATAACAAAGAGAATGCTGTGATAATTATTTCTGATGAATGTTCAGTGTCTTTGAGTGTGATTAGCACCTTTAAAAGCTGAGAAGAATTAGCTTCTTTGTCATTTCAAACAGGGTGAAATCCTAGATATCACACACATTTTAGCTCACATTTGTTTACTGGGCACAGGCACAGGTTTTTAATCTTGAGGTTTTAGGGTCCATCGTTGGGCTTCAGGGAGACCTACCAATTCCCAGTTAATGTATAATGTGTCCGTATGCCATGTATATGTATGTATCTTTATATATTGGGTATATCTATATTGTTTTTCACTCACAAGTGGTCATGTTAGAGCTTTGACCTACCACCAACAGCTTAATATTTAAGAAGGCCTAATGTCCCTCAAGAATATTTAGGAGACAAGAAATGTACTCCCTGCCTTATGTATGTACATCACCTTGACAGTAAAATTAAATTTAACCAAAAAAGAATATTTACATAATCCCTTTCAAATAACAAAACAAGGGCTGGGCCACTAGCTACCACCCTTCCAAAATGTGAGTGGAGACAAGATCCTAATCAAGCCCAGGTTATCGCCTCTAAAAATGATTTTACCAGAGAGATCTGAAAAGGTAACCATACAGCCCAAACCAGTTAATGTTGTTATTTAACCACAGCCCATCATCTCTGGAGAGGTCACGATCAACTCTATATTCTCTGCAGTTACTCATGAGTCTTCTTTACTATGAGATCTGAAGATGTGTTCATAGGCTAAGACAACGTCAGTCATTTGTAATTTAGCTTATTTTCAGACATAGGGGCATTCAGTTGCATGACCAATTGCTCACTGATACACAAAAGCACTCTATAGAACTCGTATAGTTGGTTTTTTTTTTTTAATACTGGGATTGAACTCAGGGCCTAGCACTTGCTAGGCTTGTACTTTACTGCTTGAGCCATGCCCCAGCTATCCTTTTTCTTTAGCTATTTTTGGGATAGGGTTATACACATGTTTTTGGACTGGCCTGTGCCATTATTCCACTATTTATGCCTTTGCATAGCTCCGATATCAGACACTTGTCACTATAACCAGTGTTTTATTAGTTAAGTTGGGGACTTGCAAATATTTTTTACTTAAGCTGGCTTCAAACCCTGAATCTCCTAATTTCTGTACCCTAGAGGCTGAGATTACATATGTGGGTCACTGGTGCCTAGCCTATATACTTCTTATTTTAAGATCTGTAGTTGTTTTTCTGAAAATTTATGTACTTAATCTTTGTAAATAAAATCATGTTTAGATAAAACCATGATTATAACTCACCATGCTTCAGAAACTTGATATTTAAAGAAACATTGCAGTAGAGGAGAAATCAATAAATAACCAAAACAAGACAAAAACATTAGACTGCTTTACTTGAAGTACATGGTTTTTATTTATTTTTTTTTATGGTGTGGGAGTTTAATAGCTTATGCAATTATAGCCACATTTTAATTATATGTTTATATTTTGAAATTACAATGCACAAATTTCATCAGATTTTCAGAAGGCCTGTGGCTCAAAAAAGGTTAAGAACATGTAGCTTGAAGTGCCAGAATCTTATGCATGTTTATCTAGACAGCCTTCTAGACCAGTCATGTTGGCACACACTTGTAATCTGAGTACTTGAGAGGCTGAACTGGAGGCTGTTCTGGTCTATATAACAAGGCCCTGTCTGAAAAAGAGAAAAAAGGATTCTTCTACAAATCTGAGGATTTGAACAACTGTAGAAATTTAAAGAAAGAACTTTGATAAGCAATAAGATGTTAGAACAAGATAGAGTTCAGAAGTGTTTAGGGATGAGTAGAGGCTTGATTAAAAATATATCAGACTAGACAAATCTAACATTATATATTATCACAATACAAGTAAGAAAGATGAAACCAATAACTCTCAATTAACTTAGGGCCTGGAATTGAGGATAAGGCTTGACATCTATAGATAATCCATGAATTTCATTATAGTCAGGTATTGGAACTATTTATTCATGAAATTCTCATTCATTTTGATTATTTTTTTTAAAGGATTGGAGCTAGGGACATAGCTCAGTGGTATAGAATGTGCCAAGCATGGGCAACACCCTGGGTTTAATCCTTAGTACCACACACAAAAACGAAAAAGATAAAATATAGCTTTTTGGATTGTAGTGATTGATTTGGGATTTATTTCTACTTCTATACTTATTGACCTGAAGTACATCATGCAGTGGTAGTTCTGGCTCTGACATCAGCCTGGATGGTTAGAGTTGCTTTACCACTTCCAGCTGAGGTCTCGGGAGATGCACTTGACATTCCTATGTCCCTGGATAGAAAATAAACATCACAGCAGCAGTACCGATTTCTGAGGCTAGTTTGTGAGAAATCAAATGCTGTAGTGTGTGCTAAGAACAGTACCTGTTTCCTGGCAAGGAGTTGGTAATTTTATATGTATACTTTCTTTGAGTGGGTGTATGAGGGGATGACAGGTTAGATACTGGGGCTGAAGGACAGAAATAAGAATTCAGGAGCTGGTACTGTGAATAAATGAAAATTTGTGGTTTATACTGCTGACACTGGTCTGAAGACACTTGGTTTGATTTACTCTGTCTAGGACCTCTTGAATGGTGTATTTCTAAGTTTGCAAATTCAGAATTACACAACTGTAAAAAACCTAGAAAACACACGTGAGAATAAATATATAAGGTATTTTTTCATGTCCTTAAAGGAAGTATATCACTTTATATAACAGGTCCATCTACAAATCCCTATTGATGTAAACACTAAACAGCCTTTCCCATAATGTAGCAGGTAGTCCATTTTTTGTTCATTAAATAACTGAAATTCTTGGCTTGAAATATATTTTTATAATGTTGGAGCTAGATTATTATTGTTGTTATTATTATTATTAGTTATTAGCCAGACAATTTAGCAAATGAATTGAGGTCCTCTTTGGGCAGAGGGAAAGGATGCTCTGGAAGTGGGAAAGAAGAGAGTTAGCTATCTCACATTCTCCGTGAACGGCTTCCTAGTCTTTTTTAAAAAAGAAATTTATGTATTCATTTACTTTCTTCCTACTTTTTCATGATGGCCCCCAAAGGCACAAGAGATTGGAAGAAGGAGGCTCCAGGACTTAAAACACAGAAGGAATAGCACATTCACATGGGAGTTATGTGGCCGTATTGCAGAATATCAGAAGAAGAAAGTGTGCCAGAAGATGCTCTGGAAGTTAGCGAGGACATGCTTCTAGAGGCTGGAAGGGCGAGGTCAAGGCATCAGCAAAGTTAGTTTCCAGTTGAGGCCTCTCTTCTGGGCTTGTAAATGGCTGCCTTCTTGTTATCAAGTGGCCTCTTGTCAGTACATGTATGGAGAGACAAGGAGGAAAAGAGTGAGTGAGTGAGAGAGAGAGTGTGTGTGTGTGTGTGTGTGTGTGTGTGTGTGAGAGAGAGAGAGAGAGAGAGAGAGAGAGAGAGAGAGAGAGAGAGGAAGAGAGAGGAAGAGAGAGAGAAAGAGGGAGCAGGAGAGAGGGAAGGGGGTAGGGAAGGGGGAGGCGGCGTGAGGGAGAGAGAGGGCAATAGAGAACTAGAGAAGGTCACCTCCTGGTCTTTTAATGCAACTGTGTGTTTCTAAGAAGTTGTATGTAAGCTTTATTGTTTTTTACTTGCTGCAGAGCTGGGGATCAAACCCAAGACCTTGCTCATACTAGGCAAGCACTTGAGGCTAGATCTTCAGCATGTTGTTTTGTTTTTTTGTTTTTAAAGACAAGGTCTTGTCACTTAACTTAGATTGATTAGTTTTAACCTGAAATCTTTTTGCCCCCACCTCCAGAGTGCTGGGATTATAGACATATACTACCATATCCAGCTTCTTGTTTTTTTTTTTTTAATGGAAAAAAAGATAGTGTGCTTGAGTGCTGTTTTTCTCTTCATTTATATTTGAATTTAAGAATTTTTTGAAGGTTTCCCTCCCTTGAGAAATTGACTATTTGAGAAATGGTGACTATTACAGATCTCTAGATATATTATTGGCTACTCATACTTCTGGAGTTAGGAAAGATATTGGAAATAAAATGTGATACTACAGTTCATTTCATTACATTCATTAAGAGCCAGGTTCTGGTAATTCATGCTTGTAATCCTTGATGTTCAGGTGGCTGAAATGTGCAGGTTTATGGCTCAGGGCCAGGTTGGGGAGAAAGGTTTGTTCTAATCCAGCTCCAAAATACTCAGCAAAGAGCTGGGCTGGAGATGTGATTTAAGTGATAAAGTACTAGCTGAGCAAGTACGAAAGTCCTATGTTCAAATCCCAGTGCTGAAAAAAAAAGAATATGTATGATATACAAGCAAACTTGTTTTTTCCTTTTGATAATCTCATTTAATGATTTATCAATTATGTATGTTTCTATTGTGATCTCTTGTTATTTTGAACTTTACTATTATTACTTTTGTATTATAAAAACATATATCTCACTATGTAGCTCAGGCTGGTCCCAAACTTGGCCATGTTTTAGGTGGTGCCACTACTCCTGGCATGGTACTCCTCTTTTAGGATCATGTGGAAAATAAGTTAATCTAATTGAATTGGGATGCCCAAATCATTTCTGTAGGCCATTTACACTTTTTGTGGACCCTAGATGGTATTCAGATGACCTTCATATGAGTCTAAGGTAATCCCTGAGCCATGACCAAAGGGTTGACATGGGCTGGATATTTCATTTTTTTCTATTTCTAGATTTGAAATTGGCTAGTAATTGCTTTGAATATTTGGTTATGAGAAATGATATTAGTTATACAGAAACCTTCTGATCTACAGAATGGTTCTGTGTCCTTTATGAGATACTAAAAGTCTTTGGAGAGTTCTTTGTCAACCTTCCTTGCATTTGAGATTTATTCTGCATAATCCAAATAGAGTTATACATCCTAATGCCTAATGGCCTATTAGGGAAGACATTTGAGATGCACTTAGTAAACAGAATACCACAAGAATGCAAGAATAGGCTCCAAAGTACAAAGGGGTAGGTGCAGTAGCTCTGATCCGCAGTCCTCGTTAATTGGGTGATGGAGAGCAGGAGGATTGTGGGTCAAAGGCAACCCAGTGAAAGCCTGTCTCAACCAATAGAAAGGCTGGGGATGGTGGTGCACACTTGTCATCCCAGTTACTCAGGAAGAATAAATAAGGAGATAACGATCCAGGGAGGCTGGGGCACCCATGTGAGAGACTCTATTCAAAAACAGCACACACACACAAAAACAAAGTCTGGAAGAATGGCTTAAATGGAAGATCACTTGCTTAGCAAGCTCAAGGCCCTGGGTTCGAACCCCAGTACTACTGAGAAAAAAAAGAAAAGTTTAGCAGGTAAGTGAGATTCACAGGTGCAGAGGCAATTGAAGCTTGTTTTCACATAGCTTCAGAACATGGTCACTGCTAAGCTCTCCATGGGGCATTTTTATCATTTCCATTTTATTCTCCCATTTTTCTGCAAGTGACTACCAGCATTTCCTCTTGCTATTAACTCTCGGCAGTTACATAGTATTCAGACTCAACTTGCTCAATATATGATTTTCAGACTTATTTTTACCGTCCTAAGTATTGTGGGAAACCATGGTAGATTGAGGAGTTAGAGATAGCTAACTTTTCTTGTTGTGGTTAGTTATACCAAACACAATTGTCTTCAGTAATGACAAAAAGTAATGGATGCTTGGGAATAGAAAAATAAATGAATTATGACATTTTCTTTCTTTTTTCCTTCTCCCATTCCCCATAGTTGGACATCCAACAATTTTTCCCTCTCTATCAGACCATTTCTGTCAGCATGCAGATACGTTCACCTTTCTCCACCTAATAAACACTCCTACTCTAGATTCCCCCAGCTTTTCTGCCATCTTTTACAGGGAAAGCCCTTTTAAAAGGGTTATCTAGGGTGCCAGGCATGCACCTGTAAGCTTAGCACTATGGAGACAGATAAAGGAAGATCACAAGTTCAAAGCCAGCCTGTGTTACTTAGAGTGACTATGATCCAAAAGAAACACATTGTTCCCTTTGCTCCTAGAATCACCTGTTAAACTCCAGCCTGGCCTGTCTCCCACCATCTCACTACAACTGTTGTCAGGGCCACCTTCTGAAAAGATGATCAACTATGATAATTGTGTTAGAGCAAGACACTTCACTGTCCCCTCTCAGAAAAATGACATAGCAAATATTGAAATGTATTATCTTAGTGGTGTGAGTGGTGTCATCTAAATAACAGCATACAACCTGCATGACTATTAACAGTGTATGACTTTTTCTTGGACCAGCTATGACTTAGTTTTCAGGAGGTCTAGTGTTTTTTATTTAAGATTTTTAGTACATATGAAATTATAGAAGCTAATAGAATTCATTGTGACACTTTCATATAGGCAGTGATATGGTTTGAACATGGCTACCTTTCCATCACCCCTTATGATCCCCTCCCAATCTCCTTCCTCTTCTCTTATAATTTACATATGGGACAAAATATGATACTTGTCTAAGTCTGGTTTATTTCACTTCACACAACGAAGCTCTCCGCTTCCACTCATTTTTATTGGCATCATTATTTTATTGTTATTTTGCTGTGTTGTATTTTCTGGAGGGATTGTTTCATTGCTTTTGTGATCTGTGTCTGCTTTACAAAGGTCATAAAGGCCCTTGGGCATTGCGCATTTAGACAACTTTTTCCTGCGATAGACCATGTTTATCTCTTTATTTTCTCACCTTAACCACTTGCTTTACAAAGCCTGCTCTGCCAACAGTGTTTAAACATGTTTCTGGGATTCTTTGTTATTATTGTGTGGAGCCCACTTGTGCCAGTTGATGGCACCTGGGTACCAGACCGATCTCCTCCCCATACCCGAGTGCACTCACTTGATTATTGACCTGTGCTCACCTCTAGATGCTGGTGTAAGTGTGGCTGGAATTCTTGGGAAAGTTTCCTTCAGATAGGTGGATGCTGCCACTCTGGACCTTTTCTACATAGTAATTTGTTAGATAGTAAGCATTTCTTTTTCACTATTGCAAAGCCGTGATCTGATGTAGGGAGAAGCCATGATAGTTGTAGTCACTGTTAAAAGAAGAAACGACTTAACAACACTCAGTATATTTCAATGGCCAAAGTGTCAGTTGTCACCAATGAGGATAAAGTGTCTTCTTTTTGAGAAAGTTTAGCATGCAGCCATTGTATTGTAATTTGCTCAAACAAGTAGCCACTGAGATATTTTGGGAAGCATCTTCTTGTGAATTGTTTCTCACAAAAGAACATACATGTGTGTCTCTGTATACACATATATTTGAACTCAGGGCTTTGTGCTTGTCAGACAGGTGCTCTACCACTTTAGCCATACCTCCAGCCTTAAAAAAATAACCTCCTTGGTTATTTTTGAGATAAGATCTCACTTTTTGCCTAGGCTGGCCTAGGCTGCCATCCCTCTAGCTCTATCTCCCATATAGCTAGACGATACGTGTGTACCACTCTGTTCAGCTACTAGCTGAGATGGAAGGTCTCATGAACTTTTAAACCACTACCATCTTCCTGATCTCCACCTCCTGAGCAGCTAGGAATGCAGGCTTGAACCACTGATGCCCAGCACAAATGAACCTGTATTTGTGGTCTTGCTCTTCCTTCATAACCCTACTCAAGAGAAAGCTTTTTTTTTTTTTTTTTTTTTGCCAGTCCTGGGGCTTGAACTCAGGGCCTGGGCACTGTCCCTGATCTTCTTTTGCTCAAGTTTAGCACTCTACCCCTTGAACCACAGTACCACTTCTGGCTTTTTCTATTTATGTGGTACTGAGGAATCGAACCCAGAGCTTCATGCATGCTAGGCAAGCACTCCACCACGAAGCCACATTCCCAGCCCCCAGAAAGCTTTTTTTTCCCCCTGTGGGGAAATACTGTTTTCACACACACACACACACACACACACACACACACACACACACACACACACAACACTTCAAAATAAATGTCTGTTAACCTTTGAAAGTATGTATTTCTTTGTTTTAACTTTTTACAATACTGGAGATTGAACCCAAGGCCTCATGCATGCTAGGAAAGCTTTCTTGCCAATTAAACTACTCCCAGTCTTTCTTTTTTTTAAAAAAAATTGTAAAGGTGATTAGAGAGGGGTTACAGTTATATAAGTCAGGTAAGGATTACATTTCTTTTTGAACAGTTTTGCCCCTTTCCTAATTTTCTCCCAGTTTTTTTCCTTCTTCTCCCTCCCCCCCAAGTTGTACAGTTCATTTCCAACATAGTATCTAGTGAGTATCACTGCTGAATTAGCTCAACCTTTGTCCCATTGCTTCAGTGCTTCCCCTTCCCTTCCCCAAATCAGATCAACGTATATATAAGACAAAGGATACAGAAATAAAAAACACAGACAAAAGGGGGGAAAACCAGAAGAAAAATAAGGAAGAAGAACCCCAAGAACTGAAAACAGTACAACAAAAATAAACAACAAAACCTCTTGCTTCCATTTCTTGGAGTTCATTTTGATCAGCATCATTTTATATGATCATATGCACATACCTATTGAACCATTGTGATTGTCTCCTAAGAATACATCCACACAGTCTTTTTATCTGGCTTTTGAGACAAAATTTTCTTTCCTTTGACCAGACTGGCCTTGGACTTGTAATTTTCCTGTTTTGGCCTCCTGAGTAGCTGAGACTATGGAGTTTTTTTTTTTTTTTTTTAATATTGGGAGTTGAACCCAGGACCTTGCATAAGCTGCACACATGTTCTTCTAAGCTTTATCCTAACTGAAAATGTGTATTTCTTTGGAGTTTGAAGCTGTGCAAAATTTTGAGTGAAGTTTCTTCCCGAGTAGCCTCAATGATGAAGCTGTTTCATTTTTTAAAAAATTACTTTATGTGACTAGGTTGTGGCATGGACTGACAGAGTAGCACTAAATAGAAAAGTTCTGCAGTGCACTGACCCGAAGCTATGCAGCTGCAGTGATACAGATGAAAAGGCGTAGAGAAAACAGTATTTGATATTCAGAGTGCCAAAGGATTCTCTAAAAAACCTAACCAGACTTCAAACTGAAATATGACAGCCCCTCCATATTCAGAATGCTTTTTTAAAAGATGATTTATCTTGGGACATTTATTCATTTGCACATGCATGTGGTTTTTAGATTGCTTTCACATAATATCTTTGTATGCCAAGGTGACTACATCATATACTTTTTACCACCAAAAAAAAAACCTTCACAAAACTGTTTATCTTTTTATAATTACTTTCCTTTGCTTACGCCTACAGGTATGGGGCTTTGGCTGGTAATTTTAAAAAGATGTATCACACATTTGCTTTTAACAATAAAAAGACATAGCGATTCTCCTGTGGTTCTATACACTGGTAAATTTAGATCTGTCATTACCGTGCTTCATTTAAAATACAGAAGTCTTCATGGATTATCTCTGAAACTTCCAGCAGTGGACAGAATTGAAACTCTACAGTAGTGGTAGGAGGTGGTTTATACCATTCTCGAGGTTCTTCCAGGAGGTTGGAAATAGGGTTTGAGTCCATATTGCAAAAATACTAGTAAATTTTGCCCGTATTATTCAGAATATACCAGTGTCTAGCAGGGGCCTTACCGTTGCTTCATTCTGAAGGGCCAAAGGAATGGAATATTTGACAACTTAAAGTCATAGCCCTTATAAATTGGTAATAAACTCACATTAGTTAGTAGTACTCCTTGAGTAAGGAGTCATCTGTCAGACTGTGATATAGGCCAGTCTTGGGACAATATAGATCAGTATAAGAAAGTCTAGGGGCTGAGAAGGTGGCTCAGTGGTAGAGCACTTGCCTTGCATGCCTGAGGCCCTGAGTTCGATTCCTCAGCACCACATAAGCAAAAAAAAAAAAAAAAGCCGGAAGTGGCACTGTGGCTCAAGTGGTAGAGCGCTAGCCTTGAGCTGAAGAGCTGAGGGACAGAGCCCAGGCCCAGAGTTCAGGCCCACGACCGGACCAAAAAAAAAAAAAAGAAAGTCTAACCTTCCCATCTTTGCTTTGCTACTTGGGTCTACTTTCGAACAGTCCAGCTTTCTATCTTCCATTGAACTTCTCCTTCTATTCAGCTCTCCTTTCAAGTTTTTACTCTCTTTCCCCTGAAAATGTGAGGTTCTGTATTCTCTTAATAGTATGTAGTGGTTGGTGGTTGGAGTCCTTTGACTTTTCCCCTGCGGGTCTCTGTGCTGAGCTTTAGATCTTATTGATTAGGTACAGAGTTGTAGTGTAGTCACCATCTTGAGTTGAATCCTCAGGTTTAGGAATGGATCGAGGCAGAGTTATATATGGCTGGAAGAGCAGCAAGAAAGAAGCCAAGACCTCTGGGCCTGGACCGAAGTTGGTGGCTGACCTTGTTTGAAGGACAGAGTGGAAAGTGGAATATGGGTGAGAGAAGCCAGGAGGTCACTAGAACCAAAGTTGTAGTTGGAAGACAGAAGCTGAGACAACGTGAGATAGTATTTATTCCAAAATAACAATGACATTGTCTGTGTGGTCATGCATGTGTGTGTGTGCATGTGTGTCTGTAGGTGTGTGTGTGCTTGCACACACGTAATTTATTTGAGAGAGAGAAATGTCTGTAGTTTCTTTTTAACATCTTTAGTCTCTAATATTCTGTTATAGAAGGCTAAATTGCCAGGATCTTCATTTTCTACTGCCCACACAGTCTTTCCCTTGTGACTGTTCAGCCACAAGTGGCACTTACACTTCAGTCATTTTCTTGAGGTAATCTCCTGTGCCTACCCCAGGTGTACCTAGTGTGCTGGGTTTTAGTGACTGGATGCTATGGAGAGCTGAACCTTGAGGGTGTTGTACGAACTTTGGCTGTAACTGTTCCTATACTGAATGGTGTAGAAGTGCCCCAGCGGAGGCCTGACATGCTTTACCCAGACCTCTCCAAAGTACTTCAGAAAGAATGTCATCTATGGGATGACGAAGTACCAGCTGTTAGAAACCTCATGGAGAGGGAAGGTGATTGGGGGTGATTTTTTCCTTCAGGATCATAGCTCACTTTGCAGCCTTGGATGTCCTTAAACTCATGATTCTCTTGTGTCAGCCTCCTAAGTTTGGGGATTACAGGCAAGTACTATCATACTAGGAAGCGATTAGTCATTAAGGTACCTTCAGGTACACTGTGGATTTGTATTTGTATTTTCTAGGCTGTTAGTACTTCCTGATCAAGAAATTTGCTGAAATGCTAGACTCATTTACTCATGTTTTTGAATTTTTCTCACGTCATAAAATGCTTATTGGATAGTGTGTGTGGCATTCTGTATCAGGAGTCTTGAAGCTGGAGGCTTCTGACTCTGGGGCTTTAGTTATAAAAGGGAGGGAAGAGACGGAGAGGGAGAAAGAGAGAGACAGAGACAGAGACACACAGAGAGGGACATACAGAGATGTTTGACCTAACTTATTCCCAGCACTGACTGGAAATGAACAGGATCCTAACTGACATAGAAACAGATTTATCCAGTGAAATAGATTCTGCACTGGGAACTTGAATTATGATTTTGGTTCTGCTGTGACTTCCTAATGTACTTAGAGCATTTTGTAGGAATTGTCTGGTCTCTAACCTAGTCTCCATATGATACCTATCTTCTTTCTAGCTGTTGACACATATTGAGAAAATAACTAGTGTGGAACTTGTAGTATACGAAAGCAATAGCTTCTGTTGTTTCCAGGTAAATTGCTCAGTGTGTCCTGCTGTCCTCTCCTTGGTTTCATGGTTGTATGGGACACACGGAAACATCACAGATGGGATTGTTTTGCTGAATTCATTAGTTTGCCTTTGTCTGCTTTTTTAGTTTATTAAGAACTTTGCATTCTGGCCCTGTCAAAGGTGCAGATGGTTATGCTTTCAAAACGCCTTATTGCCACAATAGCAGCCATTTAAACCAGTCTCTGCCCAGGCCTCAATTTCATCATTTTTGGGACCAATGATTTGGTGTTACAGAAGAAGGTGATGCTTGTCTACCGATAACTCTGGGTCTGAGTCTCCAGTGAGGCCCCACCCACCTGTCTCCTCCCACAGATTCCTCAGGAGGGCAGCCATATTAAATGAGCCCAGGGCTTGGCCCTTGCATATCCAGGAAGGGAGCACTTGGGTTTTAGAGTCAGACAAATCTGAGTGTGAATGTCCATCTTTGCTCTCAGGCTGTATATCCTCAGGCTCTTCACATTCTGGCCATCGGACTGGGTTTCTTCCTGTGCGAAGTGGAGCTAGAAATAACTCCAGAGTTGTGGATCATTGTGAAACTCAGGGAGCCATCCACAGGGACCAGCAGCAGTGAGGGCACTACCAAGTGTCTGTGTGACCTTTCATTGTGGACAGTTCTTTGGCATTGTGCAAGTCAGTTGTTTTACTACACAAGCGAAAGTATTAGTATTCATCTTGCCCAGTTTTTCATTTCTAATTTAGGAAATCATGAATTTCAGAAAACTAGTTGTTATCAAAACTATGTCAGGGAACACCCCAGGATACATTTTCTTCTTTTATTTATATCCATCCTTTTCTTGTTTTCTTTTTAATTTCACTTTTATTCTGATTTTAAAACTTGGCATATGGGATCATTTTAAATTTCTTCTTCCTAGCCATAAACATTACACAAGCAGTGTGTGTTTCCCAGGGTGACCACCTTTCAAAAATACCCTGCTGGCTTGTGGCCAGTCTTCAGCCATGTTCCCAATCAGTCCTCTGAGTATTATCAAACAAGTCGAGAAATTTGACCCTGGGATATCAAAAGTACGTGCTTGATGATTCCCTTCCTTGATGGCCTGCACGTTACCTCATGTTTAGAAGAGGAAAACTTCTCTTGTCCCTTGTTTCTGGCTCCCACTTGGGACTTTATAAGCTTAGAAACAATTTTGGAAGAGCTATCTGCTGATTCCTCAGAGCCAGACAGAGCCAGATTTCAGTTCGCTGCCTGCCAGTTGCTAGCAATGTGACCTTCATGAACTTGTGCCTGCCTGGGACAAATTAAGGACATTGCTGCATAGTACGACTAGCTACCATGTGTTGTCTGCAAGCTGTGTGCCTAGTAGCTGCTATGCAGTGTTTCTGGCTTCCCCGCCACAGAACCACGTGACTAAACCCATTTATCAGATGAGAAAATGGAGATTAGAATTAAGGGCTTAACATTTACATTCATTTTTAATACTTCATTTGTTCATAGATGTGTGTGTGTGTGTGTGTGTGTGTGTGTGTGTATACATATACACATTGGTGTGCTGGTACTGAGGCTTAAACTCAGGACCTTATACCCTCTCAGTTGGCTTTTTGGCTTAAAGGTGGTGCTTAACCATTTGAACCACACCTTCACTTCCTTTAGAAATTCTTTACTAATTTATTTGAAAGAAATTATGTAGGTGGGGCAAGGTTGGGACAAGTAACATCACTTCAGATTTACCCACATATCAATACTGTAATCCTAGCTACTTGGGAGGCTGAGATCTGAGGATCATGGCTCAAAGCCAACCTGAGCCCTGTCCATGAGACTCTCTCTAATTAAGCACCAAAAAAGCCAGAAGTGGAGTTGTGGCTCAAGTGTAGAGCATGAGCCTTGAGCACAAAAGCTCAGGGACAGTGCCCAGAACCTAACTTCAAGCCCCAGACTCACACACACACACACACACACACACACACACACACACACACACACACACACACATACACACACACACACACACACACACACACACACACACACACACACTCTTCATGCAGAGGCTGAATAACTAAAGTACAGATAGCTAAAGTGAATAATTGAGTGAGATGTAATGAAGCAGTTGTTGGTTTGGCTACAATCTAGATGGCCTTTACATAACGTAGTGAGTAGTTTTTATCTGTAGGTGCTTATTATGTGCTTGTCTTTCAAAGACGATCACAAACCCAAGCAACTCAGTGACTGTAATAGAGATAGGTGTAGAGAGCTGTGATGTGTGGAACTGGTCTTTCTGGTGGACTGTTGGGTTTCTGGAATCCCAGGCTAGGTAGGAAGACTGAGGTCCCCATCAATGCTGGAATGCAACAGCCTCATTTGCCTCATGTTTGGCTCTTCCTTTTAGCTTGGCTGGGAGGACTGTGAAAATTAGAACAAATGGAGAGTGGAAGAAAGAAATTCTCACTGATTTAAAGACTTCTTGGCAAAGGGAATTTTTCTATGATATTTAAGTGAAGAAACAATTTTCCATTGTCACACAGTGGCTTGTGAAATGGATTCAAGTTGGTTAGAGTTCATAGGCCCAAAGCTCCACAAAGGAGATGGAATGACACAACACACATTTTCAAAACAGAGTCATGTTTTACTTTGATCTTTAGCTGTCTGTGTTTTTCCGGACAATTGAGTTTTTTGAGATAAAGTATAAAAAGTTCACTTAGACATGTGCCTATGTAATTTTTTCTTAGAGTAGATTTTCCTCAACTGATTATAGTTAATTTTATTTATGTCTCTTAGAAATGATAGTAGTATTTATCCTGTAATTTTTAGCTCTTTGATAAATCTTTCTAATCAAGTGCCTGGTACTTCCAACTTACTTTTAGAATACCATCGCTATATGTTTATTAACTAGTTGCTGGAATCTCAAATGCATTTCCATATAGAAAGCAATGTGGTTAGAATGTGGTTGAAAGTTCCAGCTTTCAAGTGCATACTAGCTTATTTCACATGTAATGTACACCAAGCAGTACTATTAGCACTATGCAATTATTCGTAGTAATCAATATGGATTCATGATTTAGTAGCTGTGTAATCTTTAATTTCTTAACATCCTTAAGTTTTAGTTTTATCTGTAAAATGAAATTTCTTTTTCCTTGTTGACAATACCAGGGCTTGAATTCAGGGCCTTTCCTTCTCCCTGCCCCTTTCCCCTTTCCCCCTCCCCCATCCTGGGGCTTGAACTCAGGGCCTAGGCACTGTCCCTGAGCCTCTTTGTGCTCAAGGCTAGTGCTCTACCACTTGAGCCACAGTGCCACTTCTGGCTTTTTCTGAGTGGTTTATGGAGATAACAGTCTCACAGACTTTTCTGCTTGGACTGGCTTTGAACTGTGATCCTCAGCTATTAGCCTCCTGAGTAGCTAGGATTATAGATATGAGCTACTGGTGCCCAGCTGGGACCTTTTCTTCTTGTTGAACATTTTTGCTCATAAGTTGCACTGTACTACCATGCTTCTAGACCAGCTTTTTGCTGGTTAATTAGAGATGGAGTCTCACATACTTTTCTGCCAGGCTGGCTTCAAAGGACAGTCCTCTGATTTCAGCTGGGAATGTAGATGTGAGCCATCAGCAGCCCGGTTTATAAAAGGGATTTTATAATAGCATTTGTTTCATGGACTGGTAATGATGTTTAAATAATTCATATAAAGCACTTATATTAGCTTGTGTTATTATTAATGTAACTTGGTGACATTTGAACTAAACAGAATTTGATGAGTTGACCTTAAGCCCTAACCAAGTAGTAAGTGTTTCTTTAGGAAAAGTAGGTATTGTGTGTTTGACAAGATGGGAATATGGTGTCATCAAGAACATTCTGCTTCCTCTTTTCCAGAGACACTATGGATTGCACAGCCAGTCCTGAATTTCCTAGGCTTTGCTTTCATGATCACTGAGCTTTGATCTCTAAGGACTCCCTTCATCTCCTTCCCTGCTCTACTTTTGTAGTTGTGTGTGTTAGCTGCTGAGCAGAGGTTTAGGATGGCTTTGTGCATCAGCATGTTTTGCCTCAGTGTGTGATACTGCAAGAATTTGAATGTTCAGGAACATTTTACTAATTGTGTGTGTGTGTGTATATATATGTGTGTGTGCACGTGTGTGCATGTGTGTATGTGTGCATGCATGGGCATGTACATGCATGCTAGTTCTGGGGCTTGAACTCAGGGCCTGTGTGTGGTCCCTGAGCTATTTTGCTCAAGACCAGTGTTCTACCACATCAGCCTATAACTCCACTTCCAGATTTCCTTCCTTCCTTCCTTCCTTCCTTCCTTCCTTCCTTCCTTCCTTCCTTCCTTCCTTCCTTCCTCCCTCCCTCCCTCCCTCCCTCCCTCCCTTTTTCCTTTCTTTCTTTCTTTCTTTCTTTCTTTCTTTCTTTCTTTCTTTCTTTCTTTCTTTCTTTCTTTCTTTCTTTCTTTCTTTCTTTCTTTCTTTCTTTCTTTCTTTCTTTCTTTCTTTCTTTCTTTCTTTCGTTGTCAGTTGGAGATAAGAGTCCTGCCAGGGCTGCCTTGGGACAGAGATCCTCAGATTTCAGCCTCTTGAGTGGCTAGGATTACTGATGTGAGCCACTAGCACCCGGCACTGTGTAAGTTTTACTGACAAAGGGAAAATAGAAATATGATGTTCAATGCTCAGAGACACAGGTTTCCCAAACTTCACTTTGTTATGATTAATATGGAAAGCATTAAGCATACCAAATCCAATCTAGTATTCTTTGGATGAGAGCCTGGGCATCAATATATGAAGGAAAAGGAAAAAAAGCAAAGATACTGAAATGCTTAATATCCCTTTTTGCTTGTTATGTCTAAAATAAGGGATATGAGGTTTTTTTTTAAAAAATTCTTTGAAACCAGAATGATCCTTAGGATCATTTGTATTGTTATGTATTTGTTATGACATATCTCTGTGTGCATGTGTGTTTGTATGTATGTGTGTATGTGTGTGTTTGATGAATTGGGCATACCAAAAGAGGGATGTTGGATTATAGATGTGTGTCACTATATCCAGTTTGGGATAGTTTTTTTTTTTTTTTTTGGTTGTAGAGCTTGAACTCAGGGCCTGGGTGCTGTCCCCAAGCCTCTTTGTGCTGAAGGGTAGTGCTCTATGACTTCAGCCACAGGGCTATTTCTGGTCTCTAGTGGTTAGTTGGACATAAGAGTTTCATGGGGACTTTTCTTCCCAGGCTGACTTTGAACCATCAGCCTTCTGAGTAGCTAGGACTATAAGTGTGAGCCACTCGTGCCCAGCAATGGGGATATTTTTAAATAAAAAAATAAAAAACTTCCATTTTGGAAAACATAAAACCCCAGCAAAAAAGGAAATAGTAGTTCAAAAACCTTCTTCCTGTCTCCCTACCCAGCTTCAACAGTTCATTGCTCAGCTTCAACATGTGACCAATATTGTTTTTACTCCCCACCTCCTCATATCTTTATTTTCCAGAAATGTTTTAAAGTTAATCCTAGATCATAGTATTTTACCAATTAATACATCAATATATAATATATAAATACACATATACATGTATGTAATTTATAGATTGGCTCCAGTCAGTAAATAGAAATATTTTTAAGAAATAGACATTAAGTCAACAAATTAATCTAGTTAAACAACTTCAGTAACTTTATTATATATAATCAATTTAACAGTAATCATTTGTACCTTGATACATACTTAACATTCGAGCTTTTTGATTGTCTCCCAAAAGATTTTAAAACAGTTGATTTGTTTGAATGAACTAAGATCTCCAAATATATATATATATATATATATATATATATATATATATACAATTTGACTGCTAATTTTTTAAGCGACCCTTTACCCATCAGAATTAAATACAGAGCTGTTAGGTGGGAAATAGCACCCTTCTGAAGCAGACTCAGAGCCCTCTAAACCCACAAATCACTAGAGCCAAGTGAACATTTATCCCATCCTCATGCAAGGGAAGTCATGCTTAGGGCATGCATGTATTTTCTCCCAAATGCAATTAATTATAACTATGGAATTTACCATTTCCATACATCCCTTGCTATCTTAAAATTAATCCGAAAACTCATCATTAAGAACAACTTGAGAGGAATCCTATTATTACTTAAAGTAGACATTTCAATCATAGGTGACAAAAATCCATCTATTCCCTGCTATTCCCACGATATCTACATATTAATCATCTATATTATCATCTTTTAACATCACCATTACTAGGACAAATTTAAGCAGATGAAGATTTAGGGCTGGCTATTTGAGTCATGGGCTTCAGGGGGGCAGACGTTAATGAAGATGATATATGACACAGGGTAATGTAGATTGCCCTTTGTGACCAGTGCTGAGAGTGTTCAGCACCTTAGCTAGGCTGAGGTAAAGTGAAGGGCTGAACTGGGAATGAGAACTCTAAGGTGGGCTGCAGATAGAGGGTCGGGCCAGGTTCTGGCATGGGCTGAGGAAGGGTGCTCTGCATACACCTCTTTGCCTCACCAGTCGAAACCTTTCTGGAGTGGTTCAAGCAGTACCATCATGGAAATGGTCACACCATGACAAAGATGTCAAAAGGAAGACTGTACGTGAGATTCTTCTCTCAAAGCCTCTAGCGGCCTTCCCATCGTTCAGAGTCACTGCCAAAGCCCTCTCTGTTGTCAGCGCAACCCAGCACTTTTTCTTATGGGACATCTCTCCTTGCTCATCCTGAACCAGCTGCTGGCCTCCTTGATGCTCCACGAATCTGCCAGCCTCCTATCTGCCACAGGGCCTTGGCACTTTTAGTTTCCTCACAAACCCAACAAAGTGAACGTCTTCACCTCCTTCAGGTTTTTGCTCAGTTTTGCTCGGTGAGGCCTCCCCTAACTACCCATCTAAAACTACACTCATCTATCTTCTCACTGGCATTTCTTAAATCTTTTATTAGCTTGTTTTTCCCTAATAATATAACCATTAGGTATATTACAAAGTTTACTTAAAGAGTATATATATCTTTTAGTATCTAGGATAATGACTAGTTGAATGTAGAGCTATGGCTCAAAGTGGTAGAGTGCTAGCCTTGAGCAGAAAGAGCTCCAAGACAGTGCCCAGGCCCTGTGTTCAATCCCCATAATCTACCAGAAGAAAAAAAAACCCACTAGTTATAGAAGATAGGCAATAAAGAAATGAGTATAGGAGTCAGACTCTGGAAATTTTTTTTTTTTTGGGTCCAGTCGTGGGGCCTGAACTCTGGGCCTAGGCACTGTCCCTCAGCTCTTCAGCTCAAGGCTAACAGTCTATCACTTGAGCCACAGCACTACTTCGGCTTTTTTCTTTTTTGCTTATGTGGTGCTGAGAAATCGAATCCAGTGCATGCAAGGCAAGTGCTCTACCACTTAGCCACCTTCCCAGCCCCAAGACTCTGGAAAATTTGATCACACATGTACACTGTAGATTCTATGGAGGAAAGATAACACTAAAAGCAATGTGGGCAGCTTTTGTTCACCATCGTGGTTACCGTGCCTGCCTGGGCTTCTCACCATGTCTTCTCACAAGACTTTCAGAATCAGGTGGTTTCTCGTCAAGCAACAAAAGCAAAATTGTCTCACTCCACAGTGGTTTCAGATGAAAATTGGTAACAAATCAGGTATAACTCCAAGAGAAGACACTGGAGAAGAACCAAGCTGGGTCTGTAAGGAATTGCACTCGATGCCCACATATTTATGCTCTACCATGAACAAGTTAAGCTGAAAGGTCAATACTGCCTGGACTGACAGTTGGGCATGTTTTTGTAAAAATGTTGTACAGATGGGTTACAGTTACATGAGCAAGGTAATGAGTACATTTCCTATCGAGCATGGTTACCGCCTCCTTTTTAAAGCTGATTTTTCTTTGTTTTTGTTTTTTTTAAGAATGGGCATAGTAATAAATATGTGAAAAAAAGAAAGCAAGGGGGGAAGAGACCTTTCAGTCAGGGAACAGAGACTAGAGAAGTGTCTGCAGTGTTCATATTTCCATGAACCGTGCCTATGAATTCTGGAAGACGCAAATTGTCTTTAACAGTGTAGCCCACATGCTGAATGATGATGTTTCTGGCTTTGACACATTGTGTCTTCGTGGATCTATCCCTTGTGACTTCAACTATTTGTTGGTGGCTGTGGAGTGTCCTGCCACTGCAGACCCCTATGTGGTAAGGCCCTGTATCAGGGGTGAGGCCAGCCTCAGTCTGGTGGGGCCATCCCATAATACCTCAGGGTACTCTGGCACCTTGGTTTCCTGAGAATTTAGAAATTTGTGAGATTATAGTTATCCATAGATGTATGGCAGAAATCATTGGTGATATTTGTGAATTTGGGCTTCTGCACAATAAAATTCGATGAGAGGATATTTCATGAATGTCAAGGATCTGTATGTCCTTTAGATATTCTTCTGATTGTGTGGTTTCATTGAAGTTCTGTTTAATATCTCAGGTTCATAAAGGGCTTGAAACCGATCAATGACATCAGCTAGAGAGAGTCAGCATGGTATTTGGTGGGTAATTGCACAGACTTTGGAGCTAAATCCCCTGGGTGCAAATCCTGACTTTGAATGTTACTTAGTATTTGAGATTTGTAAGGGAAAGTTGTTTATTTTAATCTCTCGGCTCAAAGATGATGATGATAAAAATGGCACATTCCTGGTGTGAGAATTAAACGAAGTATGAATATTTGTAAAGCCATTCTAAAAACATGCTCATGGTGAGTGCTAAGTTTTTGCTAAATAAAAGTAAAAACATGTAAGTTTCAAAGGCTATTTTTCCACCTCTGGCCAGTAGGCAAACCGAAGTAGGGAAAGAGGTGAGTACAGTTGAGATCACTCAAAATTATAGGAAGATTGTTTTAAGTTCAGCGTTGTGGAGAATGTAATACTTGGAAGTAATCTCTGGTAGGCATGAATTAATTAATTTTGGCTAAAATTGGGGACTGTCTGCTTATCTTGTCACAAGCACTGGGTGATTTTGGTCAAATTATGCAACTAAAGTTACAACTGTAAAATGGATATGTAAATTCCACAGTGGCTGGACTAAGTTACATTCTGGCAATAGTATGCAAATATTTCCCCCATCATGAATCTTTACCAGCATTTACTGCTTTTTGTGTTCATGCTGATAGCCAGTCTGACTGGGATGTGTTGGAATCTCAATGTATATTTTATTTGTATTTCCCTGATGGCTAAAAAATGACAACATACTTTATATGGCACAAGTGCAAGGTCTTAATTCAAACCCCAGGATTCCCCCCCCCAAAAAAAAAAATTGAGCAGTCTTCCGTGTGTTTATTGGACACTTGTACTTATTTGAAAAGTGTCTGTTCATCTTCTTGTTTATTGATTGGATTATTTGCTCTTTTGATATTTAATTTTTTTTTAGCACTTTAGTCTGGATAATCATCTATCAGAATATCTGGCAATTATTTTCTTCCATTTATGTAGGCTATCTACCTGTTCTTTTTTTCTGTTCAGACTTTTTTACTCAATGCATTCCAGTTTATAAATTCTTCTTCTTATTTCCTGAGCCAATCAGTATAGAAATACATGTAGAGGTTCTTTGAAAAACTAAGAACTATTATATCATGTAGCCATACCACCTCTGGTTACATACGTAAAGGAATAAAAATCAGCTTGCTATAGCGATACCTGCATATCTGTGTATTGCTGTACTATTTATAATAGCCAAGTTATGAAATTGGCCTTGGCGCCCATTACTGGTTGAATGGATAAATAAAAAATGGTATTTGCACACGATGGTTTTTTATTTTATGACAAATGAAATCATGTTTTCAGGAAAAGGAGCAAAACTGGAGTTGATCATATTAAGGAATTAAGCCAATCTCAAAGACAAGTATCACACATGCAGAATTTAGAGAAAATAAGGGGCATGAAAAAAGGAGGGCTGAATAGATACATGAAGAAATGCTCAACCTCTCTAGCCATAATCAAAACAACATTGAGATTCCACCTCACCCCAGTTAGAATGGCTATAATCAAGAACTCTAATAACAACAGATGCTGGAGGGGATGTGACCAAAAGGGAACCCTACTGCATTGCTGGTAGGAGTGTAAACTTGTTCAACCACTTTGGAAAGCAGTATGGAGATTCCTCAAAAGACTCCATCCACATAGAGCTCGCCTATGACCCAGCAATCCCACTTTTGGGCATTTACCCAAATGATCACAAACAAGGCCATACTAAAGCTATCAGCACAACTCTGTTTATTGCAGCATTATTTACTATAGCTAAGATATGGAACCAACCCAGATGCCCCTCAGTAGATGAATGGATCAAGAAAATGTGGTATATATATACAATAAAATTCTATGCCTCCATCAGAAAGAATGACATTGCCCCATTTGTTAGGAAATGGAAAGACTTGGAAAATTATATTAAGTGCAATAAGTCAGGCCAAAAGAAACATAGGTTCCATGGTTTCCCTTATTTGCAATAACTAGTATATGTCTGGGACAAGTAGAAAAGGTCAAAAGCTATGTACATATGACCAGATAAGATGACGTTAAGTGAAATGAACCTCAACATAGGGACACAAGTAGTTTTTTCTTTCTTGCTGTTGTATCTAAGGTATTTATAAGGTACCATGTGACTTTTTTTTGTTGCTTTGTATGTCCCTCCCCCACTGTATAACCCCTGCTTTCACTGTATTTGATGTTGGTATAATTTGGGGAGGGGAAGGGAAAAAACAAAATGTTTAAAAAGGAATGCAGGTTGACCATTGCAACAATGAGCTATACAAGACACTATGATGAAAAATGAACTTTACAATATAGGTGGGGAGGGGGAGTGTGTAGTTGAGGAGGTGGGAGGGAAGGGATGGTAGGGGAAAAACAAAGGAGGAGGCAACAATGCTTGATAAGAAATGTACTCAATACCATAACTCCTCTGTACAGTATTTTCATAATAAAAAACTTATTAAGGGGCTGAGAAGGTGGCTCAGTGGTAGAGTGCTTGCCTTGCATGCATGAGGCCCTGGGTTTGATTCCTCAGCACCACATAAGCAAAAAGAAAAAAGCTGGAAGTGGTGCTGTGGCTCAAGTGGTAAAGCGCTAGCCTTGAGCTGAATCGCTGAGGGACAGCGCCCAGGCCCAGAGTTCAGGCCCCCCCCCAAAAAAAAACTTAAAAAAAAAGAAAAAAGGAGGGCTGTTAGGACTATGGACATAGGAAGAGGCAGGGGAGATGGGATACCAAAGGGTAACAGGGGTGAATGTTGTATACATGTATAGAAACATCATAATGAAAGTTATTGCTCTGTACAAGTAATATATGCTAAAATGCAAACAAAAGGGATATATGAGAAGTTTTAAAGGTTGTCATGAGGATTGAATTAGATAATGATTGTAAGATGCTTAGCATAAAATATGGCCTGTAGTATCTAAAATGTGACTTAAAAATTACTAGATAATTATCAAAACAGCTTGGCATTGGCATGAGAATAGACCTGAGGACCAATGGAATACAACTGAAGACCCAGAAATGAACCCACAGACCTATAGCCACCTAATCTTCGATAAGGGAGCTAAAAAATAGAATGGAAGAAAGACAGCCTCTTCAGTAAATGGTGCTAGAAAAATTGGTTAAACACCTGTAGAAAACTAAAGCTAGATCCTTATATATCACCCTGTACCAGAATCAATCTCGAAGTCAAAGCAGACACCCTGAAAACATTACAGGAAGGAATAGGAGAAACTCTAGGGCTCTTTGGCACGGGCCAAAATTTCCATAATAAACTCCCAGAAACACAACAAATCAAAGAAAGGTTGGACAAATGGGATTCCATAAAATAACCATACAACAGACAGGGGTCTCATATCTAAAATATACTTAGAACTCAAAAAATTAAATCCCCCAACAACAAATCCTCAAACAACTGCCCGATTAATAAGTGGGCTAAAGACTTAAAGAGAGACTTCTCTGAAGAGGAAATAAGAATGGCCAATAGACATATGAAGAAATGCTTAACTTCTCTAGCCATAAAAGAAATGCAAAACAACATTGAGATTCCACCTCGCCCCAGTTAGAATGGCTATAATCAAGAACTCTAACAACAGATGCTGGAGGGGATGTGACTAAAAGGGAACCCTATTGCACTGGGAGTGTAAACTTGTTCAACCACTTTGGAAAGCAGTATGTAGATTTCCTCAAAAGACTCCACATAGAGCTCCCCTATGAACCAACAATCCCCTTTTGGGCATTTACCCAAATGATCACAAACAAGGCCATACTAAAGCTACCAGCACAACTATGTTTATCACAGCATTATTCACCATAGCTAAGATATGGAACCAATCCAGATGCCCCTCAGTAGATGAATGGATCAAGAAAATGTGATACACACACACACACACACACACACACACACACACGACTTCTATGCCTCCATCAGAAAGAATGATACCACCCATTTGTTAGGAAATGGGAAGACTTGGAAAAATTATGTTAAGTGAAGCAAGCCAGGCCCAAAGAAACATAGGTCCTATGGTTTCCCTTATCTGCAATAACTAGTATGCAGATACTAGTTACACTGAGCAGTTTATTGGAGATAAGAGTCTCAAAGACTTTCCTGCCTCGGCTGGTTTTGAAACACTATCCTCAGATCTCAGCCTCCTCAGTAGCTAGGATTACAGGTATGAGCCACTGGTGCCCAGCTTTTAATATATAGCTTTATTGTAAAGTCCGTTTTCAACCTAGTGTCTTGTACATCTCATTGTTACACTGGACCAACCTGTATCCTTGTTTCAGCATTTGTTATTTCTCTTCCCCTCCCCAAATTAGAAAAATGTCAGAAGGGTCAAAAACTATGTACATATGAGCATATAAGATGATTCTAAGTGAAATGAACCCTAAGATAGGGACACAATTGGTTTTATCTTTGTTGCTGTTGTTTTTAATGTACTTATAATGTATTAAGTAATTTTTTTGTCCTTTTTTGTGTGATTTTTGTTGTTGTTGTTTTTGTATGTTCTTCCCCCATGGTATATCCCGTTTTCACTGTATTTGAATCCAGTGCCCTGCATCTTGTATATACATTTTTCTAATTTGGGGAGGGTAAGGGAAATAACAAATGCTGAAACAAGGATACAGGTTGACCTACTGTAACAATGAGATGTACAAGACACTAGGTTGAAAACGAACTTTTACGATAAAAATATATATTAAAAGCTGGGTGCCGGTGGCTCATGCCTGTAATCCTAGCTACTGAGGAGGCTGAGATCTGAGGATTGCCTTTCAAAGACAGCCAAGGCAGGAAAGTCTGTGAGACTCTTATCTCCAATAAACCGCTCAGGAAACCGGAAGTGGCGCTGTGGCTCAAGAGATAGAGCACTAGCTTTGAGCTGAAGAGCTGAGGGACAGCGCCCAGGCCCACAGTTCAGGCCCCATGACTGACAAAACATAAAAAATAATAAAAAATAAATTACTAGATAGCGAGAGTTTCAATGTGACTTTAAAAAAATTACCAGATAATGAGAGAATGCCTACTCTTTGTTTCCCTGCTATTGGTTTTGAAATCTTCAGCTGGAGCCTTCCGCCTTATTGTACCCTAGCCAATCAGACAAGGTCTGACAGTGTCCTGAATGAAATAATGCATGATGCTCAGCATACTGCTTGGCACAAAGCAAAACCTTAATCAGATGCCAAGAGCCTTGTGCCTTCCATTCAGGTGATGGTTCAGGATGGAAGACGTGAGCAGTGTGGCTGCCATGTTGGGGAGAGGTGGAAAAGAAGGGAAGTGCTTTCTCTGATGTCAGTTGTGTGTGTCAGAGGTGAATAGGGCAGAGGCTGTACCAAATCAGGTGATGTCTAGCTGACTCCCAATGTCCTAGCACAAACTCCTGCTTTTCAGTCTCCACCCTTCTGGCAACTTATATCAGTTTTGAGATCACTGTTGAATCCATGGTACATGTGTATGAACTCATAGACTAACACAAATAGGATTGCCGTGGAGTAATTAAATAATTTACTACTATGTACAAATATGAGGTCAAGCTGAAATTTCTAGAGCTTAATATTTCGATTGTCCTTCCAAATCCCAGTTCCCTGTGCAAGCAGATGCTATGTAGCTTCTTCAGAGGTTTATGTAAGCACATTACAGAAATTTCTATTTGTCCAATTACTGGTACAACAAACAAAGTTGAGCTTTCTCATAACTTCTCATACTGCTTCAGGGTATTTACACCAGTTCATGCTGCAATTTATATTTAAGCTCATTCATTCATTTATTCAGCAAATCAGTATTTATAAAGAGGTCCAAGCACATCTTAATTTTTTGAAGCAGTTAAGAAATAAATTCTCGTTTGAATCTTAATTCTGCCACTATGTATTAACCAGAATTACAGTGTATGAGAAAGGTTAAGTTCTAGTATTTGCCTATACTTAGAAAGAGAAATTACATGGGCAAGATAATGAGTACATTTCTTATCAAGCATTGTAGCCTCCTCCATCCTCCCCCCGCCCCCCCCAATCCTCCCCGCGGGCCCCCCCCCTGCACCAAAGTTGTAAAGTTAGTTTTGGACATAAGGACTTGTACTTCTCATTGTTGCAATTATTCTTGAGCCAGGCATGGCAACACATGTTCAATCCCAGCTCTTCAGGAGGCAAAACCACAGTGTGATCCTCCTACCTAGGATCTAGCCCAAGGAAAAGTTAGTGAGATACAGCTGGGTGCTGGTGGCTGTCTCCTGTAATCATAGCTATTCAGGAGGTTGAGATCTGAGGATTATGGTTTGAAGTCAGCCTGGGCAGAAAAGTCTGTGGGATTCTTACCTCTAATCACAGAAAAAGCCAGAAATGGAGCTTTAGCTCAAGTGGTAAAGTGCTAACCTTGAGCAAAAAGAAGCTCAGGGAAAGCACCCAGGCCCAGAATTCAAGTCCCAGGACCAGAAAAAAAAATTAGTGAGACCTTATTTCAAAGAAAAGCTGAGCGGCAATTCATGGCTGTGGTACTCAGGAGGTGGTGGTAGAAGAATTGTGGTTTTGTACTTGGCTAGGCAAAACCATAAGACAGTATCTGAAAAACAAATGGAAAGGAGGAGGACTCCCAAGAGAGCTGGCTCAAGGGGTAGAATACTCACTTAGCAAGCCTGAGATTGTGAGGTCAGTCCCTAATACCACATACATTAAACAAAAATTATCCTGGAAAAATTTCCTCATTCACCCAGATAAGCAAAACCACCTAGCTTTGGAACAAATCACTTTCCCCAGTTGGAAATATGAGAATACTAGTCCAAGAAAATGGGGGTCTCTGTTACTTGATTAATTCAGTACCTTTAAACTCAATACCAAACTGTCCCTGTTTCTTATTGGTGGGGTAGATTGGCTGTTTCATGGACAAGGTTTGACATTGTTTCTGTGTACAGTGGCTGTTCTTGACACTGACGGTTTGGAAACTCTAGCAAGATGAAACCTTCCTTAAAAGAGTTCCTCAGAGCTTCTGGGTGACTGCCAGGATCTATCTGTCCAGGTGCAGTGGGTGAGTTAAGCTATAGTGATGATGTGTTGAGAGAAGCAGGCACCAGTGGAGAACAGGGAAGAAGCAGAAACCAGTGGAGAGCAGGAAAGGCTCATCATACCCTGCTTGGGGAAGGGCATTCTGCAAATTTGTGGAGAGGCTTCTGGGGAAGCACTGAGTTGGGTCTGAAGAATGGTTGGAAATGTGGCTTAGTGGTAGAATGCTTGCCTTACATGCATGAAGCCCTGGATTTGATTCCTCAGTACCACATAAACAGAAACAAGCCAGAAGTGGTGCTGTGGCTTAAGTGGTAGAGTGCTAGCCTTGATTACAGAGAGGCCCAGGGACAGTGCCCAGGCCCTTAAGTTGAAGCCCTAGGACTGGCAAAGAGGTTTTTATCTTTGTTGCTGTTGTTTTTGATGTACTTATAATGTACTATATGATTTTTTTTTGTTTCTTTTGTATGTTCTTCCTCCATGGTACAACCCCTGTTGTCGCTGTATTGGATTCTGGTGCCCTGCATCTTGTATATAAACATTTTTCTAGTTTGGGGAGGGGAAGGGAAATAACAAAATGTGGAAATAAGGATACAGGTAGATCAAGCTAATTAACATACCCATCAGTGATATAAAATACCACATTGTACGCCATAAATGTGTATAATTATGATTTCTTAAACACTATAATAAAAGTGAATTCACTGTAAGGAAAAAAAAAGGATACAGGTTGACCCATTGTAACAATGAGACGTAGATGAGAGGTTACACTATGTGGAAAACAAACTTGACGGACTTCTTAGGGTGGGGAAGGGAGGAGTCTGGGAGGTGGAAAGGGAAGGGAAAGCAACAAAGGAGGGGTTAACAATGCTGGATAGGAAATGCACTCATTACCTTACTCATGTAACTGTAACCCCACCGTACAGTATCTTTACAATAAAAAAATAAACAAACAAACCCTCCAAAACAAAAAAAAATTGTTAACTTGGGCATGCTGGAGGTTCAGGCAATGGCATGGTGTCGGGAAAGTGGGAGCGAGCTGTGGAAGGCTTGTGACAAGCCTTTCCTCCCGTGGAGAACACTTCAGGCTTCAGCTTCTGTGTACTGAAGAACCTTGGAATGATCTTTAAAAGGAGGCTGACACCAAATTGTGTTCTAAGTGGACGGACAGGGCGAGAGTGAGTGTGGTGCTGGGGAGACCAGTAGGAAGTTGCTGGTGAGATGGGGACCGGCTCTCTGACTTCACTTCTATCCTGAGTATCTTGGTGGTGGCCTCGTTGGAGGGCTTTGCAGTTGGGGCTGCTTGCTTCCCCCGTTGCTTCTCCCTGTGCTGCTGGCTGAGGTGTCGTTGTCTGGAGAAGTGATTGTGAGAGGTGGAAGGACAGAGCTCCCTAGGACATGCCGGTCCTCCAGGGCCCTGGCTCTCCCCAGGAAATGCCCCAGCCACTTCATCTTGGCCTAACCCCTCGCTTAGGACTGTTCTTAGGACAGGAGTCTCTGAAGAGACATGACTGAAAGTGAGAAGAGTTTGACTGAGTGTTTTTCCTCCTCCTGTCAATGATTCTAAAAATTTGGAGCAAACTTGAAGGATTTGATTTCCTTCTGAGGAATGAGATCTGCTCCATTCTGTAGTGCAGCGCTGGGTCAGAGGCATGGCAGGTGTCTGTGGATGAGACCATGGTGTTGGCTGGTGTGTGTGGGTGTCTGGCAATCACCTCAGCAGCCCCACTTAGGCCCCTAATGCCTTCCATTCCATTCTTCCTTCCGCCATGCCCTCCCTGGCCCCAGAGTCGCCAGCCCTTCCCTCCTGTCTATTTTTCCCTCGTCTCAGCAGGCCTGAGCTCAGAGGTCAGGAGACCTTACTCCCTGTGGAGAAGATGGGAGGGAGGACTTGAACCTGTGGGCAGGAGGGCAGCTAATCTCTGGTTTTCCCCCACTGAACCTCCCACAGGACATAGTTAAGACTTTCAGGTCTTCAGGACTAATTCATACCCTGCTAAACTCTCTGGACCCTACACATTTAGAATTAGATTCAATTAAAGTTAATCGGGTGTATTTATTCTGGGAACTTATTTAGCACTCTCAAGCCCACTTGTGCAGTGTTTCAGGTCCATTTTAGAAGACTCTGAAGTGGGAGGGCAATTGACCTTCTTAGGTTACCCACGAGAACATTGAGATTTATACTCAGTTCTGCCAGATTCTGCTTACGTGATGACAGACCAGCTTCTGTGGCTGACCGCCATGCAAAGAATGTTTCTAGGGGAAATTTTTTAAAAAAGAGAGAATTTACAAAGGAGCTTTTGGTAATGGAAAGTTTTTAGGTAATTGCAGGTTCAAATGCCTATGTGAGAAATACTACAGGGTTACTTGTGAGGGAAATAAAAACCCACTTACCCAGTTTTCTTCAATGTAAAGGAACACTTTAAAAACTCTATATCAGAGCAAATATAGTCACAATATTCAACATGCAGAGGTGAAAATGCCAGCAGTTAGCTGGAGGGGCTGGGTGGGGTTGTGATAGATAGGGGAGAGCAATGAAGAGTGACATTGATCAAGATGCATTGCACTCAAACTGACAGATTGAAATGAAGCCCTCCTTACAACGACTTAGAGATAATAAAAAGCGTACTATATCATAACTACTGTGTTATCAATCATACAACTCATGGAATTGTGCACATTTCCTTAGTTTTACTTGTAGTCCCTCTTACTTCTGTGTTCTGGTTTTAATACCTGTATACATTTACATACCCACTACCACAGGTAAGGTACCCAGCAAAGACACCACCACAAGGGTCCTACCAATCACCCCATCCCTAATCTTTGGCAACAACTAGTTTGTCCTTAATTTCTAGAATCTGTTGTTATATAAATGGAACTTATATAATATGTACACTTTGGGGTTCACTTTTTATCTTAGCACAGTCCTCCTGGAGGTTTATTCATCTTCTTGTGCCAGTGGTTGATTTGTTTTTATTCCTAAGCAGTGTTCCATAGTGTAGATGTACCATAGTTGCTGTAACCATTCACCTGTTGAAAGACATCTAGACTATTTCTGCTTTTTGCCTTTGACAAATAATGGTGCTAGAATATTCCTGAACTATGTGTGAACATAGTTTTCATGTCTCTGGGATAAATGCCCAAGGGTGCAAATGAACTTTTAATGCAGTTCATAAATCTAGAATTATGCCTGGCACGATCCTGCTTTTGGTTGTATTTTCACCTTTTATCTAGCCCGATGTCTGATTTCATGTGGGGCCATTTTCCCCCTGGCTCCATGCCTGTGTCAATGTCCAGGCTGATTAGGGAGCTCTTGAACTCTGGGAAGAGGATTTGCTTTGCTTTGTTGCTGGCTGATCTCTGGGAGTCACCTCTGCCATTAGTCATGCTTGTCAGTTTTGCTGCACTGATGTCTCTTTTTCCCAACACGTATGTCTAGAGCTAGCAACGTGCCCAGTTTAGCCAATCCCAGGGTTCTTCTCCCTCACTTTCTGAGGGATGAAAGGCCCTCATGGGGCTCCTGTGAACTTTGGAAGGGAACGTGTCCTGACACTGTGGCTTCCTGTAGTGAACACACGTTGCCAAAAGATGGCAGTATACTTTGCGGCCATGGAGTGCTTTCCTCTGCGTCTTGGATAAGGAGGTGCTCAGTTCTTCATCTGCTTGCTAGCAATGTAGAACAGCAGATTTAAAGAGCAGCAGCACCGATACAGTGCAGTGTGATTAAAAAGAATGCATGATGTTTGTAAAGAGTTGATATGATCCCACACTTCTTAGAAATACTTTGAAGAGGGGGTAGAAATCAGGACTGTGGGTATGATTTTAATGCTAGTACTGATATACCTTGTATAGCTTGTGTGTGTGTGTGTGTGTGTGTGTGTGTGTGTGTGTGATACTTGTGAAATGCAGATTTTTGCCTGTCATCTGATCCAAGACCACCCAAGATGTAGGAGCAATTTAATTTTGAGCCCCAAGATTTGAAATGAAAACCTTTTAGTCCTTAAGTAAAGCTCACCCCTTTAGACACTATAAATACAGTTTTCATGACAGCAGTGATTCATAATACAGCAATCTTCACTTTGTAGTATTTGTTCACTGTCTGCATTTGTCTGCGTATGTGCATACACGTGTGTGTGTGTGTGTGAGAGTGTGTGTGTGTGTGTGTGTGTGTGTGTGTGTGCGAAGAGCTGTTGGACATTTGCTGTGTGCTTAAAGCTTTTGGAAAATGTGAGAGATTGTGGGGTTCATTGGGTGTTTAAACAGACCAAGCTGGTGTGAGGATGAAGAGGGATGAGTTTAAATACCAGGTTAACTAATCAACTTTAAGCCTCATACATGAAATGAACCAGTGATGTCATGCTCCGGTACGGACTTGTTGAAAACTGGAGTGCTGTTGCTCCCCAAGGAGGCATCCCTGGTCTCTTCTGGAAGCAGACAGCAAGCCTCCTTGCCCTCATTAGTTTGTTTCATGTGCAGATTTAGTAGCTCAGTGCTGGGCAGGATGTGGAGGAGAAGGGGCTGGTTCTGGACAGCTCCATTATGAATCCTCTAACCACCAGATGGCTTGTGAGTTGGAAGGTCGGAATTCTGCCCTGCAGTTGTCACGGTCCTAGAGCACAATCTAGCCTCAGTCCTGGGGTAACAAGGAAACAGGTGGCTCCACCGCAGACACGGCTTTTTTTTTTTTTTTGCTAGTGCATCCCTTGGCAGAAGCCTTGGGTTAGGAGAGAACTGTGCTGTATAAAGTTCTAACCCTGAAACCAGATGCTGTTGCCATAGAGACAAGTGAAATGCTGCCGTGGGAGGCGCGCAGGGGAGGGTGGGAGGAGGAGGTAGCAGGGCAAGTGAGGCGAATCTAAAGGCTAGCACACCCGGAGACCTTCAACCTTTACCAGCACTGTGACGAGCAGACTTGCGTTCTTGAAACTTGTGTGCTGGCCGCCTGCCACTTGCTGACTGGCCGGGTAGCAGCTGCTTGCACTGTGTGGACTAGCTGGTGAGCACGTTGGCAGTTGGCGCAGGCTCTGGGGGTGGGGGGGAGAACTTGGAGAGGTGGAATGTCCATGGGTGCCCAAGGTCCAGTGGCCAGCAGTTTTGCACAAATGTGTCCCATACTGGACTTAAGTCTTCCTTACAAGCTCGCTCTGTGATTAGGATGGGCTGGTGGTAAAAGCTGGTCCACTTGGCAGCTGATTTGACATGTGTTACAATTAAATCAGAACAAGTGAATAAGAGAAATCCCATTGTGGGGGTGGAGTTTTGTGAAATGGGCATAACTTCTACCATCCCAGGCCCTGTGGCAGGAAGGCAGGATTGGCCCCGAGTGGATTTTGTAGACTGGTGTGACCCTGATCCCCATGATGCTGGTAAGGAGCTTCCAAATCTCTTCTGAACTTTGCCTCACACTGGTGCTGGGGATGTGAGCAACCCTGGCCTATTCAGAGCATGCCTTCTGCCTTCTTTGCGTCCAGCAAATGCAGGACATGCATGGGAAAAGAACAATTTAAGGATAATTTTGGTGGCCTGCTTGAGAAGCTCATGAGTTAATTTCTTCCCACTACTAATTGGGGAGGGGGGGGGAACTGGTTGGGTCATAGTTCATTATAGGAGATATCTCTGTTTTACTAAAAATAGCAGTAACTGCTGAGATGATTGGGGGTGAAAGGTCAGGGACTCAGATAATTGACATTTGGGAGGGAAAGATGGATGAAAAGGTGGACGCCCATGGCTCAAGCCTACAATCCTGAACCACTTAGGAGTCTGAGACCTGAGGGTTGTGGTTAGAAGCTATCTCAGGCAGAAAAGTCTGTGAGACTCTTATTTTCTACTAACAGCAAAAAACTCAGAAGTAGAGGTGTGGCTCAAATGGTAGAATAGCAGCTTTGAGTGAAAAAAGCTAAGGGACAGCATCTAGGCCCAATACTGTTCAAGTCCCAATACTGACCCAGAGAGAGAGACAGAGAGACAGAGAGAGAGAGAGAGAGACAGAAAGACAAAAAGACAGACAGACAGAGAACGCCCAGATACACCTGGCCAGCCTTGTTCTCAAGGAAGAATTAGATCTGGGGAGCAGATTTTATATTTTGTCTGCCTCACTCACCCCTTCGCCTTCCCTGTAAAGAAGAGGCTGTCTTCAGATCCTGTGTGTGGTTGCTCATCACAAAGACCTAAGTTTCTGATGCCTTGCTAAGGATTGTCTTGGTAGGAAAGTGAAATAGCATGGAAGAGCTGAGAGGCATGCACCACTCATGGCTGCCTTTCTCTGGTTGGATGGAGCATGGTTCACAGTGTTCTGTGGGGCTGGGCGACATTTCCCAGCCCAGAGGTAGCGTGGGGGTTGTGACTTGCTCACTTTCCTCTCCAGCTGTTACTGATTTCCCTTCTTTTCCTCCCCCTTTGGTTGTTGCACACAATTTTGAGAAGGGCTTAGACCTCAAGGCTGAACAAATAGGTAAAGAGACAACAAAAGACTTTTAAAGCTCCATTAATGGGAAGGTGCAAAAAGCGGTGTTGTACGTGCTCGGAGTCTAAAGGCGGATGGAAGCAAAAAGGGTTAGTGCTGAGGGGAGATGTGAGCTGAATTCCTGTATTTTCCACAGGGGAGAGATAACCATCAATGCCTAGGCTGTCAGTGCTACAGAGTGTGCTTCTGGGGTCTTTAAGAGAATTTCCCCATTAGCTATGGTCTTTGCATCCTTGTCATCCTAACACTGTACTTGTGGGTTTTTGCTCTTCGCGTTACCTGCCTGCCATTGCTCAGGAAAAGGATGGAAAAAGGCAGAAGTGACTTGCTGGAGCGCTTGTCTACAAGCTTCTTCCTGTACCTTTGGTGCCTTGAATGGCATCTAGTAGCACTCACTAAATACCTGCCCTCTTACAGCAGGAGGAGGGCAGGAACAGGAAAGGAGACTGTTGAATGTCTTCCCTGTTGCTTCCCGATGCTGCCTCGGTGCGTCAAATTCTTGACTCTCAGTGGCCAGTGCCCTCCATAGTGTCAGCTCCCAGCGCTTCACTGTTTCTTTCTCCTCTCTTTCGGTGGCCTGCTGGCTCTTCCTCTTGCCTGGTTCTGTCATACCTCTCTGACTGGTTCTGCTCTACTTGTAAGTGTTGCTGTGCCTGGCACTTCGTCTTAGGTCAACTCCTCCATGTTCCCATTTTCTTCCTGATGATCTCATCTGGTAATTTCAGCACAAGCTTTATTCATTGATTTCTCCAAACTTTACCTCCCACGCTGAGCCCCCACCTCAGGTATCTAGTTATGTACCTGACAATTCCTTCCTTCCTTCCTTCCTTCCTTCCTTCCTTCCTTCCTTCCTTCCTTCCTTCCTTCCTTCCTTCCTTCCTTTCTTGCTTTTATAAAATACACCTCTACTTTAAAGTGTCCAGATTGAATTCTTGATTCCTTCCCAACCACACACATTTCACAGGTTCCCACTTGGTTCTTGCATCCTCTAAGTATCCATTTTTCACATAACAGCCAGAACAAACTTTTAAAAAGAGAAAACAGCAACATGGTAGTTCATACCTGTATTCCCAGCTACTCAAGAGGAAAAGGCAAGAGATTTGAAAGTTCCATGTCAACCTGGGCAAGTTAGCAAAACTCTTATTTCAAAATGCAAAATCCAAAGGCACACAATGATGGCTCATACTTGCAATTCTAGCTGCTCAGAAAGTTGAGATCCAGAGGACTGTGGTTTGAAGCCAGCTCAGGCAGAAAAGTCTGTGAGATGCTCCAGTGAACTAGTGCAAAGCCAAGCTGGAGGTGTGGCTCAAGTGGTACAGTGCCAGCTGAGCAAGCTAGCCAAGTAAACAAGCAAGCCAGCCAAATAAGCACAAGGCCTTCAATTCAGATCCTGCACTCCTGAAACCAAAGTACAAAGTAGCTGAGGTATGGCATGTCTAGCATCAAGTCATTGGTCCAATCCCCAGAAAACAACAACAAAAAAGCGAAAACAGCTAGCTCATGCATGGCACTTTCTGTTTTAAGACTCTTTAATGGCTCCCATAACACCCAAAATTCTCACTCCTTATCATGCCACGAGTTGCCTCAGTTCTTCATCATTGACCTTCTGTCTCTTGTCCAGCCACACTGACCTTGTTTCTGTTTCTGGAACATACTAAACTGGGTCTCACCCCAGGGCTTTTGCACTTGCTATTTTCTTTACTTAAAATATTCTTGTTATTGTTATTATTTTTTCTCAAATCAGTGTCTCTTCTGCAGAAGCCTCTTTGGTACCCCACTATACCAAGTGGCTCCCTGCCCATTAAACTCTGCAAAGCCCTTCATGCAATCTGAGATTACCTGATGCAACAGTTCTTAAGGAACTTTTTCCAGTTTATTAAAAAGTGTCTCCTACATCAGAGTGTCAGGGACACAGTAGGCAGGGAATAAATATTTGCTGAGTTGTGAGTGTGGGGTATGATTTAATCTTCTTGGGAACCTGAGGCTCAGAGAGACTCTTAAATGACTTGACTTCTTAAGTTGTTAAGTGATTTTCTTTTCCATGATAATCCTGAAAGTGGATCCACATCCTGTTTTATTTATTTAGTTTGACTATAGAGAGGTGCTGATATATATGTGTCAGGATGAATACAAGAGCTATATCCCTGAAAAAAGGTATCTTGCAAGCAAGCACCCACAGGTGATGACTTTCTTCATAGCACTGACCATCAGAGGTTGGCCAGAGCATCAAAGCAAAGCAGGAAGGAAGGAAGAACATTTGTATTTACTAATGATGTACTGTGTGCTAGGTGCTGTGGTAAGTGTTCTTAGGTAACTTTTACCAAATTTACTTCACAAAGCAATCAACACAAGTTAATGGTATTGTATTGAACTAATGCCAGATAGATACAATGATCTTGATTTTATATTTTATACATGGAAAATCAGGCTCACAAAGTTAAGTATTTGGTTCCAGGTGGTGTTGCTACTAAGTGGTAGAATTTTATTTATATATATATATTTATATATTTATATATCTATATGACTACTTGAGCCCGGAGTGCTGAATTTTTATCCTTGAATAGTTGCTTTGTGAGATAAACTACTGAAATAGTAAGAAGGAAGATTAGGAATTCGGTGCACATCTTACATAGATGATAACAAATATGGGAAGCACACAAGAATCAGTTAAACAGACAATATGGAAAACAGACTCAAACCAATCTAGTGCCTAAGCATATAATTGTATGACTAGAATACAGAGTGAACATTTGGTTCTCTGGCAGGGCTCCTATATGGTATGACATAGAGCAGCTGTCCCCAGAAAAAGTTCCTTTCTTTCTAGACCGCTACTACAGAAGCAGCATTTGAGCAATTCAGAATTTCTTTCTGCTTTCACTATAAATAGAGCTCATGGAATTCTGTATGTCGAAGTTAATGCAATGAAAAGGAGCCACAGAGTATGGAAATAAACCTTAACTCATTCTATCAACTAGAAATATGTTTTGGCATCGCGACGCTGTAAAAAACGCTGTCATTCCTTGGATAGATTCTGAGGTCTTATTTAGCATATGAAATTGCAGAGTAGATCCTATTATGTAAGGAGACAGGAGGACAGCATAAAATGGTTACAAAATGAAGATCTTTGTGCCCTTCAGGGAAGAGTTAACAAGGCAGATAGGCAGAGAGAGAGAGAGAGAGAGAGAGAGAGAGAGAGAGAGAGAGAGAGAGAGAGAGAGAGAGAGAGAGAGAGAGAGAGAGAGAGAGGAGAGAGAGAGAGAGAGAGAGAAACATGGGATAAAAATGTGGCCCATGAATGAATGGGTGCCATGTATATGTGTCTATTGCTGAAGCCAGGTTGCTAGATAATCCTCAGATGTCAGATTTCTGTGAGGCCAACATGTGACTCCAAGCTTGCCACTCAAAGAGAATACTGGGCTGTGCTGGTATTAAGAGGCTGGCTGAAAGCTAGGCTCCCACTGTGCGTTAGCCTAACTCCCTGTCGCTCTCTGCGTGTGGGTGGTGTGCGTGTGAGGGTATACATTTTGTGCAGTGGGTGTTTAAAGAGCTAAGCACTGAGACTGGATTTCCACAAACGATCATCACGAGCACTCCAGACACACCAAACTTCCTCTCTTGGTATTTTTTTTCCTTCTCATTTTTTTCTCCTTCTTCTTCTTCTTCTTCTTGTTTTCTTTTTTTTTTTCCTTGCAAACTCCACGGAGGATCACCTCCCAGCACCCAGCCTACAGGATTGGGATTACTTCTTTCTTTTACCTGTCCATGTGGGTGCCCTCTCAAGGTTAGAAGTGAAGCTATGTGGGGTCGGCATATTCTCCAGCACCAGACGAGAGGAGCTGCCTGAAAGAAGAGTGTTGTGGCCACCAGAGGAAGAGCGACTCTGCCCTGTTAAAATGAACAACAGCTTGCAGGTTAACCTGCCCCAAAGCTGGGCTGCGTCAAGTGGCTCACTCCAGGAGAAGTCTGAGCATTCTTTTTTTCTTTTTTATTACTATAGGATGGAGGATGAAGCTGTCCTGGACAGAGGGGCTTCCTTCCTTAAGCATGTGTGTGATGAAGAAGAAGTAGAAGGTGAGCTGGCTGGGGTTTGGGGATGGGTGCCTTCGTGTATATATGCCTCTGTGGGTATATATAGCATTTGCCCATTTCAGAGATCACATTTCTAAAGTTAAAAACCAAACCTTGTCTGTAGAGTTTCTTTATTCTCTACATTTTTGCTTCAACACAGAAAGTAATTTCAAAAAACTTTATAGGACCCTCAGAACTAAGGACAGCCTGATCTCAACCTGGTTTTTCTAAACTGGGTGATTTTTTTTAAAGGAGATGCTTATGTTAACTCTGCCTGTCCACCAGTAACTAATAGTTTACTAGATCAGATTCATCACGTTCCAATGACTAATTCCAGAAAGCTGCTAGATTTACATAAATATATTGGCAGCACCCTCTAATATTCTGTTTTCTGTAGTTGGCACTGGAGAGAAACAGATGCTGCAGAAGGAGAATGATACCATTGTAGAGAAAATGGGTATAAGCTATGATTGTGAAGGGTAGTAACGTGGAGAGGTCTTAGCTAGGAAATGAGAGACAAGCAGGCTTAACTAAGAGATCTCCAGGACCCCTGTCACTAATATTCCCCGGAGAACATTGAAGTCAGAGAAGAGTTCTGTCCTGCCTGGTGGTGTGGATGCTCTCAGTATGGACCTCATGGTCTTCTCGCTTGACTCATCAGTAATGTGGGAACAGTGTTACTGATTTGATAGTACGATGGCAGGGCATCACAGATACAATATATTGCTATTGACAGTGAGATTTTCTAAAATAATCAGGGTTCTAGGTAGTACTCAAATAAAACTTGCAGGTGGACCATGTGATCACTTCCATTAAAATCACCTGAGAGACATTGTGTAGGTGTTTTGGAGATAGAAGTCTGACTAGTTTCATTTTGATAAGCATTTCGTGTCTCCCCAAGTATTGGAGGTGAGAGCTGGGAAGGAGAGGTGGGTCTTATATGTTTTGGAGTCCTTCTTCAAGCAGATAGAACCTCAGGGTCCAGGACAAGTGATGTTCCAGTTCTACCTAGAACAGCCTCAGCACTGTGGGTGGTCATGCTGTTTCTCATGTTTCTTTTAGTGAGTTTCTTCTGCCTGTGTTCTGTGGAGAATTGCAGCCCTCCCCTTATTTCTGCATTTCTTCTCTTGAGACTGAATAATAAGAATGTGATGCCCAAGTTTCTTAGAAAAATGGAAACTACAATATTTTCTTTCATATTGTTTGATGGGTTCCTTGCATTTTTACAGCATGACTGTGGGGAAGCTGGAGAAGGAAAAATAGTGAAACTTTTTTTTCTCATGAGTTTTGTAATCTGTGATGTTAAGTCTTCATTGTAGTAATGCTGTTAGTGTCCTTTACTGCCAAATCATTAAAGTGATAACATTTGGATACAAGAAGTAATGTCCCTTTGGGTGCATACCCCTAGTTGTAGGATAATCAAGGTGGGAAAAATACACTTGTGTGTTTTTTCCCTTGAGAACAAGGTCCTAGCTGAGTTCACAGGAGATGTAAATCTCAAGCTTGTAAGGTCTATAGGATTGACAGTACACTACTACAGTAGAATAGTATCCATTTCTTAAAGCTTTTGAGTAGGAAGTGTGCTTCCTGAATTATTTCCCTTGATTTTCAAGCACAAAATTAGGCTTATCAATTGCAATGTAAATCACAATATAAATGAATATTGCACATAAGCCTGTAGATAGGTGTTTTGGGGGAGAAACAAAAAGATGACCGAAATTAGTAGAAATGCCTATAAATTTAAGGAATGTGTTGTGTAAATTTGGTGCATAGATTTTTGTTTATTTCCCCGTTCTTACATGACTCCTGTGGAAGTGGAAGTCTTGAAACTAAGTTAGGAACTGTTTATGTCTGGATAAGTATCCTCCACTTGACCTCCCCTTTACACTCCTATACTCTTCCGACAGGGGTTGGAGGACTGAAATTTTAGCATAAATTGCAGTATAAAGAAGTTGAAATGGATACAAATTTGATGGCACATCCATTGTTCCAGTTATGGAGAGGAAAGGAAGAGATGATTCGGGTTTCTCAGGCTTTTCCACTCACATGGTAGCCATACCTCCAGTCCTTAGGTTTTTAATCACATAGAATGGTGTAAATGAAGGAAAGCAAAATGTTATTGCTGTTCTGAAGAGCTGAATTTCTAGTACATTTATGGGAGGAATACATGGTGTCATTGAAGGATTAGGAGCTCAGAGGCCAAGGAGCTGGAATGCCTTATGATATAATAGCAGTTATGCTTCCTTTTATCCAAGAAGCTATTTCTCTTGCTTCGAGGATGACCATGATTAAAGTATATTGCAGCACACTGGGCAAAAGTAAACTTAAAAACTTCGATTTTTTTTCAAAGAGTAATTTTCAGAAGTAATATAAGGAGTGGTCATTAGGGTGACTGAGGTCTAGTGGCTCTGGCCACTTGGCTCACTCCCATGGCCAGAAGAATCAGAGGACTTCTCTTCGTTCTTCCAATCCTGTGTAGTTCTGAAGCAAGGAGAGAAGACTTCAAACATGTTCTCAGTTCACCTTGTTCAACTTTCCTCTCAGTGGGTGGCATGACACTTAATCCACCTCCTAGAAACTCAATAGAAAACCATCAGCTGTGAAACTCACTAAGAATAGAGTGAGTCAGAAGAGGAGTCATCTTTTGTTTGAATAATGAATTTATCTCAGTGGTATATATTTAAAGATCTAAACCTTGTTTTCACATAGTTTTCCTTCAGGTACTAATGGCTTAGCGATACACTCTCAGAAAAGGGAAACCAAGTGCCAGGTTTTACTCTTAAAAATAAATCAAAGCTTTTTGTTCTGGTCTTGTATTGGTTACCTTATGCTACTGTAAGGTATTTGCAAGGTTAGCATTTTGTGCCAGAAGTGGTTACTGGCTGACTGAAAACTGTTTGTGTTTCAGATAGTAATATTTGTTTCTGTATCAAAAGGCTTTTGCTGCCAGAGTTAGTCTGTAGACACCAAACTGATGTTGCCAGAATGACCCAGGAATGTTGACCACGAAGAGCAGCTGCTCATGTTTTATTTCCTACGTAGAGGAGGTTGTCAAATTGTGTAGGGTGAGCCCAGACCCACATAGGAAGCAAGAGTCCCAGGTAGCTTTTTCCTGGAGGAAATCCTGCGGATGTTTTATTCTTTAAGAAAAAAAAAACCTGCTAGGATCTTGGATCTGTATGATATAAACAGATTACTTAATAGTCTCCTATTTCGCAATAGGGGAAAAGGCAAACTCCACCTTATCCTTTGAGATAAGGCCTTGGCTCTGCAAGCATAGGTAACTCCCCAGCAGCTGGGGCAACTCTTAAATTCACGAGGAGGGGGCCTCTCCTTAGCACCAGGTCTAGTCTGCACCTCAGCAAACAGCCTACAGCGAGATGATGTGGGTTGCGTCCTTTCTCTATGCCCAAAACCTCGTGGTCATTTTAAAGCTGTTTTGACACTTGGCAGTGGTTTCCATCTTCCTTCAGAGTTGAGGCTGGTAGTCTTACTTGTCAAATGGAAGAATATTTACTGTTGGTCATTAAGAGAGTATTGTTGCAAACTTTTGCTGGTGTGTGTGTGTGTGTGTGTGTGTGTGTGTGTGTGTGTGTGTTGGTCCTGGGGCTAGTGTGTGTGTGTGTGTTGGTCCTGGGGCTAGTGTGTGTGTGTGTGTTGGTCCTGGGGCTAGTGTGTGTGTGTGTGTGTGTGTGTGTGTTGGTCCTGGGGCTAGTGTGTGTGTGTGTGTGTATGTGTGTTGGTCCTGGGGCTAGTGTGTGTGTGTGTGTGTGTGTGTGTTGGTCCTGGGGCGTGTGTGTGTGTGTCTGTGTGTGTGTGTGTGTGTGTGTTGGTCCTGGGGCTTGAACTCAAGGCCTAGGTGCTTTCCCTGAACTTCTTTTTCTCAAGGCTAGTTTTTTATCACTTGAGCCACAGTTTGACACTCATTCTCTCTCTCTCTCTCTCTCTCTCTCTCTCTCTCTCTCTCTCTCTCTCTCTCTCTCTCTCTCTCTCTCTCTCTCTCTCTCTCTCTCTCTCTCTCATAGCAGTTTTTGGAGATATAAGTCTCATGGACTTTCCTGCCAGGGCTAGCTAGCTTACAACTGTGATCCTCAATTCTCAGCCTCCTGGATAGCTAGGATTATAGTCATAAGAACTGATGTCTGAGAAGACTTTTAAGGCAATCAAAATAGAAAAGTAGAACAGAGTTTGGAACAGAATAGATACTAAGTAATTGTTAAAAAGAAAGCATAAATATGTATTATAAACTAAATAAAGCATAAGATTACTTTCTGTAATCCTCTGTATCTGTTAAATTTTTAGTTTAACATTTGATTTTCTTGCTACTCTTAGTCAAATGAGGTATAATCTCTAATTCACCCTTGGTATTACTTCCTTTTTGATTTTAAAAAGATCAGTTTATGCTTGGGGTGGTGGGGGGAGCCTGGGAAGGTATGGGAAGGGGAAACAAAGGAGGAGGCTACAATGCTTGATAAGAAATGTACTCATTATCTTGCCCATGTAATTGTAACCCCTCTGTATAGTATTTTCACAATAAAAAAAGTAAAAATTAAAAAAAAAAAAGAAAAAGAGGCCCCTTTGAAGACAGAGGCTAAAATGATGAAATGACAGCTTTTGTCTTTCGGAGGACCTCAACATTTTACAGACCTGAAATCTTAGTGGTTTTAATCTATTTTTTTTCTCCTAGAGAATATTATGATCATCTACTCATGTGAACTGGAGGAGGCAGTATTCTAAGAAAAAGTGGGACTTAGTAGATATATGTGATCAAAAAAATGCACTTTTACCAGGACCTGAAGGCTCACAATTATAATCCTAGTTACCCAGAAGACTGAGATCTGAGGATCAGGATTCAAAACCAACCCAGGAAGGATAGTTCGTGAGAGTCTTATTTCCAAATAACTACCAAAAGCCAGAAGTGGAGCTGTGTTTTAAGTGGTAGAACACAGAAGCTCAGGGATAGCACCAAGGCACTGAATTCAAGTCCCAGGACCTGCACATCTAAGAAAAATGTGCTTTGCCAAGAAGGAGTGAATGAAAACCTAGTAGGAGGGCAGGGAGGAGCCGAGTTAGGGCTGGGCTGTTGTGAGCAGTGATAAGTGTAGGATTGCAGTTGGGTTTTGTTGACCTCTTCTCTCTGTTCATTCTGATTGCTCAGAAACAGTGTGTAGGGAGGAAACCTGGAGCAAATACTCATAAGGAAAAGCCTTCTTAAAAGAAACAATTCATCCATCTATACTTTAGGAAACTTTAAAGAACCACCACAAGCTATTTAAAAGTTACAACAATGAATAGCAACTTGATTTTCTCAGGACAGGCTGAACCTCTATAGATCTTTCCCAACTCCTTGTTTGTTTGTTTGCTTGTTTTTCTTTTTTCTTTTTTTTTGCCTCAGCCTCAGCAGAATGCCTGCTAAGGGTCCTAAAATCTTCAGCTTAGGTCTGTAGCCCCCTGACATCTCCTGCTGTGGTCAGTAAAGTTAAATATTTACATATAGATTTCTTCTCTTTTAAGGAAATCTGATGGTAGTTTGTTTTCTTTTGTCTTTTTCTTTGTTGGCAATACTGGGGTTTGAATTTGCAAGGCAGACCTTCTTCCACATAACCATAAGCCATGCCCTTAGCACTTTTCTGTTTTTGCATGAGTTCTTTTCCAGGTAGTTACTTGTGTTTTTTTTTTTTTTTTGCCTGGGGGTCTAATATTGGGCCTCAACCATTATGCTTCTTGTGTAGCTGGTAATATAGGTGTGCACCACCATATCGGGCCTCCATGAACTTTTGAAACTAGCATCAGACATCATCCTTTCCTAGTTTTCCAATTTATGGAATTCCCTGGTAATATAATATGAGTGGAAGCCCCCCTTGAAGCCTTTTTCTTTTTTGGTCTTAAGTGTTGACATTCTTTTATGGCAATAAAGCCATAACAAATTTAACTTTGAACTTTGTGTTTTGCAACCATTTAGGAATTCTGAAATAGTAAACTCAGAGCAATTTTGCCCGTGGATTGAGCTTTTTATAGAAGCTCTCCCCCCAATCTGGTCATATTAGCAAGACATATTGTTTTATATTTACACTGGGAGTATCTCCAAATTGTTTTATTCATGTGTTGTTAAAGCAAAGTGGCTCAGTATCATTTTGAGAACAAAAGTTCAAGGCTTACTCAATTGTATAATCATTGTAGAAGAAATCACTTAGGACTTGGAGCTTATGTTCCCCCCCTCACCCCCCCAGTAAAATGGAAACAGTAGAACATACCTTTCAACTATAGAACTCCTGATAATTCCTCCTCCAAATGTCCTAGCTGTACTTTATACCACTCTGCATTGTTCTTCTGTCTGACAGATACAGTCTCATCAATAATTTCTAATGATTGTGATCATTCTAAAATTTCTCGTTGGCTAATATTTATTTTTCTACTGGTTTACTTAATTTCTTCTAACATCCAACTTTGGCCTTCCTAGCCATGCTTCCTTACTGCTTCCCATACAAGCCAGAAAGGTCAAGTCAAATTTCCCAAGGACTAGTTATTGTCTGTTTCTCTTTGTGATCATTCTGTTTGTCTTTAGCTTTGGATATAAATCTAAACTTTCATAGTTAGAACATACTGTCCTTAATTTGTTAAATTGCCTCCTTTTCCAAAAAGAAGCAGAGTGAACTATAATTACATACAGGGTAAAATAATATTGTCTAATAAAGGCTGCAACATTGTTTCTCCTGAGAACAGACTGAAGTGTTTAGCATTGTCCCACCAATGAGGAGATAAGATTCAGATATGTGTACAAATATACAAACATGTACACTCAACCCCCTGCAAGGTAGAATAATTCAGCTCCCTACTAGCTTATTATGTAATTGAGGTGCCAATTAAATGAGATTATGCAACAGTATAGAAATAATACTATGTATCCTTGCCTGAGCTAAATATTTCCCCCAATGATTCTGAGTCTTTTTCTTTGTGGAGTTCAGAATCCTTGGGGAATCGAAAATTGGACCTACTGCAGGTGAGCAGAGTTAGAACAGAATAAAGATCAGTCAAGGCTCTATTGTTTCTGTGGTGAGTTTACTGGTGAGATTTTGTTAGATTTCTGCCCTATTTTAGTTGACGGTTTTGGCTGATAGCATTTAGGGTTCATGGAAGATTCTGAACACTGTATTCCCAAAGCTGTTGATGGACAGGTAGGATGAAAGGTGATGAAGGTAGTTGAATCAGCAGTATGGGTGACTGAAGTAATTCCTGTCTCTGAATAGCTGGAGAAGCTTTTAATTCTGGTTAATTGCTTTTACCTTTCCATAGAGCTAGAATTAGAAGGCAGCTATCTGTAGGGCAATATCCAGCGTGTTCCCCTTTCTTCTTACAGGGTTGATTCTGAAAGAACATTCTACTTAACCCCAGGAGATAAAACTTTTTTGAATATTTTGAAGGTCGAATGCTCAATAAAGTTTATCAGGTGAAAACTTCTGGAAATAGGGTTTTTATAAGATCGTTGTAAGGATTTTATAAGATTGGCCAATATATCAGTTTTAAAGCACCAAAATTATATGTTTATAGATTGTTTAAGTCAGTCACCTAAGTCCTCTGTTGGTTATTCAATTTTCAAGAAGAAATTCTATCTGTACTGCAAAATAAAGAAAATGTCTTTGATGTAGAATGCAAGCTCTTAATTGAATCCAAAGGATACATGTATTTGGGAAATTAGATCAGTATCTGATTGTTCAGGTTTTCACTTGCTTTTATTCAGTCTGCTGTAGCTTAGGAAACATGGCAAGGTACCAGGAGTCTCAGGTCCCATTTCTATTCCTGGCTCTGTCACTGTCTTGCTGGGTGACATGAGGAGACTCATCCTCCTGTGGCCATGGTTACTTTGTGCAAAGTGCAGCTAAGAGCTTGTTTCCTGTGCTTCCACTGGAGATGCTCTATGGATTCTTGGGTAATCCTTGAAAAACACTGGATATTTGTAGAAAATAATTGATCAATTATTCTGAGTCTCAAAGTTTGTGTGTTTTTTTGTAAAAAGATAGCATTTACATATTCATTTCCTAGTTTTGCTACAAACATAAGTATAGTTATTTGAAACCTCCAGAATAGCAGGTGTAAGTTCTAACATGTAACTTCTGCCAGCTCTCAGGTATCAGTGAATGTGAAAACATATTCCAACTAAAGTCACAATTTGTTATTCCAAAAAAGCCAGCCACTATTTAAGAGCAAAAAATTATATATGTTGGTATATTAATTTGGAGATTATATCATGCACATGGGTGAGTTCACATGGGAGACTATGGAATAGATCTCCCACAGAGTAACATTAAGTTGAGAGACAAAAGATGAACAGGAGTTAGCTAGATACATAACACAGGAAGCATTCCCTCTCAGGCCTTTCTGGAGACACATCACAGAGAAAGAGTTAGGCCCATTTGACAAAAAGGTTAATGGGGTCGAGTTCGTTAATGGGGTCGAGTTCGGTGGACATTGAGAGACTGTCCTGAGGAAGGTAGGGTCTTGGTAACTTGTGGTCTTTTGTGCCAAAGGTTTAGAATTTTGCTAAGCATGAACTGGATGTTAAGGATGTTAAGCAGAGAAATGACATGACATGATTTGCATTTGAGAAAGATTTCTTTGGTGGCTGAATAGAGAACAACCAAGAAGGTAATGATAAAAGTGGGAGAACTTGCCAAGACTCAACTGAGAGATGAAGTTTGGCTGGACAAGAATGTAAGAGTTAGAAACTGATGAGTTGTATCCCAGGATTTATAGATAGAGAAGTTTGGATGGTTGGACAGATAGACAAAATGGTACTTTTTTTTTTGTCAGTAGTGGAGCTTGAACTTGGGGCCTGAGTGCTGTCTTTTGCTCAAGGCTAATGCTCTATCACTTTGAGCCACAATGCCATTTCTGATTTTCTGGTGGTTAATTGGAGATAAGAATCTCACAGATTTCCTGCCTGGGCTGGCTTTGAACTGTACACCTCAGATCTCAGCCCTCTGAGTGGCTAGGATTACAGGCCTGAGCTACCAGTGCCCAGAAAAATTGTAGGGAAACAACACTGGAGGGAGTGGTGGAGGATGATAGGAGTTTAGCCTGTTAAGTGTATTCAGTTTGAGGCACCTAAAATATCCAAGTAGGCATTGTCATGCAAGTTGGAGCCAAGAGGAATGGACAGGGTTGGAGACAGAAATCTGGAAGCCCTAGATCCATAGCTATCATAAGAAAGAGGACTGAACTGGGCTCTCAGAGTTCCAGTATTTAGACATGGAAGAACAGACATAGTAGATAGAAAACTGAGAAGAAGATGGGTCCTCTGAGGCCAAGGGAAGATACCTTCTATAGGGAGGCTGGGATTACCAGCGCTGAAAGCAACCAGAAGTCTGGTAGTGTGAGAATTGAATCAGTGGGCACTGGATTAGGCAGAAAGGAGGTAAGACTGGTGGTCTTTCTTTGCAATGTGAGTGTCATGTCAGACGGGAGTATGGTTGGAGTCAGTTAGAGTGCTCAAGAGAAAGTGATCATCATGAGAAGTTAGGAAGAGACTGAGATCATAGTGGCTTTTCCTTGTATATGTTCTGTTACTTGACCAGTTTAAATATTCGGAACTTCGCTGCAGTTTCTGGAACTAGGAAGAATCTTAAGAAGAATGTAGTTCTATGTCTTGCCTTAGAGAGAGATTGATGAGTCGTGGGAAAGTTAAAAGGATTTGCTTCACCAGCTAACTAGGAAGAGGTCTTGCGGGAGGAGGTTGGGCGCTGTCTCAAAGAGTATGCTGGGAGCCGGTTTCCTCTAGAGGGAGAAAGGAATTTAGAAGGGGGATGAAGGAGAACAGGAGGAAGTACTGGAAGAATAGGAAGCAGGAAGAACTGAAAGGAGAAGCCTCAAAGGTGTGGGACGAGCTTTTGGAAAGGTGAGAGAGAGGCTACGCCGACTGCATCATTGTAATGAGTCTAGGTGATTAGTGTGAGGGCAGGTGTCTCAATGAGAATGTTTCCCTTTTCTGGGACAGTTGATGGCACAAAGGGTCATGGATTTAAACTTGAAATTCTGTAAGGCAGAAAGATTTGTAGAGAATCATTGAACCTTTTTTTCCTTCTAGGTCATTACTAACTTGACAGGACTGATGGTTGTCATCACTCGTTTTTAGGTGTATGTTGCAGATAATGGGGGATGGGTGGGGGTGGGGTAGGTTACTGCATACGTGGTAGTGGAATGTGGGAGGGGAAAGTATGTATCCAGGAGCACCAGAGGGAATCTTTGTCTTTGTATCTCATTAACTGGCTATTTGGCTTCGGTTGGCTCACTGGAAAATATAGAAAGTGAACTAGGTAATATTTATGCTTGTCAGCTCAAAGTATGATGATATGTGCCTGAGTCAGTGAATGTAGTACTCTTTTTCTGGGCACAGGTGGCAAACCATGGTCATGAAGATTCTGGCATCAGCATAAGAGGTGATCATGCCTCTTGTACGCATTTTTGGTGATTGTCATAGCCCTGTGAGATCTCGTTTAGTTATATGCAGAGTGTGATGGAAGGGATTTGTGTAACTAATATTAGAAAGTTTATACATGATTAGCCATGAGTGCATTGTCTATTTTGGGGATTATCTGTCTATAGTAACCAAAGACTAGTCTTCCTATTGCCCAGCCAGGGCTTAGGCCACTTCAAAAAGAGAAACTGTAATAGGGTCAGAGATGGACAATGTGTGTGGAATGAGAGCATGAATGTGTGCATTTATGTGTCTCTCTAAGCTGCCTCTCTGGCTGCAATTGCAAATCCGGTTATCTGTGACTGTTAGAATAGCCATTGTTTTGTGTCTTCCAACTCTACTTTTTATTCAGATGTGCAAATGGGGGCCATAAGAGAGATAAATGCAAACTGTCAGTTCTCTGCGTTTGGCTTACAGGTGGATTTTGCCTGACGGCATATGTGTTATGCACTAAAATTCAGCAGCTCTTTTGGGGTTCTGGGTTTCTGTTCTTACTGCTTCGCTGCTTAGTGCTGGTGGTCCCAGCTCTACTTTTCTGATCTTGTCCAAGGGAAATAACCGACAAGACCTAGTTCCTGGTGGTTAATATTCACTGTGTAATACACAGTGTGAATGCTCTGGGAAGCTCTGCCCACAGCAGAGTAGAGATTGAAGAGAGTAAGTGAAGTTTGAGGTTATGGAAGGTGTTAAGCTTTCTACAGAGGTTAAAAGAGCCAGCAAGAGATGAGTTAGCAGTAGATCCTAGGTTGTTTCCTTTGCCCTGCTTAGGATGCATATTCTGGAGAACAGAGCAAGTTCTCAAGTTATTATAAGAGCCTCAGACATCGAGAAAGTTTCCTGTTTAGAGACTGAAGGGAAAAATGGAATTAAGACTGACAAGAGAACCTTTGTGTGCCAGTTTAAGTGGGAGGACTTTTTCATACAGATAGTTATAAGATATCTATCTAGATCTCTATGTAGGCATATTTTGTATCTATATGCGAATATATAAAAGATTTTTGTCAAAGTGCAGTTAAATTTACTTTGGAGAATAAACATTTTCAGTTTTGAAGTTATTTAACTGTGATTTATTTATTTATTTATTTATTTTGAAAAAAGCCATGGTGGGCTATTAAAAGAAATATTATCTTGCTGGGCGCCGGTGGCTCACGCCTCCTAGCTACTCAGGAGGCTGAGCTCTGAGGATCAAGGTTCAAAGACAGCCCAAGCAGGAAACTCTTAACTGTGATTTTTTTTTATTGTGAAAATACTGTACAGAGGGGTAACAATTACATGAGCAAGATAATGAGTACATTTCTTATCAAGCATTGTAGCCTCCTCCTTTGTTTCCCCTTCCCATATATAGGAGAAACTAATACAAAGTTTTATATATTCATTAAGGTAGTTTCCCAAAATGCCTTTAAGAAGAAATTAATAACTTCCTATGTTAGATATTTTCAACTAACTTTTGACCATTGGACATGATTGAGTTGTATTTATAGAAACATGTTCATGAATCTAGGCTTGTTATACTGTCAGCCAGCTTTGTCTAAATTATCAAAGATTAATGATGGAAAGTACAATGAACACTGAATTTCAGTGTGTGCTTAGGTCTTAAGGTTTTCCTTTTTTTTTTTTTTTAAGTCATATTGAGGTTAGAAATTAGGGTCTGTTTGTTAGGCAGGTATACTACTGTTGAACCATGTTTCTCACCTCTGCTTTTTGCTGGCAGTTTTAAACATAGAGTCTTATTTTCTGTTTGGGCATATATCTGGACCATGATCTGCCTGTTTTAGACTTTATATTGTTGCTAGGATAAAAGGCACATATCACCATGTCCAATTTTTCTCAATTGAGATGGAATCCTGCCCCCTTTTTTTTTGGTCTAGACTTGTTTAGAACTATTATTCTAGGCAATCTCAGGCTCCCATATAGTTTTGGATAACAGGAATATTCCACTGCACCCAGCTATATGTTGACAAGGAGGCTTGCACATTTTTTTTCCTACCTGGGCTGGACATTATTCACTATAGTTCCATTCCTAGTCTCCAAAGTAGCTAGAATCAAAGATGTGAGCCACTGGTATCTGGCTGTATGCCTTAACATTTTTTTCCCCCTTTTACCTACATTGGGGTTTGAACTTGCCAAGAAGGAGCTCTTGCCACTAAGCCATGTCTCTAGCAGAGTCCTTTTGGTTTGAAGACTATAATTAGAATTCTTTTGCTAAAATGAGCATTTAGAAAGTTGATAGCTAAAGAATAGCCCAAGAATAGCCCAAAAATAGCCAGCTGCCGGTGGCTCACGCCTGTAATCCTAGCTACTCAGGAGGCTGAGAGCTGAGGATCACGGTTCAAAGCCAGCCTGAGCAGGAAAGTCTGAGAGACTCTTATTTCCAATAAACCACTAGAAAACTGGAAGTGGCGCTGTAGCTCAAGCGGTAGAGTGTTTGCCTTGAGCTAAAAAACTCTGGGACAGTACCCAGGCCCAGAGTTCAAGCCCCATGACCTACAAAAAAAAAAAAAAAAAAAAAAAAGAAAGAAAGAATAGCCCAAGCAAGAACCATAAGCTTGCTTCTCAGAACTTTGAGACATTGTCTCTGAAATTATTTGTTCTTACCTAGAGATTGTTATCGCCATCATGATCAAATATCAAATATTAAAAGTGCTGTGCTCAGTAAATATCAGGTAACAAGGTGAGATTTCTTATCAGTCTTGCATGGGGAACCTCAAGTTGCCTTGAGGATTTCTGAGAGCCCTTCAATATTAAAATTCCCAGGCAGTTCAGTGGGAAGCAAAGTACTTCCTTGCTTTCTCTTCTAAAATTACTTTTACTATTTGTTTGCTTGCATGCCTGATCTTAAGTATATGTGATAGCAAACTACAAAGTTCAAATTCTTAATTTTTTTTTTACTTAAAAACTTTAAAAAATTATCCTTAAGTAGTTATACAAAGGAGATATTATACAATAAAGCAATTTATGAATATAATGCATTTTGATTGATCATTGTCACCTCCTTCAACATTTTCATCCCCATTTGACCCACTCCTTTCCTTACTTTTCTTAATTTTATGGTATGTACAGTGAAGTCTTGACTGCATTCTCACCGATTTCTCCCCTTTATTATCTGTCTGTCTCCCTTTAACCTCACCTACCTATTTCCTGGTGTTCATTTTGTTGGGTTTTGACCTAGTCTGTCTAAAAGATTACTATTTGAGCTCTCCAAAGAGTCTGTTATACATCAGTTAATTTATTTGCAAACACTTGCATATCACCCTACATGTTACTTATAGATTTATAGGTGCATTCTTTCTAACATAATTGAGGGAAACCATGTAACTTTTGTTTCTCTGGGTCTGTCTTATTTTACTGAGTATAATTTTTATGTCTTTCCATTTCCTTACAAATGGTACAATATTATTCTTTCTAATAGATGAATAAAATTCCATTGTGTGTGTTTACTACATTTTCTTAATCCATTTGTCCACTGAGGGCTGATTTCATATCTTGGCTGTGGTGAATAGTATTGCAGTGAACATGGTTGTACTGGTGACTTTACTGTAATCTTGTTTGTACCCAGGAGTGGGATTGCTGGGTTATAGAGTAGGTCTATGTTTAGTTTTTTAAAGACCCTTCATATTGCTTTCCAGAGTGGTTGAACAAACTTATATATTGCCACCAACAGTGTATTAGTTTTCCCTGTTGGCCACATCCTCCCCAGCATTTGTTGTTGTTTGTTTTCTGGATAGTGTCCATTTCTAACTGGGATAAGATGGAATCTCAGTGTTGTTTTGATTAGCATTGAAGTTTTTTTGTATGTTTTTATTGTAAAAATAGTGTACACAGGGGTTATAGTTACATGAGTAAGATAAGAGTACATTTCCTATTGAGCATTGTTAGCTCCTCCTTTGTTTTTCCCCTACCATCCCTTCTCTCCCCACTTCCTCAACTCTCCCCCCTCCCCACCCCGCCCCAGTTGTAAGGTTCGTTTTCTACATAGTGTCTTGTACATCTCATTGTTACAATGGGTCATCCTGTATCCTTGTTTCAACATTTTGTTATTTCCCTTCCACTCCCCAAATTAGAAAAATGTATATACAAGATGCAGGACACTGATATCAAATGCAGTGAAAACAGGGGTTAAACAGTAGGGGAAGAACACACAAGAGAAACAAAAAAAAAATCACGTAGTACATTTTTAGATACATTAAAAACAATAGCAAGAAGAAAGAAAAAAACAAGTTGTCCCTATCTTGGGGTTCATTTCACTTATCATCTTATCTGGTCATATGTACATAGCTTTTGACCTTTTCTGCTTGTCCTTGACTTATATTAGCTATTACAAATAAGGGAAACTATGGGACCTATGTTTCTTTGGGCCTGGCTTACTTCACTTAATATAAGTTTTTCCCAAGTCTTTCCATTTCCTAACTAACGGGGCAATGCCATTCTTTCTGATGGAGGCATAGAATTCCATTGTATACATATACCACATTTTCTTGATCCATTCATCTACTGAGGGGCATCTGGGTTGGTTCCATATCTTAGCTATGATAAATAATGCTGCAATAAGCAGAGTTGTGCTGGTAGCTTTAGTATGGCCTTGTTTGTGATTCTTTGGGTAAATGCTCAAAAGAGGGATTGTTGGGTCAAAGGGGAGCTCTATGTGGAGTCTTTTGAGGAACCTCCATGCTGCTTTCCAAAGTGGTTGAATAAGTTTATAGTCCCACCAGCAATGCAGTAGAGTTCCCTTCTGGCCACATCCCCTCCAGCATCTGTTGTTATTAGAGTTCTTGACTATAGTCATTCTAACTGGGGTGAGGTAGAATCTCAATGTTGTTTTGATTTGCATTTCTTTTATGGCTAGAGAGGTTGAGCATTTCTTCATGTGTCTATTGAGCATTCTTATTTCCTCTTCACTTGTTTATCTGGCAGTTGTTTCTTTGAGGATTTGTTGTTGGGGGATTTAATTTCTTGATTTCTAAGTATATTTTAGATATGAAAGACTCTTGTCTGATGTATGGCTAGTGAAGATTTTTTTCTTCTTTTTTTATTAATAAGTTTTTTTATTGTGAAAATACCATACAGAGGGGTTATAGATCTCCCGATTTCTTGGTTTTCTATTGATCTTGCTAGCTGTGTCCTTTGCCATGCAGAAACTCTGTAATTTTATGCAATCTCATTTGTTCAACCTTTCTTTGATTTGTTGTGTTTCTGGGTCTTTATTAACAAAATTTCAGCCTGTGCCAAGGAACCCTAGAGTTTCTCCAATTCTTTTTTTTTCTTTTTTTTTGGTCAGCCATCCAGTTTGAACTTTGAGCCTGGGCGCTGTCCCTGTGCTCTTCAGCTCAAGGCAAGTGCAATAACACTTGAGCCACAGCGCCACCTCTGGTTTTCTGGTGGTTTGTTGAAGATAAGAGACTTTCCTGCCTGGGATGGCTTTGAACCATGATCCTAAGATCTCAGCTTCCTGAGTAGTTAGGCATGAGCCCCTGGTGCTCAACAAATTTTGAATTCTTATCCAAGCATTTCATCAAGAGCTGGCTTACGCCCCCTCCCCACCCAGCTGCAATTATATCATGCCTTTGGCAGGGGGTTTCCTTTTCATGAACTGTTATGCTAGTTTGGTGATATCTCACTACAGTTGCCAATGGACACTCTATGTATTTGTGGATGAGAAGCTAACAATTTATTTGAATTACACTTATTAAATTTAGGGGTTATATAAACTCGTCTATTAAGTCTAAGGATTGTGTAGGTCAGTCTTTCTTATATGAAGTAAGTACCTTGCCTTAAAGATTTTTGGCAGTCTCTTCTTCAGTACATGGTGCTGGCAAAATTGGTTAAATACCTGTAGAAAACTAAAGTTAGCTCCCTATATATCACCCTGTACCAGAATCAACTCCAAATGGATCAAAGACCTTGAAATCAAATCAGACACCCTGAAAACATTTCAGGAAGGAATAGGAGAAACCCTAGGTCTTCTAAGCACAGGCCAAAATTTTCTCAATAGAGACCCAGAATCACACCAAATCAAAGAAAGGGACAAACAGGACTGCATGAAGCTGCAGAGCTTCTGCATGGCAAGATCAATAGAAAGCCCACAGATTGGGAGAAGATCACTAGCCATACAACGGACAAGGGTCTCATATCTAAAATATACTTGGAACTCGAAAATTAAATCCCCCAACAACAAATCCTCAAAGAAACAACTGCCGCATAAACAAGTGGGCTAAAGATTTAAAAAGAAACTTCTCTGAAGAGGAAAGAAGGATGGCCAATAGACACATGAAGAACTGCTCAGCCTTTCTAGCCATAAAAGAAATGCAAATCAAAACAACATTGAGATTCCACCTCATCCCAGTTAGAATGGCTAGAATCAAGAACTCTAATAACAACAGATGCTGGAGGGGATGTGGCCAGAAGGGAAGTCTACTGCATTGCTGGTGGGAGTATAAACCTGTTCTACCACTTTGGAGAGTAGTATGGAGGTTCCTCAAAAGACTTCACATAGAGCTCCCTTATGACCCATCAATCCCACTTTTGGGCATTTACCCAAATGATCACAAACAAGGCCATACTAAAGCTACCAGCACAACTCTGTTTATCTTAGCATAGCTAAGATATGGAACCAACCCAGATGCCCCTCAGTAGATGAATGGATCAAGAAAATGTGGTATATATATATATATATATATATAATATTTATTCCATTTTGTATATATTGTGTACACACACACACACACACACACACACACACACACACACACACACACACACACACACACACACACACACACACACACACACACACACACACACACACACACACACACACACACTGGAATTCTATGCCTCCCTCAGAAAGAATGACATTGCCCCATTTGTTAGGAAATTGAAAGAGTTGGAAAAACTTATATTAAGTGAAGTAAGCCAGGCCCAAAGAAACATAGGTTCCATGGTTTCCCTTATTTGCAATAACTAGTATATGTCTGGGACAAGCAGAAAAGGTCAAAAGCTATGTATTTATGACCAGATAAGATGATGTTAAGCGAAATGAACCCCAAGATAGGGACAGAAGTGGTTTTTTTCGTTCTTGCTATTGTTCCTAACGTATTTATAATGTACCATGTGGTTTTCTTTTTTTTTTTTTTGTTCCTTTGTTCCACCCCCACGGTATAACCTCTGTTTTCACTGTATTTGATATCATGCCCTTCATCTTGTATATACATTTTTCAAATTTGGGGAGGGGAAGGGAAATAACAAAATGCTGAAATAAGGATACAGGTTGACCCATTGTAACAATGAGATGTACAAGACACTATGTTGAAAACAAACTTTATAATTTAGGTAGGGAGTGATGGTGGAGAGGAGGAGTGGAGGGGGGATGGATTGTAGTTGAGGAGGTGGGGGGGAAGGAATTGTAGGGGAAAAACAAAGTAAGAGTTAACAATGCTTGATAGAAAATGTACTCATTACCTTGCTCATGGAACTGTAACCCCTCTGTACAGTATTTTTACAATAAAAAACGTATTTAAAATATTTTTTTTGTATTTTCACAATAAAAAATGTACTTCTAATTAAAAAAAAATAAACATAAGCATTGAACTTTAAAAAAAAAGATTTTTGGCAGCTTCACAAAAGTGCCTGGAATTTGTTTTAAGTTTTTTTATATTTTTTTAAAAAAATTTTATTGTAAAGGTGATGTACAGAGGGGTTACAGTTATGTGATTCAGGTAATTGAGTGCATTTCCTTTTGAATGACTCCAAACACAATGTCACTTCTTCCTTACGAATTATGGCTGTTTAAAAAATTTGCTCTTTTTTTAACTATTGCAAATCAATAAATTCTAACAGAGGATTTTAAAATTTGAGCCTAAAATGTCTCATAATAAGTAGGTAACTGTTTCTGATTCTTTATGCATCTTACTATTTTATCGACTTCTTGTGGGGTTGGAAAGTCTGTCTATCAAACTTTGCCTTTTCCTGTGTCCTTTCCCTCATTCTAAGTTTTCTTGTACCTATACTTCTAGTTGAGTTTTTTAGTCTAAGAAGTAAAGCAGCACCTTTTGGCAATCTAGCACTTATCTAGTTCTCTACCTCCTCTTCAACATATTTCTTTTCACAATGAAGAAAATAGTAAATGTCTCAATGTTGCTTCCTTACATTTTCTTGTCAATAGTTGTCGATGTGTTTTAGGCATCTTGTCATAAAACCAGGTTAACATTAAATAAGACAGGGAAGGCACTACTGAACTCCTATTTTGGGAATGCTGTTCACTGGTTTTGGAAAAATGAATATGCTATATGTTTTGGAATCTTTTCTTTGAACTGATGAGAATAGAAATTTACTTGATTATAGAAAGAATAGATAAAAACCATTTCTTGATGTCTAATTAGAGATGTATGTGGGAGGCTGGGTGGGATGAGGTAGGAGAGAATGAGGAGCACTGGAGCGATCAGAGATTTTACCTCTCCTTTGGGGATCCTTCAGCTGAAATCTCAAATAAAAGTAATTATAGGCTGCCTTTTTCTAAAATAGGCTTAGGGTGAAATGAAAGTAACATTGAAGACTGAGCTTAGTGTGTCATGAATGACATGGAACTGTGGACCCACTACAAGTTGACCTAAAATTCACCTCTTCGCTTCCTTCCTCTATACTAGGAAGCAAACATAATTATAAGGTTGATGGGATGAATATAGTGTTGAAAAAGTATTCAAGCAATGATGATGCCCTTGATGAGATGATAAAGCCCTTCTTGTTCCTTACACCTGAGCTATTCACCTGTGGTATTTTATGGAGAGGACACTTGGCTAGCTGTGACAGCATCCTAAATCTCTCCAAACAGTGTTTTCTGCTCCTGCATGATGGGGATGATCACAGAGTTGCAAGAAGAGTCAGCTGTGACTGAATGGCATGCTTACAAGCATTTGTTATGGTTGCTGTCCATTGAACGTATTATAGTAAACACAGCAATGTGCTTCCCAGGAAGGAACTGGAAGATCCTTCCTCTATCCAACACATGCATATGTTGTTAACCAGCAAGTCATCTATAGAATCTTTAAATTGCTAAATTTTTAGTTCGCTGGCTTGTGCAGTTGTTTGATTCTTCCAAGTTCTGAATCATCCTAGTAGTAAAGTGGGTATAAGTGAGAGCCACCTTAAGTTGGATCACTGTGGAATTACTAAGTAGAAGAGTCTCCAGTTTGCCTGAAAACATTAGAGCAATAACCACAAGAATGTAGTAGGCTGTACTATCTCAGGAATTGGGAGATTTGGAAGTGACAATTTCATTGTACTTTCTGCTTGGGCTTTCTGTACTCTCTGGGAATAAACAAGAATTACACAGTAATGATTCTGATGTTCAGAGATAAGCAGGACAGCCATGTTTGCTTCTCTGCAGTGCTGTCTTTCATGTGGATTGTGACACATTCCAAGACATTTAGAATGTGTTGGGAACTCCTACCCTCTGTCACTGCAAGGCATGTAGGATACTTACATGATATTACGGTAAGTGGCAAATAAAGGACTCAGTGCCCTTGACTGTATGCTTGAGTGAACACTGTCAAATGTGGATCCCAGGAATTTAACTTTATAGTAGCAAGAATAAACTTTATTCTAGTAATATTTACAATAGTCACCTCTTCTTCCAGGCACTGGTGATTCATGCCTGTGATCCTAGCTCCACAGGAGGCTGAGATCTGAGCATCGTGATTCTGAAACCAGCCCAAGCAGAAAAGTCTTTGAGATACTTATCCCTAATTTAGCATAAAAAAAAGCTAGGAGGCTGGGCGCTGGTGGCTCATGCCTGTAATCCTAGCTACTCAGGAGGCTGAGATCTGAGGATCTCTGTTCAAAGCCAGCCCGGACAGGAAAGTCCATGAGACTCTTATCTCCAATAAACCACTCAGAAAATCGGAAGTGGCACTGTGGCTCAAGTGCTAGAGCACTAGCCTTGAGCTGAAGAGCTGAGGGACAGCACCCAGGCCTAGAGTTCAAGCCCTACAATGGACAAAAAAAAAAAAAAAAAAAAGCTGGGAATGGAGCTGAGGGCAAGAGGTAGAGCACTAACTTGAACACAAAAGCTCAGGGATAGTGAGTGCCTAGTTCCTAGTTTAAGCCCCAGGACTGGCGCGTGCGCGCGCACGCACACACACGTCACCTCTTCCTAATGTACTACTGCTGTTTTAAAAAAGCTTTGCTCTTTAAAAAAAATTATTGCAAGTCAATAATTTCTAGCAGAGGATTTTTAAATTTGAGCCTAAAAAGTCTCTTACAATAAGTAGGTAACTGTTCTTGATTCTTTGAGCATCTTACTAGTTTTTAGACTTCTTGAAGGATTGGAAAGCCTGTCTATCAAACTGTTCCTTTTTTTTACATGTAAAACAACATGACATGCTCAACTTTTCTGTTCCCTCGAGCCTGCAGTCATTTTGAGAGTCATAATATAAAAATAGCCATTAATTTTCCTGACATTTTTCTGAGACAGATAAAGCACCATTAATGAAAATAAATACAAAGGTTAACCTGTGATAGTCTTACCCACAATGATGTCTTTTCAGCAGGAATGTTGCTTTATTGATCAAGAAGACAGGTATTCTGTCCGTCTCAGTTCTGTGTTGTTTTTGTTACTTAATACATATGACTCACTAAATATTTGGTCATTACTTTGAGGAAGCATGCCTACCTCTTCCAGCCCATCAAAAGCAAGCCTGTCTTCTTCTTTGTTCTCATGAGCAAGGAAGCTGAAGAGCAGAATGTTGCTGGAGAAATACTTGGTCATGCAGCAGTCATCATCCTAGTTCCTCATGGTCTACTTAATCCCAGAACCATAAAGAGAAAACAGTTACCAATAATATAGGTGGAGAAGGAGGGCACTCTGAGGTCAGAAATTGCTCAGCTTTGTGCAGTGATTTTTCTCCAGCAGTTCCTGGAAGACAATACCTTCCTTACCAAGCATAATCTATTTACCATGCCTCGAGGATTCCCACAAAGAGTTTATAGCCATGTGAGTCCTAGAGAGATATGGCTTCCTTGAAGGCCATCACTGAGAGTATAAAACGTGGGCGTGTGGCACATTGACTGGCAGCAGAGCAGCTGGAAATGAGTGTGAAGGATTCTTTAAATTGGCAGACAGTTTCTAAAATTCTAAATATGATGATGACAGTTGTACAACTCTGTAAGTATACCAAAACCATTGAGGTATGTTCATAAGGTACACTTGTACATGGGCCTGAGATTTGGAATGTCCTGAAAGAACTTCCATTGCCACTTGGTTATCTGGAGGGGCACCATAGCAGCCTGGAGGGCTGAATCACATCTGAAACTTCCCACCTGTTGAAAGGAGTTGTAGACATGTTGGGAACAAGATCATGAGGAGGGCAGGTGGTGTCATTTTTGTGAGGGTGACAACTTAAATTAGGTTCTCAAAGCTAAAGGATCTTCCTGTCTAGAGTTGGAAGACTCAGTCTGAATCATTGTAACTCAGCAGGCTAAAGTCCACTTTAGAGTCAGAAATCTGACCTTACAATTTTAATGGCCCAAAGAGACTGTCTTTCCAATGGCTTGATGAATGTAAAACACAGATTTGGGTGAATGTATCAAATCTTTCTGTATAACCTCAGTGTGACTAATGTAACTTAATTACACATTGTTTTTGCTTACCTGCCATTATTCAGGCATAGAAAAATATTATGACAACATTCCTACCTTGGGGGGTGTGTGTGTGTGTGTGTGTGTGTGTGTGTGTGTGTGTGTGTGTGTGTGTGTGTGTGTGTGTGTGTGTGTGTGTGTGTGTGTGATTGTGTGTGTGTGTGTGTGTGTGTGTGTGTGTGTGTGTGTGTGTGTGTGTGTGTGTGATATTTTCCTAATTCCTAAATGAAGCTTTCAGCATTTGATTTACTGAAGAAATTGGTTGGCTTTGCTTACTTGAATTGTTGGGACTTGAGATAAAACCTCCTGACTCCTTGAGTAACTGGAGCTCAGGAAACAATTGACGCTGTTTCTTATTTCACATTGTTTCTGAGACATTTCCTACTTCCTAGTATAATATAGCTTTCCCATGAGAACCATTTACTTGCAAATGGTTAGACATGATAAACTTCTCATGGCACACATTCTGTGGGGAGTTTCACCATGCTTTGTTTGGAATAACAAGTTGCTGGGTATTTCTCTTTCTCCCTTTCTTCCTCCTAGCTCCCTTTCTATCTTTCCCTCTCCCCTCCCCTTCCCTGCATGTGTATAGTGAGGACTTCTGCTCCAGGTTCATTCCCAGTATGAGCTGTTTCTTTTGCTCACTACCACATTGACTTCAGCCTCTTTATTCCTTAGTTGGAATCTGTTTTTTAAAGCGACATATTCTTTTAATGCTGCCTGTCTAAGGAAACCGCCTGTGAATGGTGGTTTTTTAGATGTGTTGACAGCAGTTGAGATCAGAATGCTGTATGTGGATTTCACTGTGGTATGTGATATTATCTCTGGCACTGGGACATGTGTCAAAGAATAAGTCCAGAAATGGGAAATGAAAACCATCGATGAGATAAACTAATCGGACTTACAGTTAAAAAAATGGTCACATTAGTTCTGAACTGATGTTTTTCACATTCCAAAGTTGTGTTGTAGATAGATAGAATGAAAGTAAAAGTTCCCAACTAAAAAGATTTGGAATTTTGAATTCTTTTCTCTTTTGTCTTACCAGATATTTGCAAAAAAATATACTAAGTCGATTTTGCAGCTCCCTCCATCCAGAGAACTAAAGGCATTACTCAATCCTTTTTCTCCATGCCTTTCTCTTCAAGGCAGTTTTTGCTGGGCTGAGTTTATTTTTATCATTGCAACAACCAGTTTTTAGAAACTTTTGGAAAAGAAAAATGAGAAAGACACTGTAGCTGACATTCATTGTAGCTGTTTCCTAGTGTGAACATTTGAGTATTTCTGAAATCTTCTCTCCAACTATGTCTTCTTATCTCAGTCTGTCCCAGTTCTAAGTCTCTGTTCTGCTGATATGGTAAAAAAAGAAAAAGACAAAAAAGTTATACTGTAAAACTTTTTCCCCAGCACAATGACCTTTTTTTTTTTTTTTTTTTGACTTTTTGAACTTTGCTTTAGATCTTTATTTTTGTAGCTCCCTTTCTAGCACCTTAGCCAATACAATCACACACTCAACAAGGATAGACAGGAAAAGCCTCTAGGGTTTACCCAAATGAATGATGGGATTGAGACCCAATGTAGTTAAGAAGAGCATATAGTTCATTGATGGCAGACATGTGGCCATAGGCAAGGACTCCTGGCACTTTGGTATTTACTTGTTTTCCTAGACAAAAAGAAGGTCATCTGGATAGAACTAGAGTCCATACTAGTACAAATCCAGTTCTAGAACCAACAGGTTTAATTACAGTGTTGCTACATGAAAATTAGGAGAGAATTCTGATTTTCCAGTTTTGATATGCCAAGTCGTGAATGATACCATTGAATTGATAGATCTTTTCTCAGACCTGTGGATCTTGAATATTTTGTGTGTAGCAGATAATAGAATTTGATGGTGTTGTGTGTGTGTGGGGGGTTAGTGGTGGTGGTGGTGGTGGTGGTGGTGAGGGCACACACCTGTAATCCTACCTACTTGTATCCTAATCTGAAGCGGACAGAGGCAAAAGCCTAAACCCTTATCTGGAAAACATACTAAAAAACAAAAGGTCTAGGGGTGTGGCTTAAGTAGGGTGGAGCACTTGCTTAGAAGGTGTGAGGTCCTGAATTCAATCCTCAGTACTAACCCTTCCCCCTAAACTATTGGATATTACTAAAAATTTGTGTTGTACCTTCTGTTTAGGTCACCATACCATCTACATTGGGGTCCACGTGCCCAAGAGCTACCGGAGAAGGAGACGTCACAAGAGAAAGACAGGGCATAAAGAAAAGAAGGAAAAGGAGAGAATCTCTGAGAACTACTCTGACAAATCAGATGTGGAGAATGCTGATGAGTCCAGCAGCAGTATCCTGAAACCTCTCAGTGAGTAATCTCTGGGCTCAGTGCCTTTCTGCCTTGCTCCTTATCTTGGGGGAAGATACCTTCTAGAATTTTGGGGCTCATGGAGTAAAACAGTTATATGGGAATGGTCTCTGAAGGAAAATGTTGGTGGAGATGTTTTTCTTGAGCCAGACAGGTTGATCTGTGAAGTCAAGTAAAAGATTCTGTGCTAATTGTAAAAAGCAAATCAGATAACAGTTTAGGTAGAGTTATGTACTGTACATTCTGTTAGTAATAGGTAGAGTTCTGTTTTGTATATTCTGTTAGTAAAATGGGACAGTGTTACAGGTGGCATTTAGTATGGTGGTCAACAGTGGCTGGAAGACTTTTAATAAACTCTTCAGATTGTTTCTGCTTAGGAAAAGGTTTTGTTGAGACAATAGGTTAAAATGAGAGTATGTGCATACATACTTAGATATCCTTCCAAATGTCAGCGTTGCAGGTGACATTTACCTAGATCGAATTCAAGTACTTTCGAGATGTTGAACATAGGAGGCATAATGTATCCAGTTTAGCAGGAATAAGTCAGAGAACACCCTGAGGCCCAACATGATAGGATGGGCTGTATGCTTTGGGTGAGTGTTTATGCTGGTTACAAAACAGAATTCTTAGGGGAAAACTCAATGAATGATCTGCCTTAAATTTCATTCATGCCACTTGAGAGCAGTCACATGCATTTTTTTTTCTGTTGGATCTATGTCGTGTATCTATAGAGACAAGTCTTAGGGGCCAGATTCTGACTTGGGTTAGGTACACTGATGGCCTGTGGAGATTACATTTTGGGAAAAACATAAAGGTATTTAAAGGGGACTGTGGGAAAGCTTGATGTAATTAGAAGAATGAAGGGCGAAATAAGTCTTGAAGTGAACCATTGAGCATAGTGTCTATCATGCATTGTGAAAAGTTTCCAAGAACAGAATAGCAGTAGACCAAAAACACCTCTGAACGCAAGTAATACAGTGGGCCGTGTGTTTAGGCACATGTTCATGTTGCTTTTGTCTCTTTTAATGTGGAGAGTATTTGGCTGTAGGGTTAGCCTGTGGCTGAAGTGAGAATGAGCATGTGCAGTGGAAACACATGCCAGTTTTGGAAGATTCCCCAACAGGAATTACACAGTGACAGCTTCTCATGTTGGCAGAGTGCCGCACATTCTCCATCCCTCTGCTACCCTTGCAGAAATACAGACCCTGCAATAAAATGCATTATGGGTGGCAATGATAAAGATCAGGTTCTGTCATTGAAGGTGATGACAGGCCAAATTAGGATGAACAGCAAAGGGGTGTTGAAAAGTGAATTCACAGAGTTAAATTAAAGCTGGTGTGAAGTGTAATGATGTGAACTTTTTAGAGCCTTACCACTGGTACTCAGCAGGTGGCTTAGGAACCTAGAGAAGTTACTATGGTGCAGGAGCAGTACAGATAGGCCACTGAGTTAAAGGTTACAAGGGAATTCTGGAGATGGACCACTGAACTATAAAAGTGTCCGAATAAACGTGAGACTTAGAAGGGAACAGAGGGCCAGACACTGAAGTTCTATACTTCTCTTGGAATGTTGAGGGACTTTTATCCCCCCCAAATAACAGAGTGTATCTGGAGCACAGATCTCGATATGCTTTTTTTTTTTTTTTTTTTTTGGTCAGTTGTGGGGCCTGAACTCTGGGCCTGGCTCTGTCCCTCAGCTCTTCAACTCAAGGTTAGTGCTCTACCACTTGAGTCACAGTGCCACTTCCAGCCTTTTCTGCTTATGTGCTGTGAGGAATCGAACCCAGGACTCCATGCATGCAAGGCAAGCACTCTATGACTGAGCCACCTTCCCAGCCCTTAGATATGCATTTTAAAAAGGTCACAATTGATAGTTTGTACAAACAAAAGATAACATCCCCATGTATATTATTACTGCAGTTTATCTCTACTTACTATGTTTTGGGTAAGACCTGAACCAGTATCAAAGCAGTGTTGTGTCCAGGACATTTATGGTCGGTCTGTCTCTCTGTCTCTGTCTCTGTCTCTGTCTCTGTCTCTGTCTCTGTCTCTGTCTCTCTCTCTCTCTCTCTCTCTCTCTCTGTCTCTCTCTCTCTCTCTCCCTCTCTCTCCCTCCCTCCCCCTTTCATCACCCATTCTGTAGGAAAGAGTTCATTATTATATATAAAAAAAACATAGAGTGATATTCAGCTAGGATTTTGAGATTATAATTATTTTCTAGATTCTCAGGAAGATCAATACAAGCAGGGTCAGTTACACTCAGGGAATTAAGAATGAGCAGTTCAGAAAGACCCTGAACCTGAACTTGTCAGTCATGGTATGTTGTAGCTCTCAGTGGCATTTGGCAAGGTCAGTTTGGCTATTGAGTATAATATAAATATGGCAATTTTTTCTTTTTCTCACTTTTTCCCCTCCTTTATTCCTTCCCTTCCTTAACCTTTCCCTTTCCCTTTCCTTTTCCTTTTCCTTTCCCCTTTCCTGTCCTGTCCTGTCCTAACTAAGGTTTGAAAATACACTCACTAGGTAGGTATTTTACCTCCCAGCCCTTTTTGCTTTAGTTTCTCCTTCCCACAGCTATTTCCCTTGGCTGACCAGGTTCCTCCTATCTGTACTTCTCAAGTAGTTGGGATAACAAATGTGTGCCATCATCAAGTGGCAGTTGGTGCTGAAGGTGAATCCTCAGAGATTACCTCCTTGGGAAACTACTTTATATCATAGGTTAGGTTTTTTGAGGAATTCCTTGGGAGAAACAGTTGTTAAGGCCCGAATTGTTCAATGATAATAGGGATATTACTTATACATCTGCATTTTCTAGTTTGTTTTTCTTTTCCTGCATGATGAGTGATACTGTAATCTATCTTTGAGCTATATCTGGTATGAACTTGCTAAGTTGAACTGAAGATCTTTTCAATTTCTCTGCTGTATGTCATGGAGATGAGATGCATTGCGGGTTGGTTTTTCTGGTGCAATTCTTTAAAATAATTAAAAAATTATCTTTAAGTAGTTGTACACAGGAATTGCCATTTGACAAGCTGTTCATGGTGCAGTTCTTAAAATCTGGAATTTTTGCATCCAGATATAGAAAAAGATGTTAAAAAAAGAAAAGGACGTTTAATCCTCTGATGTTGGGGAAACCACAGGCCTCTGGCACCAATATGACAATAAAATTCTTATGAAAAACTCACTTTCTATGAAAACCTGTTCCTTATTATTGTTTTTCAAGCATAGCCACACGTAGTTTCTATTATTCTTGAATCTAGGATGTTTCTCTTTCCTGTATCTATAGACACATCACATCCTGTGGTTCAGATTCTTTTATATGTTGGCAGTACATCATGTGATGATTGTATTTTTTGGAAAAAAAGCCACAGACCTTACATAGCAATAAGAATTTGATAGAAATCATCTTCGCTTCATTGCTCTCATACCATATTGCAACCCTTCATTGACTTCTGTTGGTTCTGTTTCTAAACTGTATGAATCTGTCAACTTGTTTCCAGTTTTGATGCTATGTTTTGGCCAAGGGAAGCATGGTCTCTTACTTGGAACACTGCACAGCCTTTGCTTTTGAAGTCCTTCTTCACACAGACACAAGGTTGATCCTGATGAAATTGTGAATCAGGTCATACCATTCCTCTGCTGAATAATTCTTGTCATCCTTAGAATGCAGTCTCAGTTGGACATTTTGGCTCACAAAATCTCTCCAGTCATTTGTTCACTGTGCCAGTCTGTCTGCTTAAACTCTATTCTAGTCACATAGAATCTTTAGTTCCTTGCTGCAAAAACCTTTTATAGCTTAGGGGGCCTTTGCTTATGCAAACCCATCTTCCTGGAATGGTTGCCCTGTTCTTGTCCTACTTATTTATTTTATTTCTTTTACCTTTTAGCTTTTAGACGTTACTTCTTTATAGAGATCTTTTTTTGCTTTCAGTACTGAAGTACTGATAAGTCCAAGGTCTTGAACTTAGTCTGCAGACTCTAAAACCAACAAAATTAATGCTTCATTTTTCCTCTTCAGTAACTCATTCACTAATTTATTCTTTGGTGAGCATGTATTAAGCATATATTATGGGCTGGACACTGTGCTAGATAACAATGAACAACACAAACTTGATCTTTGAATTCTTTTTTTAAAATTTAATTTTATTGTCAAAGTGATGTACAGAGGTGTTACAGTTACATACGTAAGGTAATGAGTACATTTCTTGTTGAACATGGTTACCCCCTTGATCTTTGCCTTCTTTATTGAAGGTCCTCTACCATGTGAGACATGCGTATAACTCTTTTTTGCTAGAGTTGATTCTTGGATAGACTTACATTTTTGTCCATGCTAGCTGCACTGTAATCTTCCAACCTACTCTTTCCTATGTATTTGGGAAGAGAGGCAGGTCCCAATACACCCAGCATGTTGATTGAAAACAGGATCGCCTTGCATGGTGATCCTCCCATTTTCGGCCTCCTGTGTAGCTGTAGCTGGATTACAGGTGTAATTTATCAAGCCAGCCTCTGTTACTACTTTTATCTAAATAAGTTCTCCAGAGTTATTCTTTCATATTTATTTTTCATATATATTTAAAATATATTGCAGTAGATCATACATACTTTTCACATACATTTTAAAATATTTATTTCCTTTATAATACAGAACTTTTGTCAGTTTACAGCCTTGAGCTCTTGTGAGATTATCAGCTCCAGGGGGGTAAAGATCAGGGTTATCTTGTTCATTGTTATCTAGCACAGTGCCTTGCTTACAGTGTATGCTTAATACATGTTCATCAAGAAATAAATGAGTGAATGAGTTACTGGTGAGAAAAATAAAAGCATTGCCTTCATTGATCTATTTTCCAACTTTAGATAAAGGTTCAGTTACTTTTTCTTGTTCGTAAGCCTGGCACACTATTTCTTGCCCTGTCTTTCTCCCTTGCCATGTAAAATCAGGCTCTAACTTTTAATTGTTTCACTTTGGGAAGTACCTCATTAATTCAGCCATTGCCAACTTGGTGTTTTTGTCTGGGTTAGATGACTCCCAAGTGTGTGGAGTTGCTTGTTACCCACAGGTGATGGAAGAAATTGATCCACAGGGCACATAGATTCATCACACACTTAAAAAAGAACTCACTCTTCTACACAGAGCTTAGGGAACCAACTCAGAAGTCACATTCAAGAGACACAGAACTGAAAAATAGAGGCACTTCTAAGAAGAAATAACACACACACACACACACACACACACACACACACACACACACACACACACACACACACACACACACACACACACACACACACACACACACACACACACACACACACACACACACACACACACACACACACACACACACACACACACACACACCAGTGCTTCGGCACATCGGGAAAGTGGGAAAGTGACATTGTGGACAGGTTCATTTTGCTTAGAACAGAGATGGTTTTTCTTCTCTCCCTGTCTCTGGTGTTAAGACAGAGTTTCTAAAAAGTGGATGAGCATTTGAGCTGCACACATTTGGAATTACAGGGAGAACGCCAGCTTCATGTTCTCTTCTGAGCTTGGCAGCTGCTTCAAGTCCACACCTAGCTGCTATTCCCAGTGTGGCGTCAGAACCGTGTCCCAGCTGGGGATACAGAGAAGGAAACGTGTGGTCCACTGAGCCACGGGGAGAGAAAGGCTGGGGAAGAAAAGTGAGCTGGAAGAGCAGGCAGGAGAGACAAGGGAATGAGGAGGTGGTGTGGAGTGGGTGGTGGAGAGAAAAGTTAGATTGTGCTCTTTCTTAAAAATAATCCTTTTGCCTCCTCCACCATGCACTTTTCCCCCTCCCTAAGTTAGCAGCTGCCATCTTCTTAGGGTTGCCCAAAAAGTGGGTAGGGAGATGGTCCTGGCTGCTAGGATCTGCAACCGTGGTGTGGCTCGAGCTCTCAGTAGCATGCACCTCTGTCCTTTGTACTTTGCTAATGTCTGAGAATATTTATAGGGGTACCAGGGGCCACCCTGTGAGTGCAGAAACTGCCCTGCAGGTGTGTGAGATGAGAGGAGGCCCAGGCACAAACAGTGCATCCTGTCCAGCATATTGATGTGCTGTGTGAGGGATTTCTGGACAGGCTTGCGCAGGCCTGGGGCACACACGTCTTGCTCAGAGCGCATAGCACAGCAGCCTCACAACACGGTGTGGGGTAGGTGCGCCCAGATGTTGCTGTTTTGTGGCTCTTTGGTAGCTCTCTGGATGTGTACCAGAACTGATGGGTTTATGCTACTGGACATTGTTCTGGGAGCCTGGGACAGTGGATGCCAGTTGGTGGTCCAGCTATATTCAGGAAACTGAAATAGAGAAACGGGCAGCTGCTTTTGTTCGGGGTTTCCGGGTAAATGAACAGTGGAGCTTTTCATGAGAGCCAAGAATCTTTGGTGTTTTGTCATTTGACTTCCCCTTTTCCCAGTGCACACCCCTGTTCCCTCCCCAAGCCTGATCTCATATCATACTTCTGGGCACATTTCTACTTTTTTTTTTTTTTTGGTAAGGCAAGATCTTTGATTTTGATGTCATAAAGTTTCATTAATTTTTCTATAGGCCACTGACGTGTCCCCCAAATTCACTAGTGTGTAAAAGAGAAAAGACTCGTTGGGGTGCCTGTGAAATGAAGTAGTTCTGACTCAGTTTAAAGGGTGCTGGAGGTTCACACCTGTAATCACAGCTACTTAGGAGGCTGCAACCTGGAAGATTGTGGTTTGAGGCTGTCCCAGGAAAAAAAGTGTGTGTGACTCCATTTCCAAGCAACCAGAGAAGAGCTGGGCTAGTGGTGTGGCTCAAGTGGTAGAGTATGAGTTAAGCAAGCCAAGTGAGATGGCAGCTCTGAGTTCAATCACTGAGAGAGAGAGAGAGATAGAGAGAGAGAGAGGAAGACAGAGACAGAGACAGAGACAGAGAGACAGAGAGAGACAGAGAGAGACAGAGACAGAGAGACAGACAGAGACAGAGAGACAGAGACACAGAGACACAGACAGAGAGACAGAGACACAGAGAGAGACAGAGAGAGACACAGACACAGAGACAGAGACACAGACACAGAGAGAGACAGACAGGGACAGAGACAGAGAGACAGAGACAGAGAGAGACAGAGAGACAGAGACAGACACACAGAGAGAGATAGACAGAGACAGGGACAGAGACAGAGAGACAGAGACAGAGAGACACACAGAGACAGAGACACAGAGAGAGACAGACAGAGAGAGACAGACAGGGACAAAGACAGAGACAGAAACACGGGACTGTCTCTTTTTCTTTTTAAAGGTTTTTATTGTAAAGCTGATGTACAGTTGTGTAGTTACATAAATCAGGTATTGCATAAATTACTTTTTGAACACTGTTACCCCTCCCTCAGTTTCTCCCAGATTTTTCCCCTCTCGAACCCCCACAACCCCAAATAAGACTGTCTCTTTCCTTCTCATCTGCCTTTTACCTTGTGGAGGTAGGAGGGAGCAACTTCATCTTTATGCCTGAGAACAACTTTTTTTTTTTTAAATGTTAAAAATGAATTGAAAACTGAAACTGCCTTTCAGAAGGGGCCCTTGTGATGTGTGTTACTAGACAGGCAGCCTATTAGGTAAAGACAGATAGTTAAGCCCATTTCCTTGAGTTAGAAACCTATCTCAGGAACTGGGAAGTTAGCTCAGTGGTAGAGTGCTTGCCTGGCATGCATGAGGCCCTGGGTTTGATTCCTCAGCACCACATAGGCAAAAAGAAAAAAGCCGGAAGTGGTCCTGTGGCTCAAGTGGTAGAGTGCTAGCCTTGAGCTGAAGAGCTGAGGGACAGCGCCCAGGCCCAGAGTTCAGGCCCCACAGTTGGACCCCCCCCCCCAAGAAAAAAGAAGCGCATCTCACACCAGCATTGTAACCTTGGATTTTTGCGCTCCAGTTTCCTCATCTCTAACAGAGGATTCTGCTAGAGTTTTATCCCAGTGTTCTGCATGTCTTCTAAGTACTGCATCTGCTGAGCAGAACTGGCTAGCAGTCATTTTGAACTGTTCTACCTACCTTTCTCAGCATTACCTTTTCCCATCTAAGGCATGCAGATAATGTCAGGAGCTTCAGGCCAAAACTCGGGAGTAATTACTTCCTTAGAAACAACAATTATTCTTCTTTAAGTTTGTCCACTTTTTTGTAGTAGTAGTAGTAGTAGTAGTAGTACTAGTAGTAGTAGTAGTAATAGGGTTTAACTCAGGGCCTTGTACTTGTTAGGCAAATGCTCTACGACTTGAGTCCTGCCTCCAGCTGTTTTGCTTTAGTTTACTTTTCAGATAGATGGCACAGGCCAGTGCCAGCACACACTAGTGCTTCATCCAGCCCTTTCTGCCACGAATTCTCAATAGCTATTTTTTTTTTTTTTTGCTTTAGCCATCAGTTTGGCTCCTGGATCCCAACGGTATCTGTGGGGAGAACCAACCTAAATTAGGCCTCAACTTGTCAGCGTATGTCAGTCTCTGTGTTACCTGGCAGGTGAAAGTGCTAAGGAAACACAGGTTTCAGGTGGGCAGAGATGACACTGTCCTTTTGTGTGGAATACTGCTGGAGCAAGTGGCTCTGCTTACCTAGGATTTCATCAACATCTAGACTGTTTCTCACTCCTGCAAGCAAATGGATTGTTCTTTCTTTTATGGGGGGTGATTGGGGTGGGGGGTGGCTTTCTGGCTCTCTGTGTTTCTGAGAGAAGTTAAACTGGTTAAGGAGTTTGAAGGAAAAATGTATGGCATGTTGTCTTTTTTCGTATCACTGGGTTGGTGCACCAATATTGTGCTTTGTGTGGTACAAATAATTGCTGTTTATTCTTGTGCTAATGGATAAAAGGGCTGTGTTGCAGGCCCTGTCTTCTGTAGCCAGATGACTGTATAAATACAGGGAGCCTTGTCTTTTGCAATGCAGTTTCTTGGAGTCACCTCAGTGTGCCCTACAAATGGCAGTTCTCACACTATTTCTTTCCTGTTGCTAGTGGATATAATGGCAATAGCTACTCCAGCTGACCGTGCCATGAGCTGTTATGAATAGTGTGTTTACGTGTGCCATGGGAGAGCTGATGTTGTTGCTATTTATAGTGATGCAAGTTCAGGAGGCCCCCAGAGTTGTAGCATGCTCCAGGCCTGGGGTACTCAGGGCTAAAAGGAGTGGAAAATTGGGGAAAACCAGAACAGCATGTGGAATCTAATATGTGAAGCATTCCTCAGTCAAGTAAGCAGGCTATAGATGACTGTAGGTGGAAGGCAGGACACATTCTGTGATCCTGTGGTTTGGGGTTAAAATTTACAAGGCAGGGAATGAAGGAGGGAGGGAAAGAAGAAGGGGGAGGGAGAGAGAGAGAATGAGAGAGAGAGAGAGAGAGAGAGAGAGAGGGAGGGAGGGAGGGAGAGAGAGAGAGGGAGAGAGAGAGAAAGAGAAAGAGGGAGGAGGGAAGGGGGATTAGAATGCTCTTGAAGAATGACAGACATTGGCAAGGATCTTCTTGGAATGGTATTCTGTTTAGGAAAATTTTCATATAGAAGGAAATAGCTTTTGAAGGACACAGGAACCTTAATACCAGTAAATTCAGGGCTTTGTGAGTGTGGCCTGTTGGTTCAGAGTAGTTGAGGTGAGGACTGAGGTTATTCTATAAATAAAATTCTCCAGAATTCTTCCATGACCACAGTTTGGATGCAGTAATGTTAGGTTCTTTGAATAACTTTCTCGATGTGAATCTCAACTTTCATCACACTTTTATGGGGGGGCGGGCATTGTGAGCATGGAGTTCCCAAATTCCTGGTTGCATCTAGCATCAAAAATCTTCATTTTCCTTGTTCTTTTTCCTTCCATAGACAGCCAGACCCCAAGTCCTATTGGCTTTTCTTCAGCTTCTCTTGTGCCTGCCCCTTCCTTTGAAATCCTAAGGGAAGGCACTAGCTCTTTACTTACAGTCTTCTATGAAATCAAAGGAAGTTATTTCACACAAGGCTGCCAGAATGTAAAGTATCAATTCCATTTACTCTCTTTTTAGTTATAAAGACAAACAAGTAAATATAAATAAAAACTTGTGATATTACCCCTGATTGCTTAGCACAAGTCCCTAATTTGGGGCCTTAGACATTCAAGAGAAAACTGACAGTAGAATGGAGGAGCTTACTGCACTACTTTCAATATTTTAAGTCGTTTAATGAAAACTATAGGTTTCCCCTTTCTCATCAAGCCTTATCTACATTTTCTCAGATCAACTCAGACTGCTTTTCCTAAATTTGATAATGCCTTCCCAGAAGTTGTTTTCATCAGAAAATAAGGCAATCTCCGGTTACATAGGCATTGGAATAATGAATTCTAGAACTAGAGTCTCACTGTGAAGATTCACCTAAGGTCTAGAACATGTATATGAATCACTATAAAAGCCTAAGCCAATTCTTTAACTAATTGTACTTTCTCACTTTTATGCAACTCCCAAATATTACAAACACTAGAAATGGACCAAAATGTTCAGAAACATTTTGGATTTTTTTTTTTTTTTTGGTGGTACTTGGCCAAGTTTGAACTCAGGGCCCTCTTCTATGCTAGGTAGGTGCTCTACCACTTAAGCTATGCCTCAAGTTCTTTGCACTTCAGTTACTTTTCAAATAAGGTCTTGGCCAATCTGAATCATGATCTTCCTGTTTATACTTCCTGTATAGCTGGGATAAGTGGCATGTGCCATCATGTCCAGTTTTGATCATTTGAGGTGAGGTCTCATGAACTTTTTGCCTGAGCTCTCCCTGCACCTTGATCCTCTTGATCCTCAGCCTTCTGAGTAGCTAAGACTAGAGGTACCCAACTGTAATTTTAAAATTATTAAAAAATTAATGACCAAGGATGGGAAGGTGGCTCGGTGGGCTTGCCTTGCATGCATGAGGCCCTGGGTTCGATTCCTCATCACTATATAAGCAGAAAAAGCTGGAAGTGGCGCTGTGTCTCAAGTGGTAGAGCCTTGAGCTGAAGAGCTGAGGGACAGCGCCCAGGCCCAGAGTACAGGCCCCACGACCAATCCCCGCCCCCCCCCCCTAAAAAAATTAATGACCAGTCAAGTGCCAGTGACTCATGCCTGTAATCCTAGAAACTCAGGTGGTTGTGAGATCGGAAGATCATAATTTGAAGCTAGCTCAAGCAAAAAAGTCCATGAGACTCTTAACCTCCAATTAAGTACCAAAAAAGCCAAAAGTGGAACTGTGGCTCAAGTGGTAGAACACTGCTCAAATGGTATTGTTCATGCTAGCCGTGAACAATAAAGCTCAGGGACAGCACCCAGGCTCTGGGTTTAAGCCCTAGGACTGGCACAAGCAAACAAAAACAAATGACCACTTGTGTTTGGCACTCTTTCCTTTATCTTAGCAATTTATGATGCTTGCTGACATTCCTAAGATATCTAACAGATAGAACAGGATGCATTTGAGGGTCTTCTTTGTGCATTTCCGAATATGGGAAGAAGTGGCAGAGATTTTCTCTTTTTGGCAGTGGGAAGAGCATTGAGTGGGAATAGGTAACCTTTAATGTAATAAAAGATCACACAAGTTTAGATGAAAAAGAAATCCATCAAGGGCAGTACATAAGAAGAACACCAACTTGGCAAATGTATTTATTTATTTATTTTCTTTTAGAAGGGTTACCATTATATAAGTAAGGTAATAAGTACATCTCATTTGAATAGTGCTACCCCCTCCCTCATTTTCTCCTGTTTTCCCTACCCCCTTACTCCCTTCTCCCCCAAGGAGTAAGGCTGATTTCCAACATAGCATCTACTGAGCATCGCTGTTGCATTGGTTCACCCTTTGTCTCACTGTTTCTGTGATTCCTCTTCCCTTCCCCGTATCAGATGTATTTATTTTTAAAAGCTATTGAGTTTAAAACATGTTGTTGAGTTCTGAATTATAGCTAATCATGGGAATAAAAGAAGAAAGTACAGGTATGATACTGGAATAGGAGAAAGGTAGGGAAGAAGGAAGATAGGACATGTAAGGGAAAGAAGTGAGGAGTGGTGCCTTACACCTGTAATCCCAGTTATTTGAGAAGCAGAGGCTGGAAGATCTCAGGTTCAAGGCCAACCCAGGCAAAATTAGTGAGATCCTATCTCTAAAGCAAAATATAACCGAAAGGGGTTGTAGCTTAAGTGGTAGTACACATGCGCAGCAAGCATTCTCTCTTCTAATTCTCTCTTCAAACTAGCCTTACCTATAGTTTTCTAGACATTGTTTGTTTTTTTATCATGATTGTTAAATGATTATATGACTAGCTTTCCTTCATTCTTATGCTCATATCACCTCTTTTAGTGGATTTAGAGTAATCTCTGTAAGTTCTTTCTTCTAAAAGAAACTAAGTTTTATTTTATTTTATTTTGTTGGTTGTGGGGCTTGGACTCAGGGCCTGGGCTCTGTCCCTGAAGCATTTAGTATTCATGGCTAGCTCTCTACCATTTGAGCCACACCACCACAATTAGTTGGAGATAAGAGTCTCACAGATACTTTTCTGCCTGGGCTGGCTTTGAACCGAGATCCTCAGATCTTCGCCTTCTGAGTAGCTAGGATTACAGGTGTGAGCCACTGGGGCCTGGCTATTATGTTAATTTTTGTACCAGCATACCATATAAATAAATAACCTTTTAAAAATCTTTAAAAATCTTCTCTAGTTTTCAGGCTTGGGTGTAGATCAATTGGTAGAGCAAGCACTTGTCTTAGCATGTGTGAAGCCCCCTGAATTTGCTTCCCAGCACTGAAAACAATTTTTCTTCTAGTCTTTTAGCACAACATTTAATGTTACTCTGTAGTTCACTTTATATTCTTTATAGGCAAACACTCCCAGGCTCTGTCCAGTCACAGCTGGACGGCCATGTGAAGATGTTTATATCTTACCCTGCTTACAGAGTTGTCACCCCGAGTAGCCACAGGACTCCAAGACTGGCCCCTTAGAATGCCTGATGACAGTGAAACCCCAGAGTGAGGCAATGGGCCTTTTTTTGGAAGACAGCTGGGTCTAGGGGAATTTTTGTAAGCAGTGAGCCATTCTTTAATTGAAACCACTGGATGTGGTTAGTAGTTTATTTTAAAAACACCATATGTTCGTTCATTCCTATAGACTGTGACAATCATGGTTTAATCAAAAGCTGCTTGTGACATTTCTGTTTAGCGTTCATAAAAAGTGGCTTGCTTCCTTGAAATCCTGAACTGTGTGCCAAATGCCAACACACTTGCAATTATAGTTTTCCTTTTAGGCAATTGTGCAACTTTTTGAATATGTGGTAGGTTTTTCTTTATTTTTGTCACTTTCACTAATTTGTCATCTTCTTCACTGGAAAAAAAATATTTTCTCAGTCTTTTGTTTGGTAAATAAAACTTTTACTCCTTTCTCCATGGTTTCCCTGAGAGAAAATAAGCCAATGTAACTGTTTTTTTGACATTTCCTTTTTTGGCCAGAAAACTTGATCTTATTGAGACATGATCTGTTTGTATGACTGTAAGCTTGTCAGCTTGTCATCATCTGCCATGGTGCCGGGGTAGGTACCCTCTTCGCCACCATAATGGGGAGGAGAGAGAGACACAGCCAGATCTCTGAGCTTTCAGCTGTGTAGTGCAAGCCCATTCAATTCCATTCATTTCCATCCATTTTTATCTACAGTAATCCAAAGCAACTTCTCTTCTGGCATAGTCCTGGATACTGGGACAGCAGAGGTGAAGATCTCATACAACTGACCATTGTTTGGGCAAAATGACAGAATTGCCTATAAGTAAAAGAATGCTGTAACTGCCATAGTGCAGTTATGAGAGTATAAAGAAAGTGTCTAAGTTGGTTGGTGTTTTGTTCAGAATCCTCAGCTAAAACTGACTAGATGAGTTAGTATGGCTAGATTCTACCACGGGCAGACAGTTTTATCAAGCTGTTCATTTTATGTTAAAACATTTCTATCATATTTTGTTGGTTTACCTACAATTTAATGTTTTGAATTTTAGAGTTTAAAAAAGTTATTGTTGAGGTGATGTACAGAGGGGTTACAGTTACATAAGAATGGTAGTGGTTATATTTCTTGCCTAACTTGTTACCCCCTCCCTCATGGTTGGTTATCTTGGTTACTTCTCAGACATGTTTTGGAAATATTTTGGTTTCAAGTGACACTACTCAGTCATTCAACTTTCTTCTCCAGTTTGTTCCTATTGCACACATGAAGTCAGGAAACATTAGTACTGCCGACATTCTAGGGAGTAACCTTCAGGTACTCTGTACCAAGTAAGTATGAGGTGCTGGAGTTATGGCACTGGAGCCAAATGAAGGGCACTTGGCACTCATAGTTTATAATCTGATACTTGCCAATCAAATACAGATATGGATAGATGTGAAGTTGTACCCATTCTAAGTGCTATCCTGGATCGGGACTTACATGCTATAAAATTTGAGAATTGGTTGGGATTTGATTAATTTTAGAGAAGGTGTCAGAGAACATTGCAGGTTAAATCACTGGGCCAGGAAGAAAGATGATGTCTGTTAGCAGACTTACCTAAGACAAGACAATACTGACCAAGGACAGGAAGGCCTCACAGGGGGTAATTGGATCAAGAAAGAATTCCATTAGCTTTGATTAATATTTAAAAAAGTAAAGGGGAAGTGGCGCTGTAGCTCAAGTGGTAGAGCGCTTGCCTTGAGCTGAAGAGCTGAGGGACAGCGCCCAGGCCCAGAGTTCAGGCACCATGACCGACTTAAAAAAAAAAAAAAAAAAAAAAGTAAAGGGTACCAATTTCAGATGGACAATTAGCATATAAACCTCCCAATGCATGATCAGTGCACATCTATATTTAAGACTCACAGTAAGTTGAAGCAATGAATTCTAGCCTAAACTGAAATGGAACTTTTATGTTTACTGACTCATATCTGTGGAACAACCCACCCCCAATTTCTGCTTTCATCTGTAACCTTCTTTTCTACAAATAGCAATCCCTATAATCACCATGGTCAAATAAAGCATTTGTTTCTAAACTAATATTGAGTTTCACCAACAGCGTTTGGCATCACCATGAGGTGACTTTTCTAGTGGTGCCATAATCTTTTGTTTATTTTGATGTAATATCCAACAATTAAGAAAGTCCTGTTAGGGATATTAGTTCCACAGTTTGAAAGTATAGAAGGACAGGGAGGCAAAGCACTCCAGGTGCATGTTCCAATAACACTGACTTTAAAGTATATACAGGCCTTTTGCTTCTATTTGTTTTTATGGAAATAGCACTAAGTAGTTGCACAAAGGAGTTTTGATATGATATGTCAATTTATGAGAGAGAGAGAGAGAGAATGTGTGTGTGTGTGTGTGTGTGTGTGTGTGTGTGTGTGTGTGTGTGTGTGTGTGTTTGAAATGAGGTCTTCTCTTCAGGCTAGATTGGCCTTGCACACATGAGGCCCCTGTATCAGCCTCTCAAATTCTGGGATTACAAGCATGTTCCACCATGTCAGGCTCACACAGACTTTTTCTAGCAGTGAGTCACAAGATGTAAGGCAAAGGAGGATTTAATGACAAGGTCAAGAGAACACAGAGCCTCAGGTTTGCTTCTGTTTCTGCAGTGACCTCCTTCCGAAATGATTTCACAAATCTCACCAAAGCATAGGTGGCTCTCTACCACGACTATTTTGATAATAGTTTTGGTTTGTGAGTTGATACTAATGCAGCCAGGGCAAGAAGAGAAATTTGTGACGGAAAGGGAGATTTTATTTAGCCGGAGGAGCTCTGAAACCTTGTTGAACTAAGTGCTCCAGTGTATTTTTGTTCACTGTACTTTGAAGTCTGTGACCAAGAAGATGTGTTTTTTTCCTCAAAATAAATTGGGAATGGTCCCCCGAATGGTCTCATGGACTGCATTTTCCATCAGTCTTATTAGATGGGCTTGAAAGTTTTCTTGGGCTCTTGTTCACTGCTCAAAGGATATTTAGGAGCTGACCAAGTTCAAGCAAAACATTTCAGTGCTGAGGCCGTATAGAGGCTTTCACACCGAGAACCTGGCTTGTTGCATAACTCTTGGTGCAGGAGGCGCAAATGTCCTTCCAGTTTTAGGAGCAGACACCAGAGGTTCCACCACTAAGCTCACACTTCCTAGGCTGGGGGAAGTCAGGATTAGCACAAGGTCCTTGCACTTCTGCTCTGACTCTTTATAGCCTATCATGAAGCTGAAATACTCCAGTGATTGGGCTAAAAATGAGGAGCCTTTGATAGGGTATAATCAACTCCCGGAGGATTCCATTATCCATCTCTCCAAATCTTGGTGTGTTCAAAATTAGAAAATTAACAGCTATGAATAGTTGTTTTCCACTTGATTGGTCTGAAGTCAACTGAATCCTCGAGAAGACTCCTTTGGAAGTATGTTGCCTTGGAAATGGATGCACACAGCCATGTGATAGCTTTCAGTGTCGTTGAAATCCCAGCCGTTTAGGTGACAGCCGTGGCTTTCTGTAGGGCGTGGGCAGATTCTGCACGGGCTTTTCCCGTTGTTCACCAGTTTGGCAGAGGCTGCTCTTCTGATAGTAGCCTCTCATTTTCAGAAGTGGCTTTTAGAGATCTTTTGTGCTAGTGGTGGGTTCTTTTCTGAGTTCAGAATGTACAGAAGCCTTTTCTTTTTGCGCACTTCAAATGTGCCCTGGCCTAAGTGGTCTGCCGTGGGAAATGCACACAGCCATGTGGAGCAACCTGTCGTGTGTGTTGTGCTTTATGGTTAATGCACACTGTCACCTCTGTGAAGGTGTTTGATCTTCTGTGCAACCTTGTGACAAATTGATGTAACTACTTGGATTTCCTTATTATTGTTATATTTTGGTGGTACTGATGTCTGAACGCAGTGTCTTGCACTTTCCACATAGGTGCTCTGATTCTTGAAACATGCCTCCAACTCTCTTTGCTCTTGTTATTTTTTGCAATAAGGTGTTGCTTTTCTGTCAAGCTGGCCTGGACAGCAATCTTTCTCATTTTCCTCTTTGCCTGGTAGCTGGGATGACAGGTGCATTCCACTACACCCAGTTATTGATGCAGATGGATTTCTTGAACTTCTTACTTGGGCTGGCCTCAAATATGATCCTCCCAATCTAGGGTTACAGGGATGAGCCATCATTCATTCATTTATTCATTATTTTATTCACTTTTCTGACCTTGAGATTTGAGCTAAGGGCCTTTAGTTTGCTTGGCTGGCCTCCTTGCTCTAGTACTTGAGCCACACCTCCAGCTTGGCTTTCTGCTGATTATTTTGGAGTTGGGAGTCTTCACCCAAGCTGGGTTTTGAAACTGGATCTTCCTCCTGAGTAGCTAGAATTATAGGCATGAGGCATTGGCGTCTGACTTTGATTCCCTTATTTTACAAATGAAGTGAGGAAGACATAAGGAAGTAATATCTTACTTACAAGTATCCTTGGAAATCATAGTTTGTGTTCAGATCTGTCATTGTGCCTCACTTGGTAGTTTTTGATCCTTAGTTCTTGTAATCTAAAAAATAAGATTATAAAAGGTAAACCTCATCCGGGTGCTGTGGGCTTTCAGTAAGCAGGACAGTCTTTGAAGGACACTAGTCAAGAAAGAACAAGGCTCAGTGTAGACTAGTCATCACCCCCCCCCTCCCCTCCGCACCCTCCCCCGGGCCCAGAGTTCTCTGTCACATTCATAGTCTTCAAGGAACAGACTTGGGATTTGAACTCCAGCATCTCCGTCTTCATAGTCTCAGGTAACAGGAGTACCCCTCCCCTCCCCCACGGGCAGGCAGCTGCTTTACTCAGGCACTCGTGAGGGCAACGAGGTTTTGAAATAAAAGACTCAGAGATTCTAGAAGAACTTTTTAATTCCTAGAATAGTCAGCAAATTAGTCTAAAAATGGAATAACACCTACAGGTCTCTATTATTAAGTGCTGCTTGATTCTACCCCAAATTTAAATTTGGAAAAATAAAAAACCCCAAACCTTCTCGGATCACATTAATAGTGTACGAGTTCTTTTAGACATAGCAATTGCTGTGGTATATGTACTGTCATTGGTGGGGATGATGGAGAGGTGTTGGATTCCCCCGTTGCACACCTGCTCCTAGGATGAGTATGGGGAGGGGAAAGGGTGAGGCTCATTGGGCCATGGTCTTACCTATAATGTCTTCTAAAAGCTAGCTTCGGTTAAAGGTCAGACAGTAACTTAGTTTGAAATACTTAGTGGATTGGGATTGTCCCTCAAAATATTTTTGCATTAATTTCTATCATGCCTCTTCCCTTCAGGAAGGCCTGCTGGAGAACCTTCCAGTATGCCTGACCTGAGGTGCTTCCACCTCCTGGGCACATTTCTTCCACATCTGCCTGCAGGGTTCTCCGGTGTTGCATGGACACCTGTGTGTACACACCTTCACCAGTTTGAACACTCCTTTTCTCTGATTGTAAAAATAATAGTGCTGGTTTTCACACAGAACTTGAGAGACTGCAGAGCATACTTGTATAGGTGAATGATTCTGAGAGGGTTCTAGTGGTTATTATGTTTACTTTATATGACAAAATACAAAATAGGAAATGTGGAGTGAATTATGTAACGAGGGACAAGCGTGAGAAGTAGGACTTCAGCATCCCAAGTCTGGTGTTTTTTTTTCATAATACTTAAATTATATCTTTTCCTGGAGCTGAGTTAATTCCAGTTGGCTAGTCAAGACCTTCTCATATTCTACAAAATATTGGAGGTGTCTTGTAATAATAAAGAAGTGGGTGAAACAGAAATAAAGTCAGAGAGAACATAAAATATACAGAACCACTAGGACCAATATTGTTCCTGGAATTGACTTTAATTTGTCTCTGGGCTTCCTTGTAGCCAAGATGAAAAGAGAGATACAATCAGTTATATAATTCTTATCTGCGAAGGAAAAGTATACTAAGGAGAAGTAAAGATTTTTTTACTAGGATTGTATCCTGAAAGAATTGTTTCACTGGAGATTTTAGATAAGGGGTAATAAGAATAATTGAAGATAATGCTCTCAACAACATTTTATAGCAATGCAATGACATCAGAATGCAGTGTAGGGTGCTAACATTTGTTGGGTGACTATTACATGTTTGGCACTCTTGCTAGAGAGTCTGCAAGCGTCATTTTATTTAGCTCTCATAAACATTTAATGATTATATTTATCTTTTGAAGACTTCATTTTATATACATCTGACGATAAGAAAGCTTGATATCAAAGGATTTATGCTATGTCCTCAAGGTCACAAAGAAAGGAGTCATTTAGCTGCTGAGACCTGGACCATATGTGGTTCTAGAGCCCCTGTCCATTCCCCCCACCCTGTCCCTGCATTGTGCTGCCTATAAAGCTGTAGGGAGATGAAAGTCGCCAAATGCTAGCGCAGTTGGCTCTCCATATCTACAGATTCCACAGCTGTAGTTTCAACCAAGAGTGAATCAAAAATATTCAGAAGGAAATTGGTCTGTCATGAACACGTGTATGTCTTTTTCATTATTACCCTCTACACAATTATATTTATAAGCAAGTATATTTATACAGTGCTTACCTTGCCTTAGGTATTATTGTAAATCACCTAGAGATAGTTGAGAGTAGGAGATGTACATAGGTTACAGGTGAATATAATGTCATCAAATATGAACCTTGAACATCTGTGAATTTGGTTATCCAAGAAGGGTCATGGAACCCGTTCCCTCTGATGCTGAGGTTGTATGTTATCTTCTAGTGGTCTTTCTTTATTCCAGAATGTCTTTTAGAGGCTTGTCTTCTGCAAATGTCATACATTCTGGCCTTGGTAAGAGTGAATAGTAGAAAAGCTCATGTTCTGTGGTTGCTTAAGAGAAAGTTTCCTAGGACTAGAGCTGATAGCTGGGAGTTGTTGAAGAGCTATTGTTGAAGAGTTGTGTGATTAAGTTGTCTTCGTTAGTCCTCCCCATTACCCAGTGAGGTTATCATTCTGTCTTGCAGATGAAGGTTCAGAGACTCATAACATCAGAGATGCTCAGTGGCAGGATACAAATTTGCAGCTTCTTGGCTGTACAGAGCATGTGTGTTTGCCAGTTCACTGGGGACCTTCTTGCTAAAAAGGCAAATAGTAAAGTTGCTAATGTATTGGTAACAAAACAAAACAAAACAAAACTGAGGTCCTGATCTGGGCTCTCATCTGTCTGGAAGAAGAAAGATCATCTTCAGTTTGAGAGAGACTTCAGAGCAACCTGTAGCACTCTGGAGGCCAGGTAGGATTTTCTTCAGCCCATGCCCGGACTCTGTGTGAGCAGTTCTCATAGTAAAGCATGAGCAACAGGACCTTACTATGCAAAGTTTCTAGCAGGGCAGATTGATGATTTTGCATAACCCCATAACTTGAAAAATGTTTCTCTGGATTTCTTTATGGGGCTCTCTGAGGAAATTCTCAGAGTAAATTACTATTAGATATATGGATGTCAAAAAATAATATGGACAAGTTTAATTTTGGACAATGTAGCAAAAGTAATAATTTTATAGTTCTTAATTCAGAAGTGTTCTTTTTGACAGTCCTTAAATACCCTGATCAATTCTGTGTGACTGTGCCATTCCCATTTGTTGTTTTCTCCAGTAATATTAACCATCACAACCATAGGTAGCATGCACTGTGTATTGTTCTGACAGCTTGGTAAAAAATTGTTCATTTTGTCTGAGCATGTAATACCATCTGCTTTAGAAAAATGTAGCAAGACCTCACCTCAACCAATAAATTGGGCATGGTGAAACATATCTATCATTCCAGTGCTGCAGGAAACATAGGTAGAGGAAACAGTGGCCCCAGGAAACAATACGAGATCCTACTTGAAAAATAACTAAAGCAAATAAAAACTGGGGTTATAATTCGAGTTGTAGAGAACCTACCCAATACGCACAGGCCCCGAGTTTCTACCCAGTACCACCAAGAAAGAGGAGAATAAATAAAAGCACAGTCAGTTCCCACAGCCTTGTGATGCAGGAATGATTACCCTGTAGAGGAAGACATACATGTGCTCACCTGAGTAACTCACCTGAGCCACACAGAAGTGCAGGCTCATTGTATGCTCTCCTTTCCATGCTGGGTGAATCAGGTAAAGATAACTGGTGTTCTTTTTTCTGTTGTAGGGATCAGTGCAACTATTTCTCATGCAAATACTTCTAAATTGCTAAGTAGAAATAAATAATAGAAGTAGGCATACAGGGGAAAAAAAGCATAAAATTGATGACTTACTTGTGCCGAAATGGTGACTTTCCCTAGAGTGTTCTCTGAGGCAAGTCTCAAAAGGTGGTGTCTCTATTGAACTCACGAAGCTTGTTCATAAACCGTTTTAGTTTGCAGAATCACAATCTGCTTCATAGTTCTGAAGGGCTCCATCTTAGGACATTGCACACATCTTAGGGCATTTTTTCCCACCAGGGATTACATAGTAGTTAAATTAGTAGTACTAGAATACTTTTGCCTCGAGTCTACTTGCTTTTGAAAGGGTAGTTAAGTCATTGAGAAGTCTAGCTCTGAGAAGCATTGCATGCTGAACCTGACTGACCTCTCCAAGTCTTATTTCCTTATCAGAAAAGTGTGGCTAGCAAGCCCTAAACTCATGGGTTGTTGCGATGATGAAATGACTGAAGATAATGTGTTTAGCCTAGGGACTGGCATATTATAAACTTTCAAAATATATACGCCTTATAAAATTGCTTATTGCAAAGGGGACAAACTATGTTCTGAGTGCATTTAGATGGAGCCACACACATGGAAGAATAAGAGCAAATGGTTCGACAAGGATCAGGGGTTACCAGACAGAACATTCCTAAGCATCTTCAGTGTCAGAAGTTAAGTCCCCTAATGCAGATCACGCCTTTGGAAGAGTTTACACTCTGGTTGTCTAACCCTGGAGGACTTGTTTCCCAGCCTGCCAGAGGGGAAGGCAGAGGAAATGCGCCGGGGGTAGAGCTGTCAGTCAGAGCCATTGGGCAGCTCTTTGAGAATGGACATGACATTCATGGCTTTGGGCTCCAGTTTACTGAGCTGTGAGTTGAGGAATGGCTGTGGGCAATCTCTGCATTTGCTCCCAGCTCTCATATTCTTTTATTCCAAATTAGTTTAGGCCTTATGAGCCCAAGATAAGTTGCCATAAAAAGCGATTTTCTCCCCTCCCTTGAAATAGTCATCAATAAAACAGGAAATAAAAATGCAAAATGAAGCAAAAAACTCCCAAGTAGGTTGCTGGAGAATCTGTTTTTTTCCCCCCACTTGGAGCCAAATGACCCTTTAATTGTCTTTCATTGATTCTTTTAGAGAAATGTCCTCAGCTCATTCACAGGCCTAGGATATTTTGCTTCCTTCCTTGATTGAAAATAATTCTTTTAAATTCTTTCACTGCAACAGCAGGAGTGGCCCCAGAGGACGCAGGCGCAGGAAGTATCTTTGTTCTAATTGTTGCCAGTGCCAGAAAGACCTTTTTTGAGTTGCTCTGAGCTGTCACCAGAGTAACTATGAATGAATCAAATGAATAGAGAAGATAAGTTAAATAACAGACCACACTATTTTTCTCTCCTCCTAAAGATCCATTTTGTCTTGAGCCAAGAAGAGTCATTTAAATGGAAGATGTGGTTGGCATAGTGCCTTGGAAGGGCTCGTCACTTTCTACAATATTTCCTGAAGACATCCCCTTTCATTTGGGACTTGTCAAACTGGTTATCATAATTTTCCTTAAAACACTGGCATGGAATATATTCCAGAACTGGTTTTATGCCTTTTAAGCATGCAAGGTAATAATCAGGGACTTAACTCGCATTGCTCTGATGGAGTTTGAGAATGGTGGGATTTATGTAGCAGCCACAGATGCGTCACAGATTCACCACATTCAGTGGAGGAAAACTGACTTGGCCATCCATGGTGGCACAAACAGTTAACTTGGGCCTGGAACTCTGAAGCGAGTGTTTTCTCTGCCACACCACGTTTCCTTCCTATGCTGGGCTGTGGCTTCCTAATTCCTGTGTAATGACTGGACTGGACCATGGCACCACCATTCTCCCACCAGCATTAGAACCTGGGAAGAGAGAAGGATTTTTCTATCTTTCTGAAGCCATGCTTTCACAATGAGGCTGCAGTGGGAGGGCCTTCCCTCTGTCTCTTCCATGAGGATGTGCTGCAGATTCCTGCAACTAAGGACACTGGAATAACATAGTGAAAACCAACATGATGGAATTAAAGTTTCTAAGACCATGAGGGAGGGAGGGAGGGAGGGAGTTCAGAGTGCCCACAGAGGACTTCTCCAAGGATAGCATGTGGCGGTATGGGAAGTTATTTCACAATAGTATACCTGGGCAGGGTAGTTTTTGTTCTAACTTTTTATTTTGAAAAAAATATATAGGTTCACAGGCAGTTGTAAGAGAGAGTACAGGGAGGTCTCATGAACCTTTCTCTACTGTTCCCAATGGTTAACTTCTTATGTAATTGAAGAGTGGATAGTAAGACCAGGAAGTTGACATTGGCTCAATGTGTGCATATTGTTCTGTGTCATTGATTGAGTATAGATTCAGGTAAGCACCTTGACAGTTTAAATTCAGAGTGGTCCCGCCCTTCACCGTGAAGATGTGTTTGCCATTATTTTCTTTATACTGTGTTCCTTTCATACCATTCCCAACCCTGGAAACTACTAATCTGTTTTTGATTGCTGTAATTTTGTGATTTGACAAGATAAAATTCATTTCATATAAATGAAATCACATAGTATATGAACTTTGGATCAAATTTCTTTTCCACTTATTATAGTGTCCTTGAGCTATATTCATATTATTGCAAATTATTATTATTATTATTATTACTTTTTTGCTGCTTAGTAGTAGTTCATGGTATGTGTGATAATGTTTACTAATTAAGAGATATTTTGGTAGTTTCCAGTTTGGAGCTATTATGAATAAAGCTACTATGCCAGTGTATACAGGCTTTGGGATGGTTGTTAGTCCTCATTTCTTTGTGATCAGTGAAGTGCCATTTCTGGGCCATATGGTAAAATATATGTTTAATTCTTTTTCAAAATGTTTTTTATTGTAAAAATACTGTACAGAGGGGTTATAGTTACATGAGTAAGGTAATGAGTACATTTCCTATCAAGCATTGTTACCTCCTTTGTTTTTCCCCTACCATCCCTTCCCTCTCCACCTCCCCAACTCTTCTCTTCCCTCCCCCTACCCCAATTCTAAAGTTTGTTTTCAACATAGTTTCTTGTACATCTCATTGTTACAATGGCTCAACCTGTATCCTTATTTCAGCATTTTTTTTTATTTCCCTTCCCCTCCCCAAATTAGAAAAATGTATATACAAGATGCAGGGCACCCATTTCAAATATAGTGAGAATGGGTTATACTGTCTGGAAAGAACATGCAAAAGAAACAAAAAAAATCACATAGTACATTTTAGATACATTAAAAACAATAGGAAGAAAGAAAAAAACAAAATGTTTAAATAGGGATACAGGTTGACCCATTGTAACAATGAGATGTACAAGACACTGTTGAACTAAGAACTTAACAATTTAGAGGGGGGAGTGTAGTTGTAGAGGTGGGAGGGAAGGGATGGTAGGGGAAAAACAAAGGAGGAGGCAACAATGCTTGATAAGAAATGTACTCATTACCTTGCTCATGTAACTGTAACCCCCTGTACAGTATTTTCCACAATAAAAAACTTATTAAAAAAAGAAAAACCAAGTTGTGTCCCTATCTTGGGGTTCATTTCACTTTACATCATCTAATATGGTCATATGTATATAGCTTTTGAACTTTTCCACTTGTCCTAGACTTATACTAGTTTAATTCTTTAGGAATCTAGCCTACTCATTTTTCAAAGTGATTTTATTATTTTACTTTCCATTAGCAGTGTTTAAAAGATCCAGTTTTCTTGTATTCTCACCAATATTTGGTATTATAATTAAAAAATGTTAGCTGCTTTGGTAGGTGATAATCTCAGAATTGTAACTTATATGATGTTGAATATCTTTTAAATCTCTTCTTTGCCATTGGCAAATCCTCTTTGGCAAAAAATCTTAGTATTTTCTCTTTTTTTCTTATTTCCTAATGGACTTCTTTAAACTGTTAACTTTGGAGAGTTCTGGAATCTGGATGTGAGTTTTTTGGCAGGTGGGTAATTTGCAAATATTTTTTAATCCCCACCCTCCCTAGCTTTATTGAGGTATCATTAACAAATTCAATTATATTAGTTGAAGGGGTACAATATGATGATTTTATATTCATATATATTGTGAAAGATTACCATAATATAGTTGATGAATCTGTCATCTCACCTAGTTACTTTTTTATGTTTGTGAGAACATTTAAGATCTACTTTATAAAGGTTTGTACTTTCAACCAACACCTACTGATGATCCTTTACTCCCTGGTAGCCACCATTTTTTTTTTGTTTGTTTGCAGGAGTTTGGCTTTTTCAGATTTAACATGGAAGTGAAATGATAAGGAGTAGTCTCTGTGTAATTTATTTCACTTAGCATAGTGTCCTCAAGATTGATTCCTGTTGTTCCAAGTGGCAAGGTTTCCCTGTGCTTTATGTCTGAATAGTGCTCCTTATATATGTGTTGCATATATGTTTGTGCATTTGTGTACATATCACAACCCATGTATGCATTTATAAATGTATGTATGTATACATCAATGTCCTTGTGCATACATATCACAATATATCCATCTATATCAGACATTGGTTGTTTTGTGTCATGGCTATTGTAAGTTATGCTGTAATGAGTATAAGAGTGTAGCTATCTATTGAGCATACTGATTTCTTTTCTTTGTGTGTGTGTGTGTGTGTGGGTGATGTGAGAATTTTAGGTATTATGGTGTTTGATTTTTCTTTTTTTAAGGAAGTGCCTATACTATTTTTCCAAAATCTGCACTAATTTACATTCCCATTGTATAAGAATTCCTTTTTGTCAATTCTTGCTATCTTTTATAGGTCTTTTTATGTCCGTGTGTGCCTGTCCTGTAACTTGAACTCAAGGTATAGGCACTGTATCTGAGCTTCTATGTTCAGGGCTAGCACTCTGCCGCTTGAGTCACAACTCTGCTTCCTGCTTCCTAGTGGTAAATTGTAGGTAAGAGTCTCATAGACTTTCCTGCCCAGACTGGCTTTGAATTGAGATCCTCAGATCTCAGCCTCCTGAGTAGCTAGGATTATAGGCATGAGCCTCTGGCTCCTGAGCTTGATAATTTTCATAGTCATTTAAATAGGTAAGAAATAATGCCTCATGTCTTCTTCTGAGAAATGTCAATTTTCAGGTCCTTTCATCCTTTTATTTTTCTTTGCTGTTGAGTTGCATGAGTTCTTTTTATGTTTGGGATCTTATTCCGCAACAAATGCATTGTTTATGAATATTCTCTTCCATTCTGTAGGATCCATTTTCATTTGTTGATTTCTTTTTTCTTTTTTTGGTGTGTGGAAACTTTATAGTTAGATACAGTCTCAGTTATTTATTTTTACTTTGGTGGTTTAGCTTTTGGAATCTTTCCAAGATATCATTGCCAAGTCCAATGTGTGTGAGTTTTTTCTTTATGTTTTCATTTAGGAGTTTCATGCTTTAAGTCTTTAATGCATTTCATGTTAGTCTTGTGAAGGGAAGACAGAGCAGCATTTCCATTCATCTACAGCCTGTAGCTTGTCTTCACATCTTCTTCACAGAGCAAAATTGTAGGTTTTGAAGTCCAGTTTAGTAATTTATTTCATTTATGGGTCATAGTGTTCATATCATGTCTAAAACCTCTTCTGTAAGTCCTGGCCTTCAAAACTTTTACCTCTGTTATCTGTACTGTGTTTTAAATTTTTTTTTGGTTTACATTTAAATCTGTGATCTATTTCAAGTTAATTTTTGCATTAAATATGCAGTTTAGGTCAAGGTTTATTGTTATTGTTGTTGTTGTTTTTCATTCTTTCTTTACCAAACAGTCTTTCTATGTAGTCTGTGTTGTCCTGGAACTCATAATCTTCCTGCAGTAGCTTCCTATTAGGATTATAGGAGTAGACTACCATGCCTAGCCTTCAAAGTTTCTCTTAATCAATTAGTTTATGCCAGTCCTGAGGCTTGAACTCAGGTCCTGGACATTGTCCCTGAGCTTTTTTTTTTTTTTTTTTTTTTCTTCTGTTGGTTGTAGGGCTTGAACTCTGGGTCTGGACACTGTACCTGAGCTTTTCAGCTCAAGGCAAGTGCTCTATCAATTGAGCCACAGTACCACTTCTGGTTTTCTGGAGGTTAGTTGGAGATAAGAGTCTCATGGACTTTTCTGCCCGGCTGGCTTTGAACCACAGTCCTCAGAACTCAGAACTCAGCCTCTTGAGTAGCCTCTTGAGGATTACAGGTATGAGCCACTGGCTCTTGGCTGAGCTTTTTTCTTCTTCTTTTTTTCTCAAGGTTATTGCTCTACTACTTAAGTCACAGTTCCACTTTTGGTTTCTTGGTAGTTAATTGGAAATAAGAGTCTCACACTTTCCCGTCCAGGCTGGCTTTGAACTACAATCTAAGAGGTGTGAGCCATTGACACTTAGCTAAAGTTTATTTTTAATATTAATATGAACAAAAAGGTACTACATAAAAACACACATAATTAACATGTAAAATAAAACTAGTGTACTAACTAGATTTTTTTTTTGCAGAACATCATTTCTTTCAGGGAAATAAGTCACTGAAAGTAAATCAGAAGGAGAACATTAATGTAAATTTATTATTTGCTTTAGAAGCTGGATGTTTATGGGAGAGTTGGGAGCTTTCAAACAGCATAGGAATGTAAGGGTTAAATCTGCTGACCTAGGTTTTGTTTCCTGCGCTCACGGGGGTTTCTGAAGTTAGACAGTGGATGGTCATCATTCAAAGCTCTGCTTAAGATGAGGAGTAGGGTCTGAGGCCAGCTTCATATTTGATACACTGCTGAAGAATGAAGCTAGAACACCAATTTTTGATTAGAAGGAAAGTCTGAGCAGAAAAAACAAAGTAGTACGGTGGTTATCAGGCCATTATCAGGTGGTTTTGTGCCATTCTGCAACTCCTACCAGGAATAGAGTTCCTGGTTTTTCATATAGATTGGGGGCTTGACTCAAGGTTACTCTCAAGTATCTTCCAGATTTATATTACAGGGTTCTACAAAATTTTAAAAATAAGATGTACACTGGCAAGATCTGTACTTTATCTTGCTTATTAGAATATAAAACCCTGCTAGAAGAAGTGATCATCGATGTTTAATGATGCAGTTTAAGGATAATGTATTATAGAAATATCTCATTTGACATAACATGTGTGCTATAGATCTAAAGCTACAGCAGATTCATTATTTAACAGACCCTTTTTCCTAAAAGAAATTGAAGACTCCAGTGCCACACTAAATGTAGCGACACCTTGTTATTACCTATGGATTGTGGCTGATATCTGGTCACAAACACATGACTCAACCTCAGTGACTGAAGCAAGGAGCAGTTAACTTATTTTCTTACTATTGTTCATTTTCTGAATAAGATGATGTTGTGATGCAAGTTATTTCTTTCTTGTATTTTTTCTTTACATGATCTCTTCTTGCTCACTGATAGAAGTTCTGAAAAAGATAATTTGCTTCTTTTAAAAAAATAATAATTTTTTTAAAAAAAGCTTTGAAAGGTTTAGTTTGGAATTTGAACAGGAAAGGAACAGAAAAGTAATCTGAGTGCTTATGAAGGAAAATGTAGGTATTGCTTTAGTAACATTACAAGTAGACTGTGTGGAAAGCCAGAGCCATTTGGCCTGTGTACTATAGGGTAGGGTATGTGGATAGGAACTGAGGAAAAAGGGAAGCCCTAAAATTGAATTATTTGGTTTTTTTTTTGCTCACAGTTGACTCTACCACTTGAATTTTGTCTCTAGTACATCATTTTGCTGGTTAATTGAAGATGGAATCTCAAAAAACTTTTCTGCCTAGCCTAATTTTGAATCACAATCTTCAGGTCTCAGCCTCCTGAAATTGCAGGCATGAACCACGGGCACCTGGCCTACAGCTGGTATTAACTGGATCAAGACTCAGGGAATCTGTAGTGAAGAGTTTGACATCCATGACTTATGACTGGAAATTTTCAAACTTACAAAAAAGGACTATTGTATTTGAAGCTGAGATCTGACAATGTTGGATGTTTATAGGAGAACTGGGAGCTTTCAAACAGCATGGGAATGTAAGGATTACGTCTTCCAACTTAGTTGTTGTTGTTTTTTTTTTTTTTTGGTTAGTCATGGGGCCTGAACTCTGGGCCTGGGCGCTGTCCCTCAGCTCTTTAGCTCAAGGCTAGCACTCTACCACTTTTTTTTTTTCCTGCTTATGTGGTGCTGAGGAATGGAACCCAGGGCCTCATGCATGCAAGGCAAGCACTCTACCACTGAGCCACCTTCCCAGCCCCCTGCCAACTTAGTTTTTAAAGTTGATGAGCAAAGTATTATTATTAAGATCATAATACATGTATGATGGTACTTGCTTATAATCTCAGCTACTCAAGAGACAGAGATTAAGAGAACTGATGTTTGAGGCAAGACAGAGAAAATGTTATAAGACCCCCACTTCAACAGATAAGATGGGATTGGTCATTTGCAGCTATAATCCTAATGACTCAGGAGGATCAGAGTCTAAGGTTAAGACTGTAAAGATACCCCATCTGCAAAATAACTAGCAAAAATTGGCTTGCAGGCATGGTTTAGGTGATAAAATTCTTGCCCAGTAAGTGCAAGTTTAAACCGCCAAAAAACCTGACAAAAAATTACACTTTGAAAATAGCTACAAAGTTTCTTGTCATGTATTTCCAAGAAAGCATGCCACTATGTCTTTTTATGAGCATCTCCAAATCATTTATCTCTCTCACTGCAACAACGAATATAGCCCTACTGAATTGTTTTACATTTATAAATACCACTCCCATGCTCATTTCTCTCTGTCTCTCTGTCTCTATTCCCCTTTTCTCTTTCACTGCCTTAAGAGGTATTTGAGCAAAGCTTCCCTTCCATCCATGTGTGATGCCCTTTCGCGGTGGTTTCTTGGATGAGAAGAATGGTCTCAGGATAGTGTCTGCAACAGCTGAAGTGTGTGTAGTCCTGACATTTGAACTTTTTTCTTCTCCTCAGTGTCACTCACAGGCCAAGACTAGGTCTATCTCAGTTTCTTTAACTATCTTAGCCTTTGCAGGTGAGAAGCCAACAGCATCTTGGCAGCACCCAAGTGAAGGCTTACTCTTCTCTCCTACGTGCAAGTCTGGGACCGCATTATCTTCGTTTCCAGGGAAGGAAACATTAGGCTGTCAGAGGAGTGGCTTTTGACTCAACATTATTGCCATATGATCCTGACTTTCTTTCGTTAGGACTCATGCCTGGGCATCACCAAATTGTACCCATTAAGAATTTATTGCTATCTATAGAAATGGGAAACCAAATCAGATTGGGTATGAACCTTTGATTACTTTCCCTTTATAAAATTTCCACTGGTTTTGCATGCATTCCAGGTCCTGGGAACTTACACTGGGTTCAGTGTAAGCTGATCTCAGGCTTGTCCACGCTGTCCTCCTCTCTTACCCAAGCACTTGGTGAGCTTTTTATAGTCCACTTGCTGCCATTCCTTCTTCCTTTCTCCTCTTCATTATGCTAAATGAGAAGAGTAACTAATAACCTTACAATTTTCTTGGTGGCCAACCCTCAGGAATACGGTCATATATATTTTTTAATCTGTCCTTACTTCTAAAGTCTAGAAACTTCTGCTGGAAATGGCCCTCCTTGATAAGGGTAATAGGAACAGTCACAGTCGTAGTATATGATGTCATAGGTAAAAATAAGCCCTGATCAGTTATATTTCCCAGGATGGAAATAAAGGGCTTCTCTGCTTGTAATTTACACTGGGATCAGTTTAGATGCAATGCTGTCTGCCAGTTAGTGACTACTCCTTTAATGGCTGAAAGACTTGTTTCCCTCTGAAGTATTTTTCCTAGAATTTGAGGGCTGAAGGGGCTTAAGGGGCAGCTAATCTCTTGCACCAAAGCAGAAATCCTCGCTCTGCTTTATTCTGCCTAATCATAATTTACACACCCGGGGGGCAGAGAGCTCATTGCATTTCATGGTGGTCCATTCCCTTTGTGGATGGTTTTAATGCTAAAATGCCATTCAGTACATTGAATCAAAGTTAGCCTTCCTGTGATTTTTGACCCTTTGGTCTTAGTTGTGTGCTTGATAATACGATTAATCCTCTTCCCGCATAACAGCCCTTGAAAGTAAGAAAGAATTATAACATCTCCCGGCTTGGGTGACTTGATGTTTTTATAAGCCATTTTCTATGTATTTATCTTCCCCTAACTCGCTGCTAACAATGTCAGATACAACAGTTCCTTACAGAAGGTTCTTCCAAGCTGGTCTTGGGTCATCTGGCAAATCTGTGCTTGTTATCTTTTTTATCCTTTGCATTTAAAGTAGAGTGGGCCCCACCCGTGCCCTAACCTGGCCCTCCTCACTCCTGCTTTCCCCAGTGCGTTAGCTCCCCTTCTTTTCTTGTATATATTCCTGTATTCCTACACTTTTTACTTCAAATGTTACGTCATCCTCTTATCCCCTGTTTCTCTGGCATTCAGCTCTAGTGACTTTGGATGAGTACTGGCTGACCAATTTCTTTGACCGACAGCGATTAGACTTCTGTTCTCCTTGGGGAATCTGATTAGGCCATTGTTTAGTTATGAGTAATATTACCTTAGAGTGGCTTTCCAGCTAGTTTTCCTGCAGCCAAGGTATCACAGATGTGCTGAGAAATTGATCTGCTGGCTCTTGGGTAATGGAGAATGGCTTCAGTGGATTCAGGTCTCAAGTACCTCAGACTGACATATCAGTGCCCTTCTCTGTGTGTTCCCTGGGGGAAAGGCCTTAACTACTACTGTGTTAAGGGATCAACATAGAGTACCACTAAGTTCGTAAGGGGATAGAGTTGACATTTTGCCGAATTTGGTGTAAAGGAGGCACTAATTTAATCAAAACTAAAAATGAGGCTTTTTGGGGGGGGCATAACATGTTTTTTTTTTTTTTGTGAACCCATCAGGGCTCCCTCCTGGTGGAACCTTTAGGATTGAAAGAATGGACGTGAGTATGGCCAGGTGCTGTCATGTGGATTCTCACCTGGGGAGGGTGAAGTAGCTTGTCTGTGTTGATGACAGCCTCTCATCAGGTGTCCACAGCCCCAGAAAGAAGGGGGGTGGGTAGTTTGGCAGGCCCATGTGGAGTCTGGGGCTTGATGAAGCACTGGGACTTGCAGGGGTGCTGATTTTCCTTCCTGCTTGTCATGCAGGCACAGACAAGTGGGTAACTGTTAGAAAAAGCAAAGTCAATATCTGGAATAGTACTGCACCCTAATGACCAGCTGTAAAACAATTCTGATATTATTTTATGAGAGGTCATTGAAAAGTTGTATTTAAAGGAGAAGTTAAATATTGATTTCTTCGAACTTTATACTATTTCAAAATTTGTATTTAGATTAAAATTCAAAGGAAGGATCCACTTCCCCTTTTTTTTTTTTTTTTGGTAGGTCATAGGGCTTGAAGTCAACTCAGCATGGGCTCAAAGCCAGCTAGCACTACTCTGCCATTTTGAGCCAAAGGACCACTTCCATTTTTTTTTTTTCTGGTGGTTAGTTGGAGATATGAATCTCAAAGACTTTCATGCCTGGGCTGGCTTTGAACTGCAACCCTCAGATCTCAGCCTCCTGAATAGCTAGGATTACAGGTGTGAGCTACCAGCCCCTGGCTTCTACCACTTTCTTTGATTCTGGTAAATAATCTTACATTCTGACAAGTGCTAGCCATGCTGGTTATGACTTTTCTTAATAAAACTTGGAGGCAGCTGTTCTCAAGCTCAGGAGTGCATTGTACTTGCATGGAGGTATTGTTCAAATCCAGATTTCAAAGTGTCACTTCCAGAGATTTTTTGTCTCCTAAGTAAGCTGTGGTGGAGCCCAGCAATGTTTTATAAAAGCAGTCCATGTGGATTGTCTGCATGCGCTCAGAAGACCAGACACTAGGCAGTACTGGAAGTAAGGAGTGGTGCTTCCTTACATCCCAGCTGGTGGATGCTTTGCATTGATCATTGAAGGATAATTTGCTTTGGAGTTGTATTTTTATTTCCCTCCTAGCAGGTGTCTTTTCTGCTGTATTGAAATCTGGAAAAACACTCAACTAAATTGGAACCATCCCAAGGAGTTTCTGTAATTTTGTGCAGAATTAGGCCAAACATTCTGTGTTGTCTTAAGGAATTCAGAAAACACTCAATTTAAACTAGATAGAGGAACAGTGTCTTACATTTTTATATAGCTGTACCACTACACAGTCTTTTCATTGACTTGGTCTTAATTTATTCTTAGCACAAGCTTGAATATTTAATAATATTTCTATCTTGTGAATGAGAAAAGTTATGGTTGCAAGTGGAAGTGGTACCCTAATTTTTGTTACTAGTACTTCAGAATCAGACAGGAATTACTTTGCATTCTGAAATTCTTTCTTCATTTGTATCTTCATAAAAGCACTGTGAGGTAAACATTGTTATTATTTTATTATTATCTTGAGGTTTATTAGTTTTCTTTTTTTTAAATCTTGGCTCGAGGTAACAGTAACTTCTTGAGTTCATGCCTTTAGCAAATGGCAGTGCCAAGATTTGAGTTAGGTTTGTCTGACACCAGAGTTCATGCTCTGACTCTAGGTAGTGTGAAGGCAGATTGCCTGGATTGATTGCAACCTCTAATTAGATGTCTCTGGCCTAAGAAGGATGGTATTTCTAGGCAAGTTACCAGTACACATTACCACAGGCTGCCAGTATACATTGTCCTAAGCCATGCCACAACTCATTCTAGAAAGACCAGAAAGTAACAGAAAGATCTGAGAAAGGAAAACAGGAATCCAAAGCATAAAAACTAAAACCACATGAAAGGAAATAGAGCTGTACATTTCACACAAATTGGTAAAAGTAGTGTTTCACATTCTTTAGACTCCAAAACTAAAAAGAGCAGGAGAGGTATAAAAGTTGTGGAGTATGTGTGTTCTACTAGTATTAGCCATTCTTCTTTAAGAAGCAATAACATTGTGTTTAATTGGCTTTTGAGCATTGTTCAGTCTTTCTTTTATGGGATCATATTTTCATTACTAATACCAACTGGCATTTGACCTTTCACGCTTCTGCCCTTGGCAGTATTGTCTTTACATCTTCAAAATACAGTATGGCCTTTTGTTTGAAACAGAAATTTACTTGTATCAAAAACATTTTGTAGTATCATGCTAGTGCTTTCCCCTCATTGATAGGAACGTCTCGTGGATACTGCCTGCACTTAACATGGGTTTCTTTATGAACGTTCAAAATTAAAAATTTTGACCCTGACAGTTTTGCTTGGATTCAGCGATAGATTTCAGTACAGAAGAAATAACAAAATGTTATTTCCTGCTATGAATGTTACTTTTTTTCCTTCTGGTGTTTACTCTGGACTATGGATCAAAACAAAGTAGTTTCTATTAACTATGTTTTATCAAGATTCAGTAAGCAGCTGAATGTGGTAATGCACATTAATAATCCTAGCACTTGGGAGACTGAGAGGGGTGCAACTTTGAGCCCAGATTGGGCTACATAGCCAGACAAAATTCAGAATGACTAACTGACTTGCAACACCTTTTTTTTTTTTAGATCCCAAGTCAAGTTTTTATTATGATCTCTTTTTATATACTACCAATGGTGATGAAAAGTACCAGAAAACAAATCTGTTGTCTTATACTGACATTTAAAAAATTCTCTAGGCATTCAAATACATTTATCAGGTTTGCATATCTACTTGACTCGAATACTTACCAACTCCATATTGATATCCCTTGGTTCTGGTAGTCTAAGACTCTATGCCAGAAATGAGTAGGACTCAAGTAGCATGCAGAATGGCCTTTTACTTGGATTGATTCTGTCTGGCATAGTGCTTTATTTGAAAACCATGAGTGGAAGATCTAAGGTAGATCAGTACAGATCTATTTTTTGTCAGTACTTGTCTTTCAGCAAGAATCCCTGAATATGTCAGAGTTCTGTTATTTAATGGAGACAGTGGGTCCTTACAGCACTTATATCTGGCCAAGGCAGAGAGGAAACACAGGGTCTTTGGAGGTCTAGAAGGTCTTTAGAAGGCCTCTTGAGCCATTAGGCCAGTATCCTCATATGAGGTATTTTGTGTAGTTCAATTATTCATCCAATTAAAACAAACAAATGTAGAAATGATAGCGTTCTTGCTTTTTTCTTACTCCGTTGTTGGAACCTGAGAAAGTCAATTCGAATTGTTTTGATCGTCTTTATATCATTTCCCTTCCAATATGTATGACTTTTGTATCTTTCAGAGCGATTCAAGCTATATCCTGACTTTCAGGGTGGCTGGCGGAATTATATTCTAGGTTGTCAGACTTCAGGGACTTCAGCTGAAGCCTGGGCTGACCTTGGGAATGTACTTTGTTATGCCTCTGAGAGTAACACTGAGCAAAGCAAGTTGAAGAGCCAAGATCCAAATACAGGCAGAAGTAAATAATTAGGTTAGGTATGAATTATTCCCTTTCCTTCCAGTAGGTGGACAAACTAACAAAGAAAGCAAAGGAAACAAAGTTTATTTGAAGAGAGAAGGATCTATTATGGAATAATGTCAATTTTTTTTTATTGAAGAGAATGATCCTCTTTGGGTTATTATCTGAAATGATCTTTTCATGTGTAACATTTCTTATATGATTGGCTTATAAGATTAGGATTGTCAAATTGCCAGCTGTGTAAACTATTTTATTACTTAAACACTAGTTATTGAGTAAATGCTGGTACTGTATTGTATCTGTATCTACATCCACATCTATATCCATATAACTATATATCTATAGCTGTATCTATATATATCCAAAATGTCCTAGGTGTTTTCATATAAAAGCTAAAATATAAGGCAGACTCACTACTTTCAGGAAGTTTTATAATCTATCAGGGACATATTGAAGTATATCTGACACAAGTTGAGAGCACTTGCAAAGTAATATAGCAAAAGTGGGGGGAAAGTATAGTGTACATTGAATAAACATTGAGTGATAAAAGGAGATGCTAAAGACATGGTTGTGAGGATGGATCTCATTTTGGTAGTGGATAATGAAGGGAGAGAGAATTGGCGGAGGTGTGAATGGCATTTCAGGTGGGAAGAAACGTATGTGTGAAGAAATGACAATAAGCATGTGTGGTGGTTGCCCAAGCATGCCCGGTTGGTGAGGAGAACTTCCATGGACATGAAAAGTTATGATGAATTTGGTTATTGATTTGATGCAGTAGATAGGAGGAAGATGCCACAGGCACTGGGATGCACACAATGTGCTGAAAATGATGAGTTTTGATGATTACTTAGGCAGCAGCGTCGAGGAGAGAGTGGAGTAGTCGAACCGGAGGTGGGAAGATGAGTGTTTGGGGCTGTTTTGTAATGCAGTTATAAAGTAATAGGGGTTTAGTGTAGGATGTTGGAAAAGTCTGCTGAGTGAGCTCAGTGTCTGAGCCATTACCTTTCAGATGTCAGGGGTCATAGATTGGCATGACCGATTTGCAACTGTAGATAGGATCACAATTTGAAAGGTCAAGACAGGTTCATTGATTTTGAGGAGCCCATGCAAGGTAATAGTTCAGTAATGTATGCGGTAGGTGTCATGGTGATGAATACCGAGGGAGAGATACAGAAAGCCAAGTTTTGAACCTTAGTTGGAGCTGTTGCCAGTCAAGGGGGTGGAGGCCGACAAAAAGAGTAGTCAGCAAATGAGACAAAGAGGTTGTAGAAGAACACAGAGAACACCCAGGGAAACCATGCGAGGAGAGAATTTCAACAGTGCTAACTGAAGCATAGAGGTCAAGGAGATTGAAGAGAAGGCCTATCCGAACTGTCAAGGGAAAAGTCTTTGGAGACTTACAAAAAAAATGTTTCCAGTACAGCTTCAGTGCAAAAGTGTATCAGGGATTTTCTAGGTATTTTCTGCATGATGAGGAGATTAATGATTAATAAATAAATCCCTCTATAATTGCTTTCACACATATGACTGGGCATCTAGGTCTTCAACACTTCAAGGGAAATTGAGAGGTCACCTTAGAAAGGAATTGAGGCTGGATTTTTCATATTCTGCAAACCCATCAGGTGATTTGTTGTATTGTGTCAGAAACTCCCAAAGCTGAACTCTAGTACTTACTTCGATTCATATACTCATAGAAGAAAATCTTTAGGAAAACATAAAACTCAGGCAATGTTTGCTTTCTTCTCATTGGTACTGCTTGGCATATACTAAGGGATGAGCTGAGCATATTTGTCAGAGATGTTGAATTGTAAAAAATGGGATTCAGATCAAAGCTTATCATTTACTCCGTATGGGTTTATATGGAAAGAGAGGTACTGAATAAATTTTGGTCAAGATAGAATCAAAGCTCTGCATTTTATGATGTACAAGTAATGTCATGTCAAAAGAACATAGCGATTTGGTATTAAACAACAATCTATTTAATAAATGGATTGATAGGTTAGGTGTAGTAAGAGCTTCAGATTTTTAAAGAAGGCTATCTCCTGACTCAAGGGGAGATAATTGTACAAAGAAACCAAATTTTAAAATTTATCTCCAGTTCAACTAATTAGCTTTAGTCTTAATGATTAAACCTGAAATTGTGACTGTAGCATGACCTGACTTAGGTCTAATGTTGTGCTTTTCTGGCTGGTTAAAAAGGGTTTCAGAACTATAATTATATCACAAACAAGTAATTGAGAAGAAATGAAGGCAAAGACAGGATTGAATTTTTTTTACCTTTATCTCATTATTCTTTATGTTCCTATGATAGTTGAATAGAACCAACTATAGGCTAAATCTTTGTAGTTGAGGGTGTGACTTTAATGTTTCTACACAGTTTTATCTCTGAAGCAAAACATGAATTGCCTACACTGTTTATTTGACACAATGTAGTTTTTTTATTGCTGTATAAAATTTACATTAAGTAAACTTGAAACTGTGCTTAAACTTGGATTGCATGTAATTTTGAAAATTTCTTGGTCCTCAATTCATGTTGTTTTCAGAGTAGTTAGTCCTAACTGTAGGTTCCTGCTTGTTTTTTTTTAATTAAATTATAGAATATATATTGAATGGAATAAATACTTATTAAAGGTCTAGAAACACTCAGAATTCATTGGAACTCTCCCTTAGGAATAAAAGTAACACGAAATAAATAATATATCAGTAGGAAAATGGGAGGGGAAAAAAGAGAGACTTGAAGAGAGTCAAGAAAGAACAATCACAGAGTGTTGGACAGGATCTCATGGATTATGTGTGGATGTGAGAGAGGTTGAGGGGGAGGGACATGGAGATTTGGAAGGAAGGAGGAAGAGAGAGGAAGGGGAGGGGGGATGAAAGGAAGAGAGGAGGAGGAGAGAGATAAGAGTGAAGAAGAGGAGAGTAGAAGAAAGGACAGAGGAGAGAGTAGAGAAGAGGAAGCAGCAGAGGAAAAAAAAAGAAGGGAGAGAGGAAGGAGGAAGAGAGATGTATTTTTGCTTTTATTATATGCCCAGAATCATATGAAACTTACTTATAAGCTAGTTCATGCCTGTAATCCTAGCTATTGAGGAAGCTGAGATCTGAGGATCACAGTTTGAAGCCAGCTCAGGCAAAAAAGTTTGTGAGACCCTTATGTTCAATTTACAGCAAAAAGTCACAAGTGCAGATGTGGCTCAAGTGGTAGAGTGCTAGCCTTGAGCACAAAAGCTCAGGGACAGAGTCCAGGACCAGAATTCAAGCCCTAGGACAGAGAAAAAGAAAAAGCTAATTTACATATAAATTTATACAGACTATGATTTAACAAGTAACCTGCTGAGGAGAAGCGTAAGTATTACCAACATGAAATCCAGAAAGAGAACTTTGTAAGACGTAATGAGTGATGACCTTAGCAGCAGCATCTTGAGTAAAGAAGAAGTGAGTTTCTTGACCTGGCCTGAGTCTAGTCTGCCAGTGTACCTACAAAGAACTTTTGCCAAGTTAGTTCAACAGGAGTCCACTAGGGTCAGTTATCTAGCTCTTTGGGGGTAACTGTTCTTTGTATTCTACCCTTGCGGGTCACACACGGCAGCTTATGACCAGTCACTTACTTTGAGCCTTCATTTTGGAGGTACTCCTGGGTGAACTGTCCTCTTACTGTAGGTGGACAGAAAGAGTAAACTTCCATAACATCAGTGGAGGTTGGGATAATTATTACACAGTTTTTGGAATACATGATAAAGAAATTCTAAGGAAAAAAATGAGGCTTTTTATTCCCCCAGTGGGTAAAGAGGGAATATAACCTGACGAACGTTTCCAGAAATAGTTTTCATGGTCATCCTCAAACCAGAAGTGTATTATTTCTTTCTGGAATGAAGTGGAACATTCAGAAATAATTAACTAATTAAAATAAGCAGCATTTTTTTCCCCCCTGTGAACTTAAGAAACAAGCCAGTTGCCCCAGTTAAGAAAGGTTTTCTCTGTTAGCCAAAAGGTGGCATTGGGGCAGATTCATCTTGACTCCGCAGAACTGCCCGTTCATTGTATTTCCCTTGGCATGTGGTCCAGACTGTTGGAGATCTTGGTAAACCCATCCCATTAGATCATGGGTTGATATAAGTTCATGTTTGGATGTTTTTAAATTGGTTAGGCCTGGGCTAGGGGAACAATGTATGTTTGCTGCTGGCCCTGGAGGAGAGAAAATGTTTAAAATGTTACTACCCATCTCACTGCCATACAAAACATTTCTTCTACAGTGAGCTAGCAAGTATGTCTGTTAGGAGAACATTCCTGAACACAGGATGAATCAGAAGCTGATTAGCTTTTTAAGTAAGGCATCTGAAGGCTGCTGGGAAGAACATTTTGCCATTAATTATAGAAGATGCATATGTAATTAAGACTTAGGACAAGGATAACTCCTGATTGAACTGAGTTCTTTGTGTGTCATCTTTTAGTTTAAATATTAGGACTGACTGCTTTTAAAGTAGTTTTCCTCAGCTAGTGATATATAATGTGACCAATGAACTGTGAGCCTTAAAATGCAAACCTGCAGCAGGCCAATATTGTAGGAAATGCCTGGAAAAAGTAGCAAAGCTGTAGTTCTTCAAGTGTGTTTTTAATCAGAATTGGTTTAGTTTCTGTTTGGGGACCTACTAGTTACTTATAAACCTATCAGACAAAAATCCCAAAGTTTTAAATATCAAAATAAGATGTAGAGAGACTAAAATATGATTTGATTGTTTAAATGAAGAGAGGAAGTAGGGGAGAATGCAGTCATAATATTCAATGAAATTATGAAAATTGAGGGGAGGGATTGGATTGGGAGAGATGCGGGACCATGAAGGTAGGGCTGATATCGGTCAAGATGTGCCCTACTCACAATTGATTTGTTGCATGGTAGTGCCTTTGTACAACTACTTAAAGATAAGAAAAATACAACTTAAAAGTAAATAACATAGGATTTGATATTTTCTGTTAGTCACATGTGGTATCTCCTTAATATTTTCTTGTCCTGAAAATGATTCATTTATGTGTACTTAGCATATTTTGGAGCTGAAAAAATCTCTAATAATTCTTATTACACATACTTGAAAAGTCTCTTCCTTTCATTTATAAAAGATGTGTCCGTTCTTGTGGAAGGTCTGTCATTTCACACTTAACAGTTTTCATTATTAGCTGAGTGATAGAAAAAAAGAAATTTCTTTCCCTTAGATATTACCTGTTATTTCATCTGTACTTTTAGAGAATTATTAAAGAAAAAAAATACCCTAATCATTTAGGAGGAATAAAAGACAGGCTCTCACAAAGTATAGGTTGTTTGCAGGACTGAGAAGCATTGGAAATAGGTCTTGGCTTAACTTTCTGGCCAGCGATGAGAGCCAATAATTCCAAGTGGCTCAGCTTAGTTGCACTCAGTAACAAGAGGCATTCGAGGTTTCCCATGTATTGGGAGGGGGCTGACACAAAGAGACGCTTGTGAAACTCAGCTAGAGGCTTGGCCATGGCACAGAGTCCTTGAAAAAAATCTGCATTAACTGTGCCCTGCCCAGTGGCATGCTGCTTCAGCACTTGTACCGGGAACCACTAACATTGTAGAATGAGTTTGCTTCTCCAAGGTGTATTCTGAGCTTCTTTTGCTTCCTGATTCCCTTATCATCCCAGAACACTAAGCTGCCACTAGATTGTTCCGCATCTTCCCTGCAAAGAGAGGCATATAGCACATACCATAGTTTTATTATTAAAATCTATCTACTCTTCATTTTCACATCTGTTCTTCTCGCTATCAAAGAGAATTCCTTATTCTTACATGTACCTTTCTGGTTTGATATGCAAATATAAACACGTACACACCTACACTCTGGCAAAAGAGGTGAAAGCATCTGTCCCATTGCATTCCCAAAGAATAAGAAGCATAGAGTTTAGAATTGCAAGGTCTTGGTTCAAGTTGTGCTTCTGCCACTTAATGGTACTGTAACCTTTCTGAGGCTCTCTTTTCCTCCCCCATCTCTATTGGGATTTGTGGGTTTCAAATGAGATAATTTATTTAAAAGGATTTTATGAAGTGTAAACTGCATGAATGTTAATTTATGTGCTGTGAGATATCCCAACCCCAGACAAGACATAAACAATATACCCTACTTTGGTTATCAAAAGCAGGTTCATATAAAGGCTACTGCTGAGTAATGAAAACACAGGTGTGCTAATTTCATCATGGGATCTGCAATGTTGGACAGGCAAAGTAAGAGTTGGAGAATAGGAATCACTGAAGACCCACCAGCCTGGAAGAGAAATGTGTTAGAAAGCGTGATTTTAATTCTTAAGGTTGTGATAGTGTTTTATAATTTATGTAAATGGAGTAGCATTTATGAGTTTTTAGAATAACCCGTTTTTTGTTACTAAATATGCCAAATAGTCAAACCCAAAAAGTGGATAACAAACCTTTTGGAGAAATCATGCAGCTCTTGGGTAAAAGTGAGATTTTTTTTTTTTTGCTCCATAGTAAATGGTATAGGAAAGAAGATCTTCAGGTTAGATAGTGTCTGTTCGAAGCAGCTCGGGTCCAGTTAGAGGTAGGATCTGGGTTTCCAATTTGTAGAGAAGAGTTGGTGTCTATAAGTTGAGACTTAGTTTTCACTCATCTAGCTTCATAGATCAACCTCTCATTTCATTCTCAGGCTTCATGTTCAGGCTATCTGCTTGCTCTTTACAATGAAAACTCCTTCAGACTTTCTTCTGAAAATGTTCTCTGGGACTCACCATTAGAGAAATATCGGCATATTTTATTTAGTAATGAAGCCTATGTGTCTTCTTAACATGCTGTGTTAGGATATCTTATACATCTGGATGGTCATCATTTGAGCATCAGTTCTTTCTTTCCCCAAGGAAAGTTTTATCTTGGGTTTGAATGAACTGCTGAATTAGCTCAGTTGAGGAGATTGGGTTTTGCTGTCCATGAGGTGGAAAAGTGGCAGAAGGCGGTAGGATTCAGCCAGCTGGCTCTGACCAGCCTCCCTGCCGTCTGGGTCATAGGAAATAAGGCACTGGGAGACAGGTGCTAAGGAAATGAGTAGCATTTACTGTGATAAGTCTGACACAGTATTGTATTCTATTTTTGGTGTTTGGCATTTTTGTTGTATGGCAGAAGATGTCATCCCTTTTGAAAAATATTTTTATTTAGTTGGACAGAGGAGGGGCATGTAGTACTGGGGTCTGAAGTTGGGCCTTCTGTCTCTCTTCACTTTTCAATTATGGCTGGCTCTCTTCTACTTGAGCCATGACACCAGTTCTGGCTTTTTGTTGGTTAATTGCAGATAAGAATCTTGAGGATTTGTCTTCCCGAGCTGGCTTTGAACCATGATTCTCAGATCTCAGCCTCCTGAGTAGCTAGGATTATAAATATGAGCGACCAGTTCTTGGCTGATATGATATTTCTACATAATTTAAAGGTCCTTTCCAGATCTACAATTCTGTGACTTCAGTTTTTTTCTGTGGCACCAATGTTTCATTCCACATAGTATGAAAGTAACAGATATCCCTTACTAATGGAAATTTCCTTTAGAAATATAAAGTAATGAGGTTATTCCAAAAGGAATGTATAGAAATAGGTCTGCTGTAACAGGGCTGCTGTAACTCATTTCTTTTCTCTTTGATGTGAATCATCTGCATTGTTGACTGGTTGATTGGTTCTCTACATCTTGGTCCACTGAAATTCTGGAAGATACTACTTTGTCTCCAGTATAATTATTGGTATTCTGCTTCTGCACAGGACTTACAAATTCCAGTGGTGAACATCAGTGGTAACAGTGCCCTCTGTCAGTATATAACCCTTAGGGAGCACTAAGATTTGGACTTCCAAACACACAGGAAAAAAGAATGTTGTCAGATTAGACCTAAAGTGGGTATTTGGGGGTGGAAGAGAGGGAGATGGAAAATACCATCTATTCCACCCAAGCATAGATTTTGGTAAATGGATTTTAGACAGATTGTTTTTCAAGTTACATGTTTCCTTAAACTTTTTAACTTTTTGTAGTAATCTTTTTTTTTTGGATGTTTGCAATACATTCTATTATAAATGGGCCTTGCCATCTGTCATAAAGGAAAGTATAAAACTCAGCCTCTGCCAGTCTTTTTCTCTTCCAAAACGAATTTCCATCCAACTTCTTCATGCTTCCCTGCTTTCATTTCTCCTATGGACATGGCAGTGATGTAGTCACATGGCTCCTTGCAAGTGAGCGGTGACATCACTCAGATAAGGATCTGAGAATTAGCTGGAGATAAAGGAAGAAGGACAAAATGGGAGGTGGAGTAGATCATTTATTCTTACTATGCTTTTCTTGTGAGTAAAGAGAAGCAGATTGGGGCTGGGAAGGTGGCTCAGTGGTAGAGCTCTTGCCTTTGCATGCCTGAGGCCCTGGGTTCTATTCCTTAGCACCACATAAGCAAAACGAAAAAAGCCGGAAGTGGCGCTGTGGCTCAAGTGGTAGAGCGCTAGCCTTGAGCTGAAGAGCTGAGGGACAGAGCCCAGGCCCAGAGTTCAGGCTCCACAACTGGATCCAAAAAAAAAAAAAAAAAGAAAAGCAGATTGGCTGCTAATAGTAAAATTTAGCCCAAATGGCATTTGCACAGTCGTAAAGTTCATTTCACAGCAATGCAAACATGCCTGTTAGCATCTCATGCCTATCTCTGTCACTCTGCCACAATGCTTGCAGATTACTTTCTTGTTCATACTCCAAGGCATTTGGTGTCTATTCCATGGACCATCTCTTGGGAGACAAGGCTTCTAGTTGATGTTGATGAAATGTATCTTTTTATTACTATCGTCTTTCACTGTTTGTTTAGTTGCTCTTTGTTAATATTGGTAAAGAGTATAAAACTAGAGACCGTAGTTTGACATTGTAATCCAGGACCGAAGTCATAGGAGTGTCAGTTGAATTGAAGCCTGAATGTGGTTTCTCAGCAGAATTCATCTAAACATCTTTAGAGGGTATTTGAAAAATCCTTTCCTTCTTTCTTTCTTTCTTCTATGTATTTAGCTTATTTGTGAAAAAAGAAGAACCAACATTTGATTCTATCTCAAAGTTCTGGATTTTCTTGAGAACTGCAGATTTAGTTTAATCAATATTGACAGAGGGTTTCACTAGATTGCTGGTTCTGCAATAGGCCCATTACTATGCATTGTCTGGTACAGGTCTCAAAGCATTCCTACAAGAAAACTACTTCAGGCTCATTCCATTGATGGGAAAACTTTGGTCTGACTTAGAGCTGTGACAGAGCCTGAATGTGAAATTAGGTCTTCTAAATCTTTCCTCTACTGGGTAGAAATGGTTTTCAATGGAAAGTTCTATCAGTGAGGGTTCTCCAGAGAAACAAAACCAGGTGTGTGTGTGGATAGCAAGTCATCTAATAGTCTGATGTCTGCAAAGTAGAGAACCAGGAAACCCATGGTGTGATCTAGCCTGAATCCATAGGTCCGAGAATCTAGGGGTGGTGGTAGGAATGATGTAAGCTCTGAACTGACTCTGAAGGACTAAGAACTAGGAGTTCTGATATTTGAGGGATCGAAAAGATGTATGGTCTAACTCAGAGAGCAAACTCATCCTTATTCTGCCGCCTCTTTGTTCTTGATTGTCCCCCAATGGATTGGCTGATGACCCACATTGGCTGGATGATCTTTCTCAGTCTGCAGAATCAAATACTGGTCTCTTCTAGAGATACTCTCAGAAACATCACCAGAAATAATGTTTTACCAGTGTTCTGGGCATCCCTTAACCCAGTCAAGTGAACACATAAAATTAACTGTCACAAATGCTTTGTGAAAACTACTTAGTTGTGGGTTGCAAGTATTTGAACTATGTTCTCATTTACTCATCTGAGAGCACCCTGAGGCTAAACTCTGGTTCTAGTGACTGATTCTATCTTGGGCAAGTTGTTTATCTTTGTACTTTAGTGTCTCTACTTACTTATTTATTATATTGAAAAGGTGCTTCTGTGTGGCCCAGGCTGGCCTCGAACCTCATTGTCCTTTGGTCTTGGCCTCCTGAGTACTGGGATTACAGGATCATGATGCCACTCTGGCCCTGGAGGCTTTACTTATTAAATATGAGATCACAAATATTTCCTTAGAAAGATAATCTTAATTACAACGGCTATGGATTTTCCTAAGAGTTTAGGGATCATTATTTCCAGATTGCTAATTTATCATGGAGTTGATAAGTCCCTAGAGTGTTGCTTTCTCAAGGGAGAAATACAAAGGAAGGACTTTGTCAACAGTAAATTTTTTGATGCTTCTGTCAGATAATCTCTCTCCTGTCAGAAAAGTTCTCTCATCTTCATTTAGATCCCTGAAATATATATTCCATTCTTGAAGGTGTAGATAAAAGAGAAACACAGTCCATGTCTTAGCTGTTAGAAGTTGAGTATATGGTTGCGTCAAGAGGATTTATCTTTCTTTCAAATCCAGTTATTTTTGTTAATCATTACAAATATATTTCAATATCAATAATCTTTTATTATAAGGTACATCAAATTAGTTTGATAAAGTCCACCCTTATGGCCATTAGGGAAAAAAGAGATAATCCTAAGCTAGGGGTGTGGTGCAGGTGGTAGAGTGCTTGCTTCCTGAGTATGAGGAGCGCTAGAAAAGAAAATTAGTTCATCTCTAGCTATCTATATGTACTGTGGTGTTGACCTTTCACTTGTGGTACCCTTGAAACACCTTAGTTGGGACATAAATCCCAACTTAGTTGTCTTTTTTAGCTCTGCAGTTAATAGAAGTTTTATTATCTAAATCAGTTGTTAATGAATATACAAATAGGTATTTGTCAAACATCTATCATATGATTAACACCTTGCATTTATCTCTTCTTTAATCTTTAATCATTTTTGTAAATTATCACTGACTTCATGGAGGATAAAAATGAGCTTGGAAGGGTTAAATAATTTTCCTAAGGGCACATGTCTAGTAGGCGGTAGAGTTTAGCTTAGGACCAGTGGTACACAAACATATCAGACTTGTTACTAGTGTAGGATTTGGAGTTAAATCTCATTATTTCTCTTGTAATTAAATCTCCTTAATCTCTTTTTTGGATGAGACACTACTGAAATTTGAATTTAGGTCCTCAAGTTTGCTAAGCAGGTACTCTTTATTATTTGAATCACGCTCCAGACCTTTTGGCTTTAGTTATTTTTCAGGTAAGGTTATTTTTCCGTTAAGGGCCAACCAAAAACTTCTTCCTCCCAGCTGGTTGAGATTATAGACATGTACCACCATACCTGGCTTGTTGGTTATAAAATGGGTCTTCTCTTTTTGTTCAGGCTGGCCTTGAGCCAGGAGCCTTCCAGTTTTCACTTGCCAAGTAGCTGGGATTGCAAGTATGCAAGTAGCTGGGATTGCAAGTATGTACTACTATGCTCAGTACCAGGTCTGTTTCTTAGTCACTGTGTAACTTTAACTTTGGGCAAGTGACTTGATTTATCTAAGTGAGATTTTGTGATTGAGGTACCTCGGAGGGCTGTTCTGAATATTAAAATGTAGGTATGCCTTCAGCATGGTCTGATTCTTTATGTAATATAGGCAGTGGTCCTTGCCTATAAGAGTTGACCATGTTCAGTGAGAGATGTGTTCAATGAAAAATGGATCTTGAATGTGAAATAAGAAAATTTTCAATTATGTGGTTTTAGCCAGAGACTAGTATGGTGCATGTCAACTTGGGCATAGGATTGGAATGTCAGAGCCTTTGCTCATCTTTTCCTCTAGCACACAGGAACTCTTACCAGAAAGTTATTTTATTTCCATGTTTCTTTTGCTACATTTCTTCTGCTCATACATTTACTCATCAAGCAGTGTTTCCAGGTATAGTGCGCTGTGACTCTATGTGCTGAGGAAGGAGCAAAGATACAGGATCTGTTCCCATCATGAGCCATGGAACTTGCAACCCAATAACAGGAGAGACAGATGCATGTAGACTCAATTGTAATGCAGGGCACCAAGGGAAATAATAGTTTTCCCAGCTGAGGGAGGCTTTTCCAAAGAGGTGACAATGGAGTTAGACAGTGATGATAAGCAACTATGTTTCATTCATCTTCTGTTACTATTTCCCAAGGCAGTAAGTGTAGTCAGTGCCCAGCTCAGAGTGAATTAGCCCCAGGAGTGAATTAGAGGCTGAGCTGCACATTAGATCCCTGCCTTCCTATATTTCTTGCTCTTGATTGTCTTCGTTTCAGTACACAGAAAAGTCAGTTTAGTTCCTGTTGCTGTTACTAGCGAGCTATTAGTGAACTTGTTAGTTCACCCTTCTATGCCTCAGTTTCCCTAGTAATAAAATGGAGGAGAATAATGCTTCCCAACATTATTGAATGAAAAAATAAACACAAAGATCTTAGAATAGGGACTAAGAGTCAAGTCACTTTAATTGATAATAGAAGTTTTTGTTTTTCATTTAGATATACTTAGCAATGCTGCCTCACAAGTACTTGTTTTTTTCTGAAAAATAGAATTTTCTTGTGTACTTTCTGGTTTCCAGGGGACAGAGAGAGAGAGAGGTTGGACTTAGTGTATGTAGCCTTAGTGTACTTATGTACGTGTTGCTTATTCACAGCCTGTTTTGCTTTTAAGAGCAGATCATAAGTTTCTGGTTACTGCCACAAGGAGCTCACATGCATTTTGCTAATTACAAGTCATGCTTAAAATCACCTTCAGATTCTGATTTTTCTTCATTCTTTATTAATAGTTAACAAACTATTCAATGCACAGTGGGAAAGCAAAGTAAGCCTGAAGCATTTAGAAAATGTCCTGTGAATTAGTTGTAAACAGTTTCAGTAAACATTAAATAGGGGGCAATTACTTAAGGTGATTACCTGTTTCAGCAAAGCATTTAAGAGGAAAAATGTGTGCTTAATTCTTCTCTAAACACAAGGAACACACTAGGAAAGCATCGATCACTGGTATCAAAGTAACCTAGTCCATACCTTCACCCAGGAAATCTGTGTACACATACAGATTCCTACCTGTCCCCCATTAAGGCAGTTCAGGAAGCTGTGGAGCTGTGTTTAATTGCCCCATAATCTGATGATCAGCTCTGTTTGGAAAGCATAGCTCAGGTATTGTCTGGTTAAATGTTAGCCTTATATTTTGTCCTCAGTAATAGGACAAAGCACTTGAACAATCCTTTGGTATAACTGTTAGCAAGGGTCAACAGTGATGAATATGGAATGAAGAGGATCTAAGAAAATAGAAGCTCATGGTTTTTCAAAAATTATCATTAGCTTATGGTTTTTGGATTGTCTTCCTAAGCCATCAGCAGTAGCAGCAGCACCAGAACCATTTACTGGGTGATGGCAGCAAATGCTACAGCCAGAATTGCCACAGTTAGTTTCATAGTTTTAGGTAGGTGAAGAGTATGGATGGAAAAGGAATGATCAGATGTTGTCTGCTAAGTCCGTTTAGGAATGGAACTCCAAAAGAGAGCCAAGAACACTTTGTGGAAGCTTAAACACAGGTTGTAGAAAGCAAATATTCTCAAGGTGTGTGCAGCTGGGAAACGAAGACTCAGGAAGACACTGAGATGCACAGAGCAGTTTGCTTGAGTACTTCTCCTACTCACCATGGTGGTGGCTTCACAGAAGTCATCATTGTGCAAAGAATTGTACACCCTCCCTCTACTACTGCTCCATGGCATTGTTCCCATCAGCTTTCTAAAACATGAACCTGCTTTGGCTATTCCTTTCTGGACTCCCTTAATACTTCCCTGTTGGTTCTATGGGATAAAGTCTAAATGCTATATCAGAGTATATGGGACCATTCATGATTTATCTTATATGTACTTTTACAGGCTCCTTTCTCTTCTCTTCCCACATTTTCATGTCCTGAGCTCCACACTACTGAAGCCTACACATGTAATGTAGCCTTCCAGAGAGCAATATTATTATGTTTTTAGGACACTACTCACTAGACACTCAGCACATAGTAAGTGCTTGATAATGTTTATTAGATGAATGAGTAAATCAAAACACAGTTACTGTATAAGCTGTTTCTCTGTCAGGTTTTCCCTTTTGAAATATAAACCTATAACATGTGGTTAGTACAGAGAGATATTCATGAAGAATTTGTGAATGAACCATTTGCCTGATTGGATCACAGATTATATTGCACATTCATAGTCAGCCCTCATTTATTCATGCAGTTGAAGGGAGATTGGATGAGCCAAACATTGAATTATAGTGTGGTTGATTTTCTTGGAATTTATGAAATTATCAAGCCAAACAATGACTATCTGAACCTTGAGAGACTGGAAATTTGGCTGACTTGTCTGTTTCCTCCCTTTCCCACAGAATTTTTTCCCCCCTCTATTCTGTGTCCATTAGTATCAAACCCAAGACTCAGGAAAATACCACAGAGCTGGCCTAAGACAACTCTCCTAATAGTTAAACCTATCTGAGGTTAAGAAGGCTTTTCAGGGTTTTGAACTGCATTAGGACTTTGGTTTGAGTTGGGTGTCTGAGGAAGTGAAAAAGTAGATAAGAGATACTGAATAATCAGTACGTTACTACTTTATTGTAGCTTAATTATGGCATAAAATTGAAAGGAAGCCATCATGCAACTCTGCTGTAGGCACCAAGTCTACCTTCTCATAGAGATTTTCTTCTCAGGCTGGGCTGCAGCTGCTTCTAGGGTCAAGTATAGGACAGATATGTTTACCTGAAGGATCCTTTTTATTTGGATATTGGGAAAGCAATACTTTTACAATAAAAGAAATCTAGAGCTATTTATTTTAATTATAAAATCTATGTGAACCTGTAAAGTCTAAAGACTGAAAAAGCAATCAACAGGGGTTTTCTTTTCTTTCTTCCTTTCTTTCTTCCCTTTTCCTTCCTTTCTTCCTTCCTTCCTCTCTCTCTCTTTTCTTTCTTTCTTCCTTCCTTCCTCTCTCTCTTTTCTTTCTTTCTTTCTTTCTTTCTTTCTTTCTTTCTTTCTTTCTTTCTTTCTTTCTTTCTTTCTTTCTTTCTTCCTTCCTTCCTTCCTTCCTTCCTTCCTTCCTTCCTTCCTTCCTTCCTTCCTTTCTTTCTTTCTTTCTTTCTTTCTTTCTTTCTTTCTTTCTTTCTTTCTTTCTTTCTTTCTTTCTTTCTTTCTTTCTTTCTCTCTCTCTCTTTCTTTCCTTCTTTCTCTCTTCTTTCTTTCTCTCTTTCTCTCTTCTTTCTTTCTCTCTTTCTCTCTTCTCTCTTTCTTTCTCTCTTCTTTCTTTCCTTTCTTCCTTCCTTCCTTCCTTCCTTCCTTCCTTCCTTCCTTCCTTCTTTCTTTCTTTCTTTCTTTCTTTCTTTCTTTCTTTCTTTCTTTCTTTCTTTCTTTCTTTCTTTCTTTCTTTCTTTCTTTCTTTCTTTCTTTCTTTCTTTCTTTCTTTCCTCTTTCCTCTGTGTGCTTTGTGCTCAAGGCTAGTGCTCTACCACTTGAGCCATAGCACCACTCTCTGGCTTTTACTGAGTACTTTATTGAAGATAAGTCTCATAGACTTTCCTGCCTGGGTTGGCTTTGGCCCACAATCCTCAGATCTCAGCCTTCTTGGTATCTAAGATTGCAGGTGTGAGCGCCTGACAACAGCTATTTTTTAGGCTGGGTAGACTCCTTTGTTATCTGAGAAAAGTTTTGAAAAGCATGCTCATTGTACTTAAATAATTCATTTGTCACATGCAAGATTGAATGATTATAGTATAGAAATTTAATTCCAAGTGCATATTTGATAGTAAAGCCTTTTAAAATCTTTTTTTTTTTAACTTCATCACTGATTGAGACTGGTATTCTTTTTCAGTCATCTTCTGTTTGTAAAGGGATATGGCTGATCTTCAGCTTCACATTGTTGCATGAAAAAGCACTAATGACCCAAAGCTGCAGAAAAAGATGCCCTTTTGCCTTTGGGAACAAGTTCAATCAGGGACTAGCTTTATTTAGAACCAGTTGGAGAGAGCATACTGCTGGCAGTTCCAAACTGTTTAAAAAACAAAAGTTACGGTTATTAATTTTTGAGGCCACGAAAGCATGAATCAACATTATAGCAGTGTCACTATCTCTGTAGGAACTGGTTTCAGCTAACTGTGGCAGCAAAATAAACGTTTGCAGATTGCTTTGACAGAATGTCATTCGCCAGGCTTCACTTTATTCGCCAGCAAGCCTTGCTTCTGAAACAAGAAAAATCCTCCACCCGCACATTCTGGACCTTCACAAAAACCTCCGTTTGCAAGCATTTGTCATGTAGCTCTGTAACTGTTTTTTTAAGAATGGAACATGTTACTAAGAGATGTACCTCTGAACATCTGTTTGACATATTTCACCTCATAGAATAGGAAAATGGGTCACCGCGGTGGCACAGGCCATTTAAAAACACAGGTTACATGTTTCTTTGAAGTTCTCTGGGTCGCGCTGTAAAGTAGAAAAGTACTTCTTCAGCTAATTTGCCAAATTCCTGATAGCAGTTATTGCTCCTTGTCATATAATCTTAAAGACTGTAATCTTCTTTAGCTAATTTTTACAAGATGCTTAGTTTTTAACTTCTAAAATGATGTGTATTTTTGTGTGTGTGCTGTTAGTTGTTTATTGTTATTGCTATTGTTATCATATGATGATGATGTAATGTCCCAGTATAGAGGCTTGAGTTCTTATTCATCTTCTTCAGTCATAGCTGGTGTTCTACCATTTGAGCCATACCACCATTTCTGCCTTTTATTTAATCATTATTTTCAAGTAGTTGCACAGAGGGGTTTCAGTTCAACATGCTAGTGTATGAGTACACTGCGTCTTGATCAGTGTTTACCCGTTTTCATAATTCTCCCTCATCTCTCCCAGCCCTTTCCATCTCCTCAATTTTCCTAGCTCCATTTTCACCTATATACCTTGATATTACCAGTGTTATTGCTCACTTTTCCTCTCCAGTTTGTTTCATTCCAGCTTTTATTGGCTAATTAGAGATGAGTCCCCAGGATTTATCTGCCCAGACTGGCTTCAAACCCTGATCCTCAGTTCTCAGCCTGTAATCCTTTTTTTTTTTTTAATTGTAATGTATATCCATCTCTGAATCCTGGGCACATGTAACTGTAGGAGGTTAATTTATGCCCTGGAAACAATGTTTTCATAAATCTATTGGTGATTGGGAAGAAAATTCTTTTCTCTAACTCTTGTTTTTTTGCATGTCTTGGATTTTGTTTCTTTCTTTTTTTTTTTTTTGGTCATGGGGCTTGAACTCTGTGCCTGGGTGCTGTCCCTGATCTCTTCAGCTCAAGGCCAGCGCTCTACCAAGTTACATTCCCAGCCAAGTCTTGTTTTTATGCATTTTACCTGACTCTTAAATCTTCTGTAACTCCCCAAGTTAAAAGTAACAATTTGGAGGTTTAATATTTTTGAGCTCTGGAATGAATTTAGACAACTTCTAAAGCCATTTGAAACTAGAGGAAAATAAATGAATAGTATGGATGACTCAATTCCGAACTTAATGTAAGAAAAGTTTCACACTCACTGAAAGTCATATTGTGGCTATGTAGTTCTTTGGTACTTTAAAGAAAAAAAATAAACATATTACCACTTTGGCATGCCTCACTTACATAGAGTTCAAGCTACTGGCAATCTGTGTTTTAGAGATTCAAAATGTGGGCTTTTAAAATTTCCAGTGTTCACAAACACAGGAGCAAATAGAAATGAAGAAAGAGCATTCTTTATCAGGAAGAGTATGGACCTTATGTCAGATATATTTCTGTCATGGTACCTCCCTGTTCCTAGATGTGTGACTGGGCTGATGTGCATAGCCTCCTTCAATATGCATGCATGTAGAGATGGTGGTTGGTTATGGGGGTGAACTGAGGAGTGAAGCAGCCATGTTCACAGTAAGTGTTACTTACCACTGTTAGGTTAACGACCAATGTAAATATATTCAAACTGTCTGGCCAGGAAAAAGTGCAAACAAGCTGAAGATTCTCTTCTGTCAGCTTGTATTAGTAACTTAGATTTTAAAGAAGTTATGAGTGGTAATAAAGTGACAAAAATCTAAAGTCTATGACACTGGAAAATAGATGTATATAAAGTTGGGAGAAAAGATTGTAGTAGTCATGTAGCCTTGCTGGTATGCACCCTGAATTCATGAATCCTGAATACCTTCTGTTGTGCTAACTCATTCTTTATACTATTCTGCAACTGTATAAATTCAGCTTTACAAGTGGCTCTTTCTTGTCCCCCCCCAAAAAAACACCAAAAAACCAAAACCAAGGGAGCTGGCAGAGATATTTGGTTGGTTTTCAGGTGAATGTCCGATATCTGGTTTATGAGATCGCTAAAGTACTTTAAACTTTCAATTGTTGGAAAGATAGATTCAAACTTATGTAGATTTTCAAAGGCCTCATAAATGGACAACTGTATTTCTGAAGTAGTTTTAAACTGATATTTCATGATCTAAAGCTGGGCTTGTCTGAATAAAAGGCAAAGGATCTCTAAGTTTTATGACTGACATTTAATTAATTGGAAATTCTGCACCCAATTAAAGAATAGCAATGCCTTCCCCATTACCACAGCTTTAGAAGTCACTAAATACTTCCTCTGCAGGTTCATTCTGAACAGGAAGCTGTTAATAATCAATTTCTTTTGAAGTGGCCCTCATTTACCTCACTCCCAATGAACTGTAGTTACCTCCAGATGGCTTGAAGTGCAGTTCACAGGTTTTTAATATGAGAAATTAAGAAACATCGGATGGAATGATGACAGTGGAAATAACATTGTTTGACATCACACTATAGAATATATGCATTTCCATAGTACATTTTTAACAGGAGATTAAAATGCCTAGCCAGTCCAGATGCCCATTTCCATCTCTTTTCCATCTGCTTTGTGCATCTTGACGATATGGATGATTTAGTAGGAAGTTAGTTGTTTCTGTTACAAATTATCATCCACAACCTAAAAAAACCCAGAAAACTTCTAAAAGCTTAGATGATCCCATTTTATTGTTTACTAAAAACAGATATAGCCAATTTCTATTAATAATTGGGGAAGGTAGTTAAAAAGAGCACCAAAACTTACTCTTTAATTAGAATCTTATCACTTCCATCCCATTTCTTATGTAGTTAATTTTTTTTTTTAACAAATGATCTTTAGATTCTGGCCTGGTTTTAGGTCTTTTCTGATCAGAGGAAAAATGTTGCTGGTTGATGTTCCTATACACTCTTTGGAGTAGATAAAAGAAGATGTCTTAGGCTGGATGTAATGGTCATATTTATAATCCTAACTCTTTGAGAGACAGAGATTGAGAGGATGTGGTTTGAGGCCAGCCTAGGCAAAAAGTTATGGAGACTCCATCTTAAGCAGTATCTCTGTGTGTGGTGGCACACATCTTGTTATTCCAGCTATATGGAAAACATTACTAGGAGGAATAAGAGGATCACTGTTTAGGCTAGTTGGGAATAAATGCAAAATCCTCTTCTTCAAATAACTAGAGCAAAAAGAGATGAGGTATGGCTCTTATGGTAGGGTGCCCATCTACTGAGTTCAAGGGCCTGAGTTCATCCTCCAGTACTACCAACGCTAAAAGAATTCAAACAAAACCAGCCCCAAATACTAAGTGATGTAGTCTGTTTTGTGATGCCATAACAATACCATAGCTTGCATGTGCCCTTCCTCCGTCCCTTCCTTCCTTCCTTCCTTCCTTCCTTCCTTCCTTCCTTCCTTCCTTCCTTCCTTCCTTCCTTCCTTCCTTCCCCCCTTCCCCCCTTCCCCCCTTCCCCCCTTCCCCTCTTCCTTCCTTCCTTCCTTCCTTCCTTCCTTTCTTCCTTCCTTCCTTCCTTCCTTCCTTCCTTCCTTTCTTCCTTCTCTTTCTCTCTCTCTTTTCTCCAACAGTCACTTGTAATGTTTCCTTAATTTTTCCATTCTTTCCCCCTTTTTAAAAGAGGTAATTTTTTGAGCCCAAGAAAGATGAACAGAATTTTTCAACCACATGAAAAGGAAGACAGAGTCTTAAAACTTGTTTTCACTGTATTTGATGTTGGTATAATTTGTGGAGGGGAAGGGGAAAAAACAAATTGCTTAGATAGGGATACAGGTGGACCCATTGCAACAATGAGATGTACAATGTTATGTCAAAAAAACAAACTTTACAATTTTGGCCAGGCCGGTGGGGGGTGAGAAGGGGGGGGGATGGGAAGGGATGAGAAGGGGAAACAAGGAGGAGGCTACAATGCTTGATAAGAAATGTACTCATTACCTTGTCCATGTAATTGTAACCCCCTCTGTACGGTATTTTCACAATTTTTTTTTTTTAAAAAAGCTTCTTGAAAGGTGTGGAGCCTTTGTATTCTCTGCATCCTCAAAGAGATCACCCAGGCAGAAAGCTGCTTCCCTATCTGCATCCAAAAAGACAGCTAATGGCAGCATTAGCACTGTAGTTGGGATACTAATATTGGAGCTATAAATTTAGCTTCCTGGTATAGAAAATAGTTGCTCTTGAGCAAATCTGTCGAGTTTATTTTTGGGAATCTTGAATATTTCCTAATGTTGATGAGAATTGAATCTGACTTTAGAAACCTCAGGGTATAAATTGTGCTGATAATTGGTCTGAGTTGAACCTGGAAAAAGTGCTGATGTGTTTACTGTGAGGCAGAGTGATTTATCATCTAAACCTTATCAGGGACAACTCTGGCAGAGCGAAGAGCACTCAAGTAGGGGATAAGGAACGAAAGGAAAATGGGAATGGTGGCTGGGATGTGCATAAGGAGATTGGAGATTTGTTTCAAAAAGCTTGCTGAATGGCCCCATCTTTTCAGCTTTTCTGTTTATTGGTACTAAGGAATCAAATCCAGGGCTTCATGCATGCTATGCAAGCACTCTACCACTAAGCCACATTCCCAGCCCTCCACTTTAATTCTAGAGAGGTTCCTCTGGGCTTCTTGAGAGCTTCCTGTCTCTCCAGACCCTTCTAGGGAGCCTCTCAGTTCCTGGTTCTGTGTGTGTGTGTGGGGGGGGGAGATTGGGGCGGGGGCGGCGGGGGTGGCAGGGGGGGGGGGGGGGGGGGGGGGGGAGGCTTTAGTGGTTGTTCTGACTCCTCACTGGCTTTCAGAACCAGGGCTGGTCCTGTTACACAGCTTAGAACTGGCAATACCAGTCCCTAGATAGCAGTCAAAGCTGTAGAGTTGTGTTTGTGTGGAACATTTTTTTGAGAAAGATAATTTAGTTTCTGCAGTTTTCAGTACGTTAGAGGAGTGTCTGGCATTTATATGATTCATCAATTTTAACAGTTAAAAAAATCTTAATGCTTTGTTTTCCTAATACATAAGACACGACTGTTAATTTTAGAAAAAAATTAACTTATGGATGAGCAAAACCAAGTAAGAATCCCCAATAATCCCACCTTGTGGGGGTAATAATTAACATTTAGGAAGTATCCTTCTGGAATTTTGTTTCCTAGATATACTATATAAATCAGTAAGTCTTTGGTTGCAATTGCCAGATACTCAGTTATAACAAATGACAAGGAGTTCATGGAACCACTTGGTGTAGCTGGGTGCTGGTAGGGAAAGTGATTTGATCTGAATATAGACTAGAAGAAGTGAAAAATAATCTGAAGTAAAGCTTAGCTGGTATGGCAATTCTAGCAAGGCAGATAAGCCCTCCTAGCTTAGGTGGGTTAGGGGAGGTCATTCCTTTCTTCCATCTTTTTTTTTTAAAATGTTTTATTGTAAAGGTGATATATGGAGGGGTAATGAGTACATTTCTTGTCGACTATTGTTACCCCTCCCTCATTTTCTCCCACTTTCCCTCCTCCCTTTCCCCAGAGTTGTAAAGTTCATTTCCAATGTAGTGTCTTGTGAGTATGGAGGTTGCATTGCTTCACCCTGTGTCCCTTGTCTCACCATTTTGTTCCATCCTTTATTAAAAAATTATTTTATTTTTATTATAAAGGTGATATATTAAAGGATTACAGTTACCTAATTCAGGTATTGAGTACCTGTCTTTTTGAACATGTCACCCCTTCGCTCATTTTCTCCTAGGTTTTTCCCTCCTGACTCCCCTCCCCCCACGTTGTATAGTTCATTTCCAACAGTTCACCCTTTGCCTTTGGGAATTCCCCAGCAGGTGGTCTGTGTGTAGGCTCCTGCAGGGGCTGACCCTTCACTTTCCCTTTGTGTCCTGCCTTCAGGGTCTCTCTTAGTTCTTGTGGAGGTCAGCACCAGGGTGATTACTTTGCATGTCTAGATTAAAGTAAGGAAAATTGATCTCATAGGAGGTAAAAGTCTAGAAAACAAAAAACACGTTAAAAAGTTGAGCTGTATCATTAGTTTAGTTACTTTGCTTTAAGTCACCACTGAATCTGCTAAGAACCATGTATGCTAAGAGCCTTCTGAGTAGCTAGGATTACAGGTATGAGCCATGGGTGCCTGACTCCTTTTATTTTGATTTTTTAAATAAGATGTTCCCTGGAATTTTATGGGCCAAATTTACTTGACTTACTAGACCATGGCTCTTAAGTAAGATAGTTTGGTAGTATTCCAATGCTACCAGTTCTCTCGATGAATAATAATGTTTCTCTGTTTCTCTGGTGAAAATTCTTAAAATATTGAACTAATAACATAACTGAAATAATTATAATTGATTGAACTGTTACAATTAGAATAATTAATAAACTAATCAATAGACTCCCAAAGGCTGTAGACCTTTTTTTTCTTTTCTTTTCTGATCCTGGGTCTTGAACTCAAGACCTGCGCACTGTCCCTTAGCTTTCCTGTGCTAAATGCTAGTGCTCTACCACTTGAGCCAAGTGCCACTTCTGGCTTTTTCTAAGTAGTTTATTAGAGATAAGCATCTCATGGACTTTCTGCCCTTGCCTGGCTTTGAACCGTGATCCTCAGATCTCAGCCTTCTGAGTAGCTAGGATTACAGGCGTGAGCCATGGGCGCCTGGCTCCTTTTTTTTTTTTTTTTTTAATATGATGTTCCCTAGAATTTTATGGGCCAAATTTACTTGACTTACTAGACCATGGCTCTTAAGTAAGATAGTTTTGGTAGTGTTCCAATGCTACGAGTTCTCTCGATGAATAATAATGTCATAGAATATTAAATGTAATTGTGATCGCTGACAGTTTTTCTTGTGTGGGAGTTACTAATACAGGGATATCTATGTATGTTTAAAACTATCCATTTTAATGAATGCTATTTGTTTTAATTTCTTGGCTAATTTGAAACAAAAAAGTAACCATCTAATTTACCTGTCTAGAGGCTGTTTATGTAAATTGATGATAATTTTCTATATTCGCTGAGGTAACAGTAGGTTAGGGCATAGGAAAAAAAAAAAAACGATTCAGTTAGGGATTGGTAGCTTACACTTCTAACTTTGGCTACCCAGAGGCTAAGATCTAGAGGATCATGGTTTGAAGCCAGCCTGGACAGAAAAGTCTGTGAGGTTCCATTTCCAAAAATAACCAGCAGAAAGACGGGCTGGAGGTGTGGCTTCATTTGTAAATCATCATCCAAGCAAGCTGAACAAGTTCAAGGCCTTGAGTTCAAACGCTAGTATTGCCAATAGCCTCACAAATTATTTGTGCGTAAATCTGATAATATACCTAGCTTATGAAATTAGCTATGGTCAAACCTGATAAGGTGGAATCTTAAGTATGTATATCAGTACTTTTTTAGTTCTACGTGACAGAAAATTCAGATCACATTTCATTAAGAGAGTTATAAAAAATGATCAAAAATCCACTGATGTCAGGCACGGCTGGATCTAGGTGTTGTGAGCTGTGCCATCAGGAACTTTCCCGTGGTTCTGAGTTTTTTCCTTGTTTGTGTTATTTTCAAACAGCTATTTCTTTAAGGTTTCAAGATGACCATCTGCACTTCACAGCTTTTATTACCATCCAGTCTCTCAGCATAAAGTGGAAATTTATTTCCCAACAGTTCCAGAAAAAAAAAGCTGACACTTTATTTACTCCATCTGGCTTCAATTAGATAAAGTGCCCACTCAAAAACGAACCGTTTTGTTGTGATAGTCTCACTGTCCAGACATGGGTTGCAGGGAGTTGGTTCTGCTGATGGATGAACCCACAGTGTAAAGATTCCAGTTCTCCAAAGGAGAATAGATACTCTTGTTAGAAAAAGAGGGAAGGGATGCTGAGTGGGCAGAAATCACTAGATGGTCACTATGCAAAGCGTGTGTTAAACATCTGTAGGCTTTTGGAGTTTTGTAATTTAGTTTATTTATTTATTTTGTTAGTACTGGGGTCTGTCTAAGCTCAGGGCTCTGTGCTTGTTAGCCAGGTATTCTATCACTTAAACCATATCTTTAGTCCTTATTGTTGTAATTATTATATTTTAATGTAAAAATATCTTTACTCATTTATATAGTAAACACTTGTCCTGTCTAAACAAGGTATCAATCTGTCAATCTTAGCTGAAAAATTCATGTCTATCTTTCTATCACATACTGACATGATACAGAATGTAAAAGTCAATTTAATGAGATAGAGTCATGCTTTTTGTTTGGCTTGCCTGGACCACAATCCTCCTTTTTTATACTTCCTTCTGTATCTGGGAGGAGAGGTATATGCTACCAGCTTTTTCTTTTGAAATGTGTCTCATAAATTCATTGTCTGGGTTGGCCTAGAAACATGATCTTCCCTCTCTTAGCCTTCTATGTAGCTGAGATTACAGGCATGTACTACTGCAGCTAGCTATTGCTTGAGATAGGATCTTGCAAACGCTTTTTTTTTAAAACCCTGGAATGGCCTTGAACTGTGATTCTTTGTTCTCTGCCTGGTGAGCAGCTGGGATTACAGGGATGAGGTGCTGCTGCTTGGCTCAGTTATTTCTTATGAATGTGAAAATGAAGTTTATGGATTTTATGTAAACATTTTATATATTAAACATTCTGACTGGATAATTTGCCAAGCTGTAGAAGTTTTAACAACCATGATACTTACCCATAAACATTTTATCTCAGAATGAAAGACAGAAACAAATAAAACAATTGCGTATGTTAAGACAGTTGATAACAGTGCATTGACCAGTTATTTCTATTTTTTTTTTTTTTTTGTCAGTCATGGGCCTGAACTCTGGGCCTAGGTGCTGTCCCTCAGCTCTTCAGCTCAAGGCTAGCACTCTAACATTTGAGCCACAGCGCCACTTCTGGCTTTTTATACTTATGTGGTACTGAGGACTCAAATCCAGGGCCTCATGCATGCAAGGCAAGCACTCTACCACTGATGCACCTTCCCAGCCCTGACCAGTTATTTCTTTTTATATTTTCTTTATACATTGACAGCTAAGACCTCATTGGATTGTATACTTTGCTAGGGAGAAAATTCAAATTCTCCGAGTTCTCATTTAATCACCAAAGAGAATTTACATGCAGTTTGTCATGTTCAATATGAATTGCTCCTTATGACCATTACTTCCATTAATTTTTTTAAACCACCGGAGGGGTGTCACAGTAGTGGTATGCTTCCCAGAGTGAAAATAATAAGAGGGCACATGCACAAATTGCCTTTTGGTGGATAATGAACCAAATGTTTCATTAGTTTTCCTTAGGACTATGTCATATGCTAGTGTGATTTCTGCTTCTGCTGAAATCCAAACCATTTATTGTCTGTGCTGTCCATATGCTGATTTGACCCTGCTTCTCTTCTCATTAGTTTATTTATTAATTTATGAAATGAGAGCTTGGTGGCTAAGAAATGGGCCTGGAAAGATTACAAGAGGGATTCAGGTCATATCACTTGCTAGTTAAATGAATGGCAAGTTTGTTATCCTCTAAAACCCCTTTTCCTATCTCTTCTGAAATAGTTGCTATTTCATAGGAAATGAACAAATGCCAAGTACTAAATATGCTGGGCTGCTTGGTATGGTGTAGCCACTTGGAATTGTTAGTTACCCATATTACATTTTTATTCCTAGTATTTCCCCAGTTACCTTGACCGTCTTCCTACTCATAAGTTCATGCCAACAACTGTATCGTAAAAACATTGTGTGATCTTTCAACACCACCACAGTGTGTGGTAGACATTAAAAAAATGAATGAAGATAGCCCCCCCCACTCATGTCTTCTATATCTGGTTACAGATTGAAACTTTTTGAAGGCTTATGATACATTGTACTGAGCAGCATTCCATAGACAATTGGATAATGACTGCTTCACAGAATTTACATTATAGGCATCATAGCAAGTAATCTAAGGAGGACTCCAAGATATGGAAACAAGAGATTTTTCTTTGTTGTTTTTAATGCACTGTGTGAAGTTATTTCTTTTTCCTTTTTCCCCCCCACTTTGCTTTATCCCCTGTTGTTACCATATTTTATTTTGGTACCCCATATCTTGCATATACATTTGTCTGATTTGGGGAAGGGAAGGGGAACAACAAAATGGTGAGACAAAGGACAAAGGGTGAACCAATGTAACAGTGATACTCACAAGACACTATGTTGGAAATGAACTTTACGACTTGATGGCGGGGGGAGCTGGAAGGGAGGGAAAGTGGGAGAAAAATGAGGGAGGGGGTAACAATATTTAACAAGAAATCTACTCATTACCTTACCTATGTAACTGCAACCCCTCTGTATATCACCTTGACAGTAAAATTAAATTAAAAAAAAGTATATGAGGGGGATGGATGCAGTGGCTCAAGCCTGTATTTCCAGCTACTTGGAACATAGAGATTGGGGAAAATTACAGTTCAAGGCTAATGTGGTTAAAAAAAAAAAAGAAGAAGAGTTTGTGAGACTCTATCTTGACCAATGACTGGGTTTGGTGGCCTGCACATATTGTCCCAGGTATGGCTAGGAACAATAGAACATTTCCCTAACATCACCTTATCTGACCGTTTCTGCTTGATTCAGACATATACTAGTTATTGAAAATAAGGGAGACCATGGGACCTATGTTTCTTTGGGCCTGGCTTACTTCACTTAATATAATTTTTTCCAAGTCTTTCCATTTCCCGACAAATGGGGCAATGTCATTCTTTCTGATGGAGGCATAGAATTCCATTGTGTATATATACCACATTTTCTCGATCCATTCATCTACTGAGGGGCATCTGGGTTGGTTCCATATCTTAGCTATGGTAAAAATGCTGCAATAAATATAGTTGTGCTGGTAGCTTTAGTGTGGTCTTGTTTGTGATCATTTGGGTAAATGCCCAAAAGTGGGGTTGCTGGGTCATAGGGGAGCTCTATGTGGAGTCTTTTGAGGAACCTCCATACTGCTTTCCAAAGTGGTTGAACAAGTTTACATCCCACCAACAATGCAGTAGTGTTACTATGGCCTTTCATACAAGACACTTAGCCTTTCCCAGATCTTGGTGTGGGAGGCAGCCCTGGAACTGGTTGGTCCTCAGTAGATATACTAAGAAGGTTACTGGCAAGGCTCAGAGTTTCCAGTTTATTATTCCAGGCCATTTTCTAGGGTGTTCTCAAAAAGAGCCAAAATGAAGCAGAGAATAATCTCTCCTGAGGAGCTGAAGTAGTATTATATATTACTCATTTTTTCATCCATTCGTTGTCATTTTTCCATTCTTTTTGTGACTGTATTGTGCCCAGTGTGTGCACCAAAAGCTACCTAGTTCAGGGTTCAACTGATAGTTCCATAGAAAAGGTGTGCAAAGGCAAAGGGCAGTGAGGAATGTAAGAAACCTAAGCAGGGGGCCAGTAAATATCCCAACAGAGGGCAGACTAAATACAGGGAGATTCCTACCAGCCGGGGAAATCTGCTTACTCGAAGTGTTCAGTCTTGCATTTGAGGCTTAGCCAATATTGACTGACCACTGTGTTTTGGTCATATGCAGCCTAACAAAGATCATCTAAGGGGAGGAATAGATAAAGGACAAATTTTGAAACTTAGGTATCATCTCTTTTCAGCGTTTTTAATATGAGATTCATTTTGCAAATTGCTACATTTTTATTTACTTAAAAAATATCCAAGGTTTATTCAGCCATATCTAGTTTACCATCTCAGTGTCTAAAGCATGTATAATTCCGTGTTGGTCCCTGAGGAGGGAGCATAAAACCTTGCCTTCCAGGGCTTTGGTGGTCTAGCTGAGGAGAGATGTCACCTATGCAAAGTCAGGTAATGTGAACCAGCCTGTACATTTGTGCCTAAGCAAAGGATTCATGCACAAGTTCTGTGAATGATTAGTATGGGATATTAGAAAAGTTATAATTCTTGATTAGGAAATCAAGCCAGGATTATTGATGAGAGGAAAGAGTATTTTTAATATTTTAGAGAGGAAGAATGAAGAAAAGGTCACTAAACAAGTCCCAAGGCAGGCTTGGATTGTGTGGGGAGACAGGGTTGGATACACAGGTAGGGGCCAGCATGACTTGAAAGACTGAGGGTGGATTGTCTTGCAGCTGAAGTTGGTGGAGAGGATTTTCTCTCCCATGCCTCTTCTCTATGCCACCTGTGGATGGTGGAGAGCGGCTGCCCAGCTGAAGTATGGGGCTACGTTCAGACTAAGCAGGAGCAAACCTGGTGATGTATAAGTGAAGTCTTCTGTGGGTGTTGGTGATGGGAATATCCTTCTCATCACAGTAGGGTTTGAGGGCACTTGTCTCCAGTCCTTCAGACCACTCTACCTGCATGTGGACCCTGGCCGTTGGTGTTGCCATAGGACTTGTCAGGGAATCGTACAGCTACTTGAAAAGTCCAAACACATTCTAAGTGCAGTGTAGAATGGAGAGGAAAATGGTGGCAGATCAGTGGCATCTGGTTTCACTTTGACCGACTTGCCTTGCTGACAAACATGATTGGATTAATTTGTCAGTATCCCACTTTTCTGACATACCCCACTTAGCTATTAAAGTTAGGCTAACGAGGAGATCTTGTTATTTCTGTCTTGTTTTGTATTGTCTTATATCTAAGAATGCAAATGCATGCCATATTCTCATCACCTGTACCACTTATATTTACTGAAGCAAAACATGCACAATTTTTGGCATTTTTCTTTTCTGCCTTATATATTGTCAATGTGTAGTGGCCTTCAAGGCCACTATCTGGGAGAATTTTCTTTCTAAGAAACTAAGAGAGATTTGATAGCAAGTAATAGCAAATTTATTTTAAAAGAAGATTTAACCTTTACATTGTAGCTCCTGTACGAATCATTAGCATCTCCTTTGGCAGGCGGGAATTTGAAGCACACGGAGGTGAATTAGCTTGTCTCTGGTCTCACAGGGAGCAGGTAACAGAGTTGAGATGCAAGCAGTACAACTCTATAGTCTACAGTGGTACCTCAGTGCAATGCCTTCTTGTATGACACTCACCCTTTCTAAAGATGCGAGGTAGTGTTGTTCACGTTTCTATTGAAGGACAAGGAATATTTCCCAGCTTAAATAACAGCATCCCCTGCCTGCACTGTAAATGTATATCCTCACTTAGCTCTAATCCGCACAGCACTACTCAAGGCTAGTGCTCTACTACCTGAGGCACAAATCTACTTTCATCTGTTTTTGGTGGTTAATTGAAGGTTAAGTGTCTCTTAGATTTTCCTGTCCAGTCTGGCTTGGAAACCTGTTCCTCAGATCTCAGCCTCCTGAGTAATTAGGGTTATAGGTATGAGCCACTGATGTTCGACAACTTAAACCGTTAGCACTATAGATGTTCTGTTTTATATAATCTGTGTAATATTACCAAGATTACAAATGCTGCCTACTATCCCTTCTTTTTCATGCCCTATGTGATCCCCTAAATAATTATACCTCCAACAAGGCCTTGTAAATGTTTTCATGCAAAAGTTCTGGAACTTTTTTCTAATTCTGAAAATTAAACTTATTAATTGTACCCTATATTATTATATACTTAATTACCTTTTTAATGTTCTGTAAACACTTATAATTAGCAAATAGCTTTTCTTGGTTTATGTACTAATCTATTGATTCACTTCACAAATTAATTAATTGCACCAATTTTGTTTATTTTTCTACTTGCATGGTAGTAATGAGATCTTTTTGTCATTTTTAAAATGTTATCTTTAGAACTGAAAGCAGAGCCTATGCAGACCATAGACAGTACTCAGAAAATATTTACTGAATTAATGTATGAGTGACTTACAACATCATAGTATTTACAGAAAAGTAAATCAAAGAAAGTGTAAGTTCTAAAAAGAAACTTTGTAACATTTATTCTTGTTTAATTAATTCATTTTTTTCTTGTTTAATTTAAATATACCTAACCATTTGCTTGTAGATAGAAGATGTCCTTGTTTTTCACAGTAGTAGTGCATGATCATAGGAATTACCATGCAAACTAAAATTAAGACAAGGCAACCCTGTAATAATCCATGGGAAAAGGTTACTTTTGCTCCTTGATTTTTAAATATTTTCAAATCATAGCCAGCATAGTGGCTTACTCCTGGAATCTTTGCTACTCAGGAGGCAGAGATAAGAAAGGTAAGTGTGAGATAGATCTTCAAAGAAAGTTTGAGAGATCAAAGAAAGTTTGAGAGAACACATTTTAGCCAATAAAATCTTGGTGTGGTCTCAGCTGTGCAGCCACAGGAAGTATAGATAGGAAAATGGTGGTTCAAGCCAGCCCAGGCATAAACATGAGCACCTTTTTAAAAAATAACTAATGCAGGGTAAGAATGTGGCTTAGTGGTAGAGTGCTTGCCTTGCATGTATGAAGTCATGGGTTCAGTTCCTCAGTACCATATAAACAGAAAAAGCTGGAAGGGGAGCTGTGGCTCAAGTGGTAGAGTGCTAGCCTTCAGCAAAAGCAGCTCAGGGATTGTGCCCAGGCCCTGAGCTCAAGCCCCAGGACTGGCATAAATAGATAGATAGATAGATAGATAGATAGATAGATAGATAGATAGATAGATAGATAGATAGATAGGTAGATACATAGATAGCTAGATAAATACACAAAACAAAAATAATCCAAAGCAAAAAGGGGTGGGGGCATGGCTTAAGTTGTAGAGCACCTGCCTATTAAGCACAAAGCCTGAGTTCAAACCCTAATACTGTCTTCCCTGTCTCCCCACAATCGAATCATTTGATGTTAGTTTTAAAGGTATAGGGAAAGGAAGGAAAAGGAGCAAAGCTAGTTTTTATTTCATACATAGTAATTTAAAACATTAGAAATATTGAAATTACTTATCCTTGCAATAAAATAAAATAAAAAGGAAATATTGAAATTAGTTTCTTTCTTTGTGAAATTTTTTTGGGAGTAGTTTGAATAATACTTGCCTCTTTCCTCTTGTATAATTTATGAAATGTGGCAAATATTTCTTTTTCCTCTCAATTCCTAGACTAACTGTCATGTTTTTCAAGTTTGGAAGAGCTTATAGTATTTTATGCATTGTGTCTTCTGTGTCAAGAAATGGTCTATTAGAGGTCCTTTAAGATACAATCCTTTTCATCACAACTACTTTCCATGTTTGTATGTGTATATGTATATCTATGTGTATCCATATATATGTATATATGTATGGATACACATACTTTCCTTTACTGGGATTTGAATACAGGGCCTCATGTATGCTGGGCAAATACTCTACTATATGAATCATGTGCTCAAACTTTTTTTTTTGAGATAGGGTATGCTAACTTTGCCCAGGCTAGTACCACCCCCGGTATAATTACAGTACTGGGGATTGATCCCAGAACCCAGAGTGATGCTTGCTAAGCATCAATCTGCTACTTGAACTATATTCTAGGCCCTTCTTATATATGTTGTCTGCCTCCACTAAGACCTTTGTATATGGAAAGTGGCAGGATTATCAACATTTTACCCAACCAGATCATCTCCTGTCTCCATTTATATTGGATCCAAATTTTTCTTCTGATATCTATTTTCATTTCTGTGCTGTACTTTTTATCTTTGCTGGCCAATTGTGTCTAGATTATCCATGCAGTGTGGACTTCCCTTTGGGAGACCAGAAGGCAACACAACTACACACTTAGCTGTAAGTGAGTGAACTGAATAAAGAGCAGCCAGTGGCCAATGATCATCAGAGAGATACAAGTACCATCACTGGTCAGTGATCAGGTTGCACACTGGTTAGTTAATGTAGTGTGAATTGCAGACAGAAGAGCTAGAAGAAAAAGTTGTATTTTATATAGAGTTGATATACAATGTTAAGTGAAATGTGGAATGGGTTAAGGAAATACTGTTTTTTAACTACAGTGTGGAAACTGAAATATACATGTGTTGTAGCTGGGTTGAGCTGCATTAATTCCAAGGTTTATTTTATGGAGATTTATACACATACACACACACACACACACACACACACACACACACACACACACACACACACACTCACACTCACACGTAATTTTTTCTTTCCCTAATATAGGATCAGTTTTTTGATGTGTGTATGCTGGGACTAGGGCTTGAACTCAGGGCCTTGTGTTATCACTTGGTCTTTTTGCTCACAGCTTGTGCTCTACCACTTGAGCCACACCTTTAGCTCCACCTTTTTGCTAGTTACTTATTATTATGAAAGAGAATCACAACCAGGGCTTCATTAATACTAGGCACTGTATATATGTAGTATCATATTGTATATTTGTACCATACATTAATCAGTTTCTTTTGCAGTTATTTAGGATTTTTTCATTTTTCTCAATGGTAGGTGATGCTGTAATAAACATTGCCATTGAAACATTTTTGAATTAACTTATTTTCCTGAGTGAACACATTTTCAGGGAAAAATTACTGGCTTACAGCATATGCTTTTACTTCCAGATTTCCTTAAAGAGATGTTTTCTTTAGAGATGATTCCTGAATATTGGTCACTATTCTTCTTTATTCATTGATGCCATTTTAGTAACTAGTTCGAATATTTTTCATGGGCTTATTTGTAGCAAATAAATTTTGATCTATGGATTATTATCCTGTCATGTATTACTGTAGTTTTTCAGATGATTGAGATTTGAATATTTTATTATGCTCCGTGTATACATGTATTTCTACAGATTTGTGTATACTTTTTTATATAATATACATGTGAATTCCATTCACATGTATATGTCACTCTTTGTTTTAGCTAGAGCTTAGAAAAGTATCTGTTCCTTAGTTTTGTAATATAACCATCAATTTCCAAATGCTTATCTTTCTCTTATTCTGTCCCATTTTCTTCTATTTCTCTCTCTTTTAAAGCAAAAGAACATTACCTACAACTTGGGAGGAATTCTAGTTAATTTTTCATTACATGATTTTCAGCAGATGGGGTCAAAAGGAACTAGTAGGGCATTCAATTATGTGCTTAAGTGTGTTGGAAAATCTTCTTCTTCTTCCCCCCATCAGGTCTGCAATATTTTACTTGGGCTTGTTTTTCAAATGCACTGAAGTGTGACTAAATGTTTTTGGGTCCTTTCATTATGTAAAGAAGAAGGCCCATCTTGTTAAATATTCCTTCATCAACCTTGTAGTTAGTCAGTCGTAGGCAGTAAGGAGGCTGAGATGGCCAGTATGTAGACATTGGACAGAGGGAGGGAGGGGTGGGTAGAAGGTGGGGACCCAAGGGAAACTCAGGATTGGGGTGCCTTGTTGCTCCTCCCACTGCTCCATAAAAAGTGATTGGTTCAAGCTGATTTCTGTCACAGAATTTTGGACAGGTCATTAGTGGGGAGGAGAATCCGTGGCTGGACCTCAGCTCATCTGAGGGCTCAAGCCTCTTTGTCACAGGCTACACAGTTCTGGCGTGCTGTTCCCGAGAGTGGTGGAGAATCTAGATTCAGTTTGGACTAAAGGAATAGAGACAGGCTTTGATTTCTTTTTGGCTTTAGGTTGGGCAGAAGGGAGCCTCAGCGACAAAGATGTCCACTGACAATTTGGAAGGGAAGCCCAATAACCTTGGGGAGAGAGGAAGAGCCCGAAGCTACACTTTCCTTAGGGTGGTCCAGCCAATGTTTAACCACAGTATTTTCACTTCTGCAGTCTCTCCTGCGGCAGAACGCATCCGATTCATCTTGGGAGAGGAGGATGACAGCCCAGCACCTCCTCAGCTTTTCACCGAGTTGGATGAGTTGCTGGCCGTGGATGGGCAGGAGATGGAGTGGAAGGAGACAGCGAGGTGAGGCATGAAGAGTAGTGTGTAGTGCTGACCTGGGGAAATGCGTGCAAGGGAGATGGGCTCACCTGTGACTGGCCTTAGTGCTGGAATGGCTGATGGATATGATGTTGGCTGGGCTAAGGCATCTGTGACTATTGGATCTTTCATTCTACATTGACATGGATGCAAAGCTCCTCTTACTTTCCGTGTGGAGCATGGTTTATGTACTGACATGAGTTTGACTTCTATAAGGAATGGAAGTAAATCTCAGTTTATATGATACTTTGTAATAAACTGAAGCACCCAGAGATGATAGCCAACGCATTTATCTCCACGTATTTCCAAACGCCAAGGTATCTAGTGAGATCTGGAATGGCTTATTTCCTACTCCCTGATTGGAGAGTTGTTATGAAGATAATAATGGTTGTAAGTCAAAGTTGGTATAATTTCAAGTAAAAGCCCGTCATCTTCTGAGAGCATTCATCAAAATTTGGAGTTTAGAGTCCTCAATTTATTTTTATATTTAGTTCTGTATCAGTTGCAGGATGTTTTTAGAACTTTGTTTTCATTACAAATAAATAGTAGATAATAATTCCTATTATATGTAATATTTATATATGCTATATAAAATAATACTTGTATAACTATGCCATGCATATTATATCTGTACATATATGTTTGGAAATGCTTTGTAGCCTAAGCACGCCTCAAGAATCTTAAGGTTTTGTGAGTTGTATGGGGCAGAGCTTTTCTTTACATATAGATTGTTATATGTTCCAGACTCAGTCTTTTTCTGTGGCATATCACAATTCTACAAAGAGTGACCGTGACATAATAGCACAGTATTTGTCTCTTGTTGTCATTAGCACAAAGAGATAGCAATGTAGTTTGCCTTCTCCAAAATAGTGTTTATCTGTATTTTTCTTACTAGATTCAGCCAGTGCCTCTTGAATAAATGTACACACATCAAGCATACATATGAAGGTCTTCGGCGTACAGCAGTGGTTAAAGAACCATACAGTTCTCTGTAAAAGTTGAAAAGTTTGAATTGCATTCATTCACCGTATCTTCTACAATTTAAGGACTACTAGTTATATCTAAGCTTTTGAACTTTTGAGCTAAGGAAAAATAAAGAAAAAATATAGGTGATAGTCCCACAGCAATAGATAGAAAAATGGATTTGAAACTGCATTTCTGTTCTAGGTAGGTCTTTCTCAAGTCAGAAAGAAGTTGTTATTTTTGATCAGTAAAAGCAAACAAACTATGAGGAAGGCAGTGACTCAGGAGTATTTCTAGATGAGTCTACTAAAAGTTTTACATATGATATTCTCTATTTTAACTTTATCTATTTGATGATGTGTGGTTGGTTAGGTCCTGAAACTTATACCCTTTATTTTTATTTTCACAATTTTAAGTACTACTGAATATCTGTAGCTATTTGATATTTTAAATACAGAAGCTTCATAAATTAAAGTTTAGTAAAATTCATAGAGAACTTCTTATCTTCCATAACTTCACCTATAGTCAGAAAAGAAAAAGGCATTACATTTTATTGGCCCTTACAGTAGTATTAAGGAAGAGACCCAATTTAAAAGCATTTTCTTTTCCATTTGTTGCGGAATTTTCTTTCCACTACAGACAGTGGGTATACGTGTTTAAACTTGTCTGTTCAATAATTAATATTTTCTTCTTTTACTTAAAAAGCTTTTGGTAACCCATTTCTACTCCATCTCTAATTCTGTCTCTTGAAATTCCTTTTATAGTTTGGGACCTTCCTCAAAACAATAACTTGTATAGTAAAAATCCTTGGTAAAGTACACTTTTTACAAATCTTTAAAATATCTTTTAAAAGAAATTCAAAGAAAACCTTTTAGTAATATCTCTGTTGCAATCTTTCTTTTCCTTCTTTCCTGATGGAAACTACAGATTGGTAAAGTGTTGAGATATTTTAGTCTAGAGTTTGCTGCTGTCTTCTTGTTTAAGTCGAGCACATACTATAGCCTTCCGAAGCTTGAGTAGTCCATTCTATCAAATGAGCATCTTACCAGGTGACATCCTCTCCAACATCATGCATATTTTATTACTCTAAAATTTCATCCCCTGTGGGTATTCTGGTACAGTCAGCTGTGCTTCTAAGGTTACTTTGATTCCTATTTTCATCTTGAAGTTCTCTGTGAGTAGTTACCACAGACCAGAATGTGGGGTGTTTTTCTGTTTTTGGTATAAGTCAGACGTAGACTATAATTTACAGGATTCCTGTTCCTGAAAGGGTGAAGAGATCATGGTTCATTGTCACTGAGAATGCAATGTTGAACGCACAGTCATAGTATTTTCATTTATGATTTGTAAAGTAGGATGCCCTTGAATTCTTAAACATTCCCAAAGATTATTTTTTTTGGAGGGAACATATGCCATTTTGGTGACCTGAATGATCCCCCAGAGATGACTGCTGGTGAGGAAGAGTGTTGGCAGGAAACTGTGTATTGAGGGGAATGGTCCAGGGAGGAAAAGTATTCACTTTATAGCTTCTCTTATTTAAGATTTGTCAAATCAGTTACTAATTAGTTGTAGTTGTAATATTTTGATTTCTCTCATTGCACAACTTCATGTGAAGTCAGGGACCATTACGTGTGTCCATTCACTATGGTACTCCCATAAGAGGTGTTTAATAAATGTTTGCTAAATACGTGATTAGTTGGGAACTGACTGCCTTAGAAATAATGGTTCAGAGTCCAATAGTGTCTTAGAAATCTTGAACAAAGTTAGAGTTCTGTTATAATTCATCTCTTTTGGATTGATAGCTATGGAATGCCAGTACCTACATCATTGATAAAGCTCAGAAAAGGATCAGCATTTAGTTTCAAATGAATTCATTAATAAGGTGATGATGTCTGCATTTACATCTGTAGCGTAGACTTCTTTTTCCTCATTGAAATCAGATAACTAGAGGGCTGATTAAGAGTCTTCCATTGAACATGTCCAGATTTACTTCACCAAATAACACCATACTTCTAGTTGCTTCATTCAGAATATTGGGCCTTGATCCCATCTTGCTCTCCTGTCTCTTATCTGACCAATTGGAAAATTCTGTTTCACCTTCAAAGATACTTGGATATTCAGGTATCTCACAGTCAATAAGTCTGCCACCCTGGTTTAGGCTACCTTTCCTCTTTGACCCAGATTTCTGTAAATACTTCCAGTTAGTCTCTCTGCACCTATCTTTACTTTCCTCGTGAACTATTCACCCTGATCACTTTGACTTCTTTCTCTTGGTCAGCCTGCCCAAGGCCTGCTGGCCGGTCATGCTACTCTGGTCGGGACTCTCCACTTTCCATCCCCTCTGTCTGAAATTCTTCTCTCACAGCACCTCGGTTGTGTGCATGGCTCACCTCTTCACTCAGGCCCTCATTCAAAGATTACCTTCTCCAACACTTTCTTCCAACACTTCATGTCCTTCATACTTCATTATTTTCCTTTAGCACTTAGCACCATTTAGCGTATCATGTATCTTGATATCTCACTCTTGTCTCCTCCAAATAAAATGGAAGCTCTGTGAGTGCAGAAATTATGGGTTGTTTTGTTCACTACTGCACTCCTAGTGCTTAGAATTTACAGGTACCCAGTGATGCTCACGAACTAGGAATTGAGAGAAGGAATGAATGTAGAAACAGAATCCTTACTTTGCTCCTCTCTCTAAAGTTCTATGGAGAGGCTTGGAGATGGTCATGCTTCTTGAAGCGGTCATATTATTAGCAGTCTACTTCTAGGGATACACTCTGCTTTCAGAGTGTTTCTACAATAATGTTCCCTTTGTGATGTCCAGCTGTGATACCTAGCAGACTAGTAAAAGTGAGGTGTTTAGAAGGGAATAGTTTTATATATGAAGATGTGTGACACACGTCTCCTTCTGACTAACTTTTAAATTCAAGAGCTGTTATCTTTCCTGTGAAAACTCTGCTTGACAGACATGTGTGTGTGTGTGTGTGTGTGTGTGTGTGTGTGTGTGTGTGTGTGTGTGTGTGTGTAGTGTGTAATGTGTATGGGTGAGGGAATGAACCCCATACAGGCTAAGTAGGTACTCTTTTACATCCCAGATGGAAGAGAATTTTATTCCAGAGAGCAGGGAGGGAGAAAGAGGAGATAGCTCTTAGTGAGAGTCTACACTCCACAGAGCACAGGACCCATACTTCTTTGCCTTTTTAGTTTCTATACTTTTCAATTGCCTAATGATTTTTGTTTGAACAATAGTATTACTTGTTGCAATGTTTCAGCATTATTGTGGCTTCAATCTTACTTTAGGAATAGCAGGTTGATTTTTTTGTTTTTGTTTTCACAATAACTTTTTCAATAATAGTGAAGATGCCTCTTTTCATCTTGGAAAGTAACAGTTTGCCAGAAAAGTTTTTACTTACATGGAATTTAAAATAACACTCAACTCTAACCCTCCTTTTCAGATTCTTCACCTATCTTTTCTATGTTACAATGCTGAATTTCTAATAGATCGTTCACAATAGTGTGTGTGTGTGTGTGTGTGTGTTGAAGAGTGTGCAAAGTGTAGATTTATCAGATTTGAGATATGTATCTGATTAATGGGATGTCAAAAATGTTACTTTTTTCTGTGATATTGGGAGAATACAGGTGTTCTACCATCTAAACCACAGCCTCTATCCATTTTTACTTTTAGTTAATTCTCATATAGGCCTTATATTCCGTGTCCCCGCCCCCACTCACCCCCAGCTTCATACCACAATCATCCTATCAATGCCTTCTACAGTGCTTTCATGGCAGGTGTGTTTTACCATGCATGGCTTATTAAACAAATTGAGTTCTGACTAATATTTTATCTGGTTGTCCTCAAACTGTGATCTTCCTGATATTTGCTTCCCAAGTAGCTGGGATTTTATTAGAATTGTGAGCTACCAGATTGCTTTTTTTTTTCTTTTCTCCAAGATAGGATCTGAAACTGATTTTTACCTGGCATAGCCTTGAATTCCTGTTCTTTTACCTCTTGAGTAGCTGAGATTATAGATGTGTGTTACTTAGCAAATGTCAATCATTCTTCCCAAAAGTTATTTCTGAATGTTTAGTCATTCAAAAAAATGACATTTATTCTCATACAGTACTTAACATGATATCATTTGTAATTAATGAGGATGCCTATGTTCCTCATTAAGAATGTGGCAATAAGTAATGGGCTTATTAGCAAAACTAGTAAAATAGGAGCTTATGGTCTGTTCAGTTATGCTGATGGCCCAGTGATGTGAGGAAGGGAATGACTCTTTTTCTTTGTCCAATTATTTACTCATTTGAATTAAATTGTTTAGTGCGTTCTGGGATGACCAGTGCTGGACTTAACCACTGATAAATAGATGCATGTTAAAGATCATTTACTCCGTGTAATTTCAAACTGTATTGTCAATCTTGAGTAAAAAGGAAAGCCGTCACAAGTTTCCGCAAACACAAGCCGACAAAGGGGAGAGAGCAGTGAAGATTCCTGTCCAATAGCATGGCACAGCTCAAAATCTACCTGCCCTGCCCCGGCTCACCTTTGGAGAACTGACTTGAGGTCATGATGAAACAGGAATGCTTATCCTGTAGATTCTGAGAGAGAGAGAGAGAGATGGCTCTCTTCCCAATCCTCACTGATCTCTCTGTCTTCTCTCTGCTGATTACTTTGGGAAATTCCATTTCAGCCCAAGTTGAGTCTTTCTGTAAGGAAAGACTCAAGAAATCTAACCTTCTATGTAATTATAGGTAGTTATATCTAGGTAATTATATGCATTACATTTCACAGTTGATCTAGAAATTCAAGAATTTTCCTTAAAGACTTCATTTATCCCAGGTAAGGACCAGCATTGACTTCTTTTTATGTATGGGAGACACTTTTTAATTATCAAGAAATTCATTTATCATTTTAGTAGTTTCACTTAGTTGGAATGAATTCTAGTGCAAAGGTCATGACTATTTTCCACAGTAAAACTGGCAGGTTTTTAAGTTAGAGGGCTTGTGTTTTCTTAATTATATTTAATCATATGATTGGAAAGTTGCAAAATTCAGTGATTCCCACTGGGCATTCTGTTTCTTCAACAAATGAGTGAAATACTGGTTTGTTGGAAGTCACTCAAGTGTTAAAACTGCAAAGAACTTTATCATTATTCTTCTGAGACCTTGGAAGAAATAAACTTCACCTAGCAATCTGCTCTTCCAAGGGTATAACAGTTTTGTAATTGTAGGCATTAAAAAAAAAACTTGCGAAATTAATTTTTATATGTCAAGTTCCAAAACAAAAGAAGAAGTCAGAAACTTGCTACAAATATATGGCTATTCATAGTTATTAGGAAGGGTAATAGTAGCTTTTAGTATGCTCTCCAATAAATGTGTCTGTTTGTTTTTAATGTAATTACATGGCTGTAAAGCACCTTTGCAGATTCATTGACACTCTGATAGGTTGACCTTTGGTACCTTTGCCTTCGCCTCCTCTTTAATGGCTTCTGAGTTGAGTTGTATTCAGTTTGTTTTTAAGTTTGTCCTTGCTATGTGAGAAGGATAACCAGAAAATGCAGTTTCTTGAATGAAACAATAGGCAAACAGTCTATTTAAACGTGAAAGCTGTTATTTTATGCTGAAATGCATATGTTGAAAGTATAATCATTCCCTGAAAAACCGGAGTTATTTCTTTTAAAGGCCTTTATTGGGCATTACTCAGAGTTCCCATTGTGCTATTAACTGTGCTATGGTATGACATCATCACAGCCAAGTGAAATAGATGCGAAGCTGAGCTGTGAGATAATACTTCCCCCTTAGGAATATAGATTCTAAGTAACCATCAGCTTTTAGATTTCATTTCTATTCGGTCATGGTTAAGTCTTGACCTAAAGGGTGGGTGTAATCTAAGAGTTGAGTAATACAATTCTGAAATCCAACCTAGCTGAGATTTAAAATATCTAAATGTATTTTTTTTTCTTTTGGTGACTGTACTGGGATTTGAACTCGGGGCCTAGGTGCTGTCCCTGAGCTCTTTTTGTTCAAGGCTAGTATTTTACCAGTTTAGCCACAGCTTCACTTCAAGCCTTTTTTGGAAATTAATTGGAAGTAAGAGCCTTGTAGACTTTCCTGCCTGAGCTAGCGTCAAACCATGGTCCTCAGTTCTCAACTTCCTAAGTAGCTAGAATTACAGGTATGAGCCACTTGGTGCCTGGCTCTAAATGTACTGGCTCTAAATATACTTTTGTTTTGGTGCTAGTCCTGGGCTTAAATTCAGGGCCTAGTCTCTGTCTCTGAGCTTTTTGTGCTCAAGGCTAATGCTCTTATCACTTGAGCCACAGCTCTACTTTTGGCTTTTTGATGTTTAAGAGTCCCATAGACTTTCCTGCCTGGGCTGGCTTCATACCGAGATCCTCAGATCTCAGCTGCCTGACTTGCTAGCATTACGGGCATGAACCACCATTGCTTGGTTCTAAATATACTTTTAAAATTTTAAAAATTCATATTTTAAGTTTAGTCAGGTTGTTTGCAATATGGAGATAGGAAAATAAAAAGGCTACAAAGGAATTTTGTGATTTTACTTCTTTTCTTTCTAATGAAAATTTAACTGAATTTATATTTTCTGTATAGTTGAGGGTTATATTAGCCTGTTCAGGCCACCATAACAGAACATCATAGACTATGTAGTTTATAGACTTGAAAAGTTTGTTTTTCTCACAGTTTAGAAGTTGGAAAGTCCATGATCAAGGCAACTGTGTTTGGTGTCTGATGGGGGTCGCCTTGTTCGTAGGAGGTACCTCCTACTTTATCTATCTATTGCCTCTTCTGTAAGGTCATTGATTCCAATCAGGCAGGTTTTACCTTCAAGGTCAGCTCACTTTCAAAAGGCCTGACTTCATACTATCATTGACTTCAACATTAAGATTTTAACATAGGAATTTTAAGGTCATACACATTCAGATCATAGCAAGGATGATGGAAAGAATGACCCAGTGTCACATACTCATATTTGTGTAATGCTCAATTGTCTTTTCCTTTTTTTTTTTGGTCCTGGGATTTGAACTTAGAGCTTCATGCTTACTAAGTAGACACTCTACCACTTAGCCAGGCCCCTGATGCTTAGTTTTATTTTTTATTCATTTTTATTTATGTTTAATTTTAACTTAAAAAGTCAAAAGTTGCCTTTTAAGAAATAAATTACCACTATAAGTTGATGGCAATTGATGAAGAGGGGACTCATTTAGGAATAATAATAGGGAATTAAAGACTATCTAAAGTATTATACTTTAATGAATTTTTAGTTGGCCCTTATTCGTGTTGGGCTTAACTTTTGTGGCCAAACAGTTTATCTCTTAGCTGATAAGAATATTTCTAGCAATAAAAAAGAGGAATCACTGAATTGATTTAATATATGATCAGGTTTTATTCTGAAGTCTTCTCTTGAAGAATAAATTACAAGATATGAAATGATTCCTGTCATAAATACTAACAAACATGGTTATAGGTTCTGTAAGCAAGGAGGAGAAATACTAAAGTAAAGCAATGTGGTATACTCTATGACATGCTTAGTCTCCATTAGTCCTATTTATCTTAATTATCTTTTATTATTTTGCTTATACCCTTAGAATTCTATAGGTGTGTTGATGTACATTTTTCATTTTTCTCTCAGTTCCTTCTGTTTTACCGGCTCTAATTCTAGCTGAGTTTACAAACAGTTCAACCACATACACACAGATTAGTTGTCGCATTCATTTTTTGCAGTGTATCTGAACAACTTTTATTAAAATAAACTAGGTCCCGTTTGTGGTATTAGACCCTCTTTGGCACTGACATTTTAACTTTTGAAGTAAATATAAAAATAACTTCATTTTTTACTTCTGTGAACTGAAGGAGAAAGGATTGTCTTACAGTTGAGATAGTTGGATTAAGGTGACCCAGGTGAAGTTGTAGGGCTATGAGGTTTTTCGTGACCAGAGGGTTGAGGGAGGGTTTAGATATGGCAACAACACTTCTGAATCCTGAGCTTTAGACCGAGTATAATTCTCAGTTTTTCTTTGACATTGTGGCTGATCTTTTGATCTATTTCCACTTCTGTTTCTACTAATGTGTTTTTCCCTCTCCTCAGGGGTTGGTAAGCATTCTATAAATAATACCGTATGTAGAGCTTCCTCTGATCTCTGCCCTTTGTTCTCATCTTTAGTGAGTTAGGTGAGTGTTTAGCTTTTTTCTAGGAAAACATTTTTCAATCATTAAACCTTTGGGTGAAAAATGTAGAAAACCAATTTTTAACCCTCTCATGATCTTTCCCAATATCTCTCAGAAGGTTTAATGTGAAAGAAATGTTTTCCTGCAGGTGTCAAAGGCAGTAGTTTCCTATTTCCTTTAACATCCTAGAAGGATCTATGTGTAATATAATATATAAGATATAAAAGCTCCTAAAGATGGCTTATTCTCATTAGACTTAAAAGAGTTCTGTCTATTGCTATGTTGTTACAGTATTTAGAAATCATACAAAGCAGAAACTACGGCTATGCTGAGGTTAACAGAAGCTCCATTAGTGTCAGAGGAGATTGGTTTTTCACTGAGCTTGTATCTTTTTAAACACATGTGGAGCCAGACTTCTAGTAGAATCCCAATGAGGTAGGACTATAACCAGCTGAGAAAGACATAACTAAGCAAAAGACATGACAAAACACGATGAGCCTACTTGAGCCTCACAATGGGATTTTTCCATACTTATTACTGCTGTGTATACATCATGGTTCTGTAGTATTTGAGATAAATATTGGTTAATTACTTATTTCCTCCATATATAAGTCTGCCTTGCATGAAGTAAGCCAGACTCAGAGAAACATAAGTCCCATGGTTTCCCTTATTTGTCATAATTAGTTTACATCTAGGATAATGTTAGCAGATGAACAGAATAGCTCAATAGTGCGCTCTCTCTCTCTCTCTCTCTTTCTCTCGATATATATGTGTATATCCACCTCATATATATATATATATATATATATATATATATATATATATATGACCATATAAGATGATGCAAAATGAACTTTTTTTTTTTTTTTTTTGGTCGGTTGTGGGCCTGAACTCTGGGCCTGAGCACTGTCCCTCAGCTCTTCAGTTCAAGGTTAGCTCTCTACCACTTTAGCCACAGCACCACTTCTGGCTTTTTCTGCTTATGTGGTGCTGAGGAATCGAACCCAGGGCTTCATGCATGCAAGGCAAGCACTCTACCACTGAGCCACCTTCCCAGCCCGCAAAATGAACTCTTAAGACATGGACACAAGAGGTTTTTCTTTGTTGTTGTTATTGTTAATATACTATGTGATTTCTGGTTTCTTTTGTGTGTTCTTTGCCCTGTGGTTTATCTCCTGTTGTCACTGTATTTGATTTTGGTACCCTGGATATTATTGCATATAACGTTTATCTGAATTAGGGAAGGGAAGGTGAACAACAGAATGGGGAGACAAAGGACAAGGGGGAGCCAATGCAACAATGATATTCACAAGATAATATGTTAGAAATGATCCGTACAACTTGGAGGGGATGGAGGGAGAGAAAGTCAGAGAAAAACGAAGGAGGGGGTAAAAAGTTTGACAAGAAACATACCTATGACCTATGTAACTGTAACCCCTCTGTACATCACGTTGACAATAAAAAAAATGATGCTCACAGTGCTGGAGGTTTTTACACTAGGCTCTACCCACAAAGAGAATTTTGAAAAGCACATTATTTTTTTCTACCTCACTAACAAGTTTTGTTTGCTGGTTGTTCTTAGGGATTTCATGATTGTATATTGATGGATAGCAAAGCAAAGATGCTGTGACTTCTTTTGGCTTGCCTTTTTCCTCTTCAGAGGAGGTGGTGACCTAGTTATTCTTACTTCTCTACAAAACAAAAGGCAGGGGTCTGGGAAGGTGGCTCAGTGGTAGAATGCTTGCTTTGCATGCATGAGGCCCTGAGTCTGATTCCTCAGCACCACATAAACAGAAAAGGCTGGAAGTCATGCTGTGGCTCAAGTAGTAGAGCACTTGCCTTGAGCTGAGGAGCTCAGGGACAGCGCCCAGGCCCAGAGTTTAGGCCCCACGACTGACAAAAAAAAAAAAAAAAGAACAAAAACCCAGCCCAGGAAGACAAAGCCTAATACTACAACTAAGTAGAGGTGTGCTGCAGTGGTAGAGCCTCAGCCTTGAACAACAACAACATCAACAAAAAATGCATTGTGTTGGTGGGCATTGGTGGCTCACGCCTATAATCCTAGGTACTCAGGAGGCTGAGATCTGAGGATTGCGGTTCAAAGCCAGCCTTGGGCAGGAAAGTCTGTGAGACTTTTATCTTCAATTCACCATAAAAGTAGAAGTAGCGCTGTAGCTCAAGTGGTAGAGTGCTCGCCTTGAGCTGAAGAGCTCAGGGATAGCGCCCAGGCCCAGAGTTCAAGCCCCACGACTGACAAAAAAAAAAAAAAAAAAAAAAAAAAAAAAAAAAGCATGTGGAAGTACTACTAGTAAGAGGAGAGATACTTCTGTTAACATTACTATTTCCAAAGGAGGTTGGATTGCTTTTAATTGTTCTTCACTAATTTGATCTTCCTAGGTGGATTAAGTTCGAAGAAAAAGTGGAACAGGGTGGGGAGAGATGGAGCAAGCCCCACGTGGCCACCTTGTCTTTACACAGCTTATTTGAGCTTCGGACTTGCATGGAGAAAGGGTCGATCATGCTCGACCGGGAGGCCTCTTCTCTCCCACAGTTGGTGGGTAAGTATGAGGTGTAACATTCTTGTGACTTTTTAGCTTTACAAATTCACAGATGTTCTCCAATGCATATGTCTACTAGTGTACCTAAAGTTGAATATCTTATAACATTTATTTCTTATTTTTATATGTGAAACTAGAACAAGTTCATTACAGAAAAATTAGAAAATTCAGACAAATAACTTTATCTATCTATCTATCTATCTATCTATCTATCTATCTATCTATCTATCTATCTATCTATCTATCTATCTATCTATAGTTGGGGGAGCTAGTTCTGGGGTTTGAACTCTGGGCCTGAGCATTGTCCCTAAGCTTTTGTGCTCAAGTCTAGCATTCTACCACTTGAGCCACAACTCCACTTCCAGCTTTTTCTGTGATTAGTTGGAGAGATAAGAGTCACATGGACTTTGCTGCCTGGGCTGGCTTTGAACTGCAGTCCTCCTGAGTAGCTAGGATTATAGGCGTGAGCACTGGTATCCAGGCTCAGACAACTTTTAAGAAAAAAAAATATGCCTGGGGGGGGGGAGAGAGAGAGAGAGAGAGAGAGAGAGAGAGAGAGAGAGAGAGAGAGAGAGAGAGAGAGAGAGAGAGAGAGAGAGAGAGAGAGAGAGAGAGAGAGTATGATTATAGCCATTGTTAACATTTTGGAATATTTCCTTCTAAATTTATTTCCTAACCTTTTCTTTTGTATTTTGCAATTTTATAACAAGAGAATCTTGATTCCTTTTTTTCTTTCTGTTTTGGTGATACTGTGTTTGAACTCAGGGCCTTAGGTTGTGTGGCAGCTACTCTACCACTTAAGCCTCAACTTCAGTTCATCATTTTTCACGTTGTTTTTACTGTTTTTGGTTACAATTAGAATCGTGTTGTTTACACACATATTTGTATTTCTTCCCTTCATTCATGAATATTTACTAGACTAATATTTTCAACAAAGCCCTCTTACTGTCCCATCTGGGTTATATCAGAATGGAAGTCTAAGCATTGGATTTTTTTTTTTTTTTGTTGGTCGTGGGGCTTGAACTCTGGGCCTGGGCGCTGTCCCTGTGCTCTTCAGCTCAAGGTGAGTGCTCTGCCACTTCAGCCACCGCTCCACTTCCGGTTTCTTAGTGGTTTATTGGAGCTAAGAGTGTCAGGACTTTAATGCCCGGCTGACTTTGAACTGTGATCCTCAGATCTCAGCATCTTGAGGAACTAGGATTTCAGGCGTGCCTGGCAGCATTGGATATTTGGAACTCTGTCCCTAGACATTGCAGTGAGCTTCTCTGCAACTTACCCTCATGATTTGCAAAATATAGTTACAATCTTTGGTGAGATAGGAAATAGTCTAGTTTCTGGACTAGGCTTTTAGCTGTGGACAGAGAAAGGTTGTAGAGGGCTGTGAATCAGCAGGGCCTTATGGGTTAATGACTGAATCAGTCATTGATGCCAGGACTCATTTGTATCATCAGAGCTTGTGAGCTTTTTGCCTGAAGTTCTGTCACCTAGAAGGGGTCATATATTAATTCCACCGGATGTAGAATGGTAGTACAGAAAGAAGACAGGGTTTAAAGATGGAGAGTTTCAAATAATATCCTCCTTTGTTAACGTGGATGACCCTGGGCAAAACAAGTACCTTAATTCTTTTGCATTTTTGAGTTTCTTCATCTGTGAAGGCAGAATGAAGGTGGACCTTTCAGAGTTGTTATGAGTGTTGAATGAGATAATCATATGTATTCATCTTACACTTTCAGCAAAATTTGTTTATCCAGGTCTTTCTATGCGTTCCCTCATAGAAGGTAAGGGAAGATTTTAAATAAGGTGGACAGATTCTCAAGGACTTCATGAATAGGAGAAAAGATTTCAAATGGTATGGTAGACAGAGCTAAGCACAGTGGACCAGCTTTATTATGTCTGGAGCTGGTCAACAAGGGTGATGAAAGCTAAGAGTGCATTATATTCTTGAGCTATTTTGTAGAACTGTCCTAGGAGCTTCAGCCTCACATGTAGCCACATGTGGAGCTTCTGGACTTGAGAAACTGATCCTTTATGTGTAGTAGAAGATAGATTCTCACAATACATTAGAATTTCACTACCTAATTGCTAAAGAGAGAAGCTCTGGTATCTACTACATTTAAGGAAGGATAATCAAAGCCAGCCTAGGAAGGAAAGTCTAGGCAGGAAACTCTTATCTCCAGTAAGCCACCAGAAAACCGGAAGTGGTGCTGTGGCTCAAGTGGTAGAGCTCTTGCCTTGAGCTGAAGAGCTGAGGGACAGCACTCAGGCCCAGAGTTCAAGCCCCATGACTGACCAAAAAGAAAAAAAAAAAAAGAAAGGATAATCAGGGTGGGAAGGTGGCTCAGTGGTAGAGTTGCTTGCCTTGCATGTATGAGGCCCTGGGTTCCATTCCTCAGCACCACATAAGCGGAAAAAGCTGGAAGTGGCAGAGTGCTAGCCTTGAGCTGAGTATCTGAGGGACAGCGCCTGGGTCCAGAGTTCAGGCCCCACAACGGACCAAAAAAGAAAGAAAGAAAGAAAGGATGATCAATAATATTTGAGGTTTTTGCCTTCATGACTTTGTTTTTTTCCTGTTGGTACTGATCGTTGAACTCAAAGATGGAGCATTGCCCCTGAGCTTTTTGGCTGAAGGCTAATGCTCTACCCCTTGAGCCACTGCTCCCTTCTGACTTTTTGGAAGTTCATTGGAGATAAGATTCTCATGAACTTTCCTGCCTGGGCTGGCTTCAAACGGATCCTTAGATCTCAGCCTCCTGAAATGTCTGTTTTTTTGTGTTGGCTATTTTCAACATAGGACCTTGCTTTACACTTGGAGTGATGGGTTCATAATACTGGCCTAAACCATTGTGCTTCCCTAGTATCTGGGATAACAAGTGGCATGCCTCACCATTTGTTTAGATGGAATCTCACAAACATTTTTGGCCTGGCTGGCCTTGAACTGTGATTTTCCGATCCCTGCCTTCCAAGAAATTTTCCATTACTGTGTATTATCAGCTGTGAACTTTTTCTGTAACCACCATGCATTTATATAAAAAAATGGTCATTACATGATAAAATTAGACATGGCTAGGTCACTTTGAGGCATCATCATTCACTAATACGTTTGCTCCACAGTCCCTGGGGCAAGTAGGCAGAGGGACACTGTTGTCATTCTGGTGCTGATAATACAGAGAAAGAGTTCAAAGGCAAACCACCCATCACAAGCAAAACAAAGGGACGGTAAAAAAAGGGTCAGATTTGCAGAACTGGGGAGAGTAATTGGCTAAAAAAAAAATAACAAATCCTCTGGAAGAACCCAAACCTTGACAAAGGGTCACACATGAAGAGTAAACAGCCCTTATTTCATTTTAAATGCCAGAAGATTTCACAGTAAACTGAGGAGTTAGAGTTTATTATTTTGTTATTAAGAAAATCTTTTTTTCTTGAGCAAAGGGTGAGGTGGAGTTGCTTTGTCCTGAATCATGCTGACAATTCTGAGCAGAGAATTATACCCAGCCCGGTCTTAAGATGCATCCCCTCCAAACCCGAATTCTACTTCAGCAAATGGGAAGAAAAAGAAATAATGGCAAATATGATTATAGCAAGAAAACAGTAGCATAGATTTCATCCATCTTTGGAATTCACCTGCTACCACGGCTCCTTGGGCCACCTATGAGAGACACCCCCACCCGCAGGCTCAAAGGCAGCAACATTGAGGGACCATGCACCGAATGGGGCCGAGTAGTGTGGGTGGCTGTCTGTTTAAGCCTGTGTCACTTGTCCTGCTTACATAAAACTTCCAGGCTAATTCTGATTCTTCTCAGGGCCTCTGTGTGCTTTCTCTTGAAGAAGAATCCCTTCTGCATGCTAATAGAAAAATTTATCTTAGAAGTATAAAGGATCAAACATCATTTTCATGGATTATTTAAATAGGTTTATTCTTAGCATCATCATTGTAATTCTAGCATGTCACCCAGATATGAAATCAAGTCTAGGGAAATTTTCCTCCACTCCTAAGTTAAAAAAAAGAATTATAATCCATTTCAGGTATTTTATTGCAATGAGAAATGGATGAGGAAAATGTAGCTCTGTTTTTAGAGCTGATTTTTATATGTAAGGGCGTTCCTGAGCTATGTACATTGGCAGATGTGTGTCTCATTTCTTTTTTTTCTTTTTGGTTTGTGACTTGTTTTATATTTCCAATATAGCATTATCTTCATTGTTTTTTCCCAATCAGAAAACTAATATATTTTATTTAAAAGTAATTCAGAAAAATAAAATCCACAAAAACAAATATATACCTATGAATCTATTCTTAGAGCTACTGTCTTCTCTTCTTTTCTATGCAAACTCTGTTTACACTCATGGAAATTGTTAATTTTGAAGTTTAGAATTTTTATGTATTTTAAGCCCTTTGTTTTTCTTTTAAGAATGTTTATGATCTTTGATCATTTTCTGTTACATGGCCATCTTTCTCTTGGCTTGCAAAAACTGTTCATATTAGTCTTTTTTTGGCTAGAGCTTCTTTTTAAATAAAAATCGAGTGATAGGGAAAACGATCTACAGTGTTAGTTTGGAAACCTGATTTTATTTGAGGCTTTTGCCTTTAATAATAAGCCAATGGCTGAAGTCCAGTACAATCACATCTCTAGCCCTCTCTTTTCTCCTCTGTGTATCGCAGGAGTTGAACTTGATGCTCTCCGAAGTTCCTTTTAGCTCTGTTCTCATCTGGACTTGTCACATCTGCCCCCAGTTGGTAGCATCTGTGGGATTTTTGAACAGTGAAGGATTAATTTCAGTGTTGCTGTAGAATGTTACTGCCCCCAGTTTCCTTTGAAAGGTTTTCTCGTTTGTGCTTAAAGAGATCCCTATAATGTGGGGCATTTTTATGGAAACTTAATGAAGGGCATAAGCCACACAGATGTTTTAACCTGTCCTAACTGGTGATTTCCAGGCTTTAGTAACAGAGGGCTGCCTGCACTGTATACATGTGGATTGGATTTTGACTTCAAGGCATGGAAGAGAGAGAGGCCCTGCAAGGAAGGGTAGATAAGAAATAGTTGAACCCACAACCCTGGAATTAGAGGAAGGAGTTTGATAACACTTGCAGCGATATGCTCCAGCCCTTGCTGGAGTTTACTTTTGTGGTAGCGGTTCTGTAGAATGAACTTTCCTCATGGAACTAGACTTAAAGGGAAAGCAGAAGGGTTGTGCTCTGGAGCCACCTAATTATTTTGCTGTGGCACAAGACGGAATTGTAATTAAAAGAGAATTCTGAGAGGTTTACGGAGTGAGGTTTGTGGAGTTAAAAATACACAGAGCTAAAGGCCATTTTTGAACCAAAACATTCACAGAAGAAACCCTTCCTTTCTTGTCCTGTCTGCCTACCAAGTGATCCAATGCTAAATGACATTTATGGTATCTGTGTAAAGCACAGGATGGAAAATCTTTGATTTAACCTTTGCTTGGTTTCCAAATAGCAGTTTGTACACTGTAAATTGTCAGTGGCAAGAGGTCGGCAGGCCCACTTGTGTAAAGATGAACTTGTGAGAAGCGTCTGTAATCATTGCCCAAGCAAAGCCCATCTCCATCTCCTCCATCTCCGATTTCTTTTTACATAGGGTGAGAATCACTGGGATTTGTTTTATCTTACCAGTATTTATCAATTTTCTCGTCAGACTTTTTCTTTCTTTCTTTCTTCTTTTTTTCTTTGCAGAGCAGTCGGTTTTGTTTTCTTTTGCATTTTTATACCCTGAAAAGTTTTCCCCAAGAATAAAATAGGGATGTGTGCTAGGTGAGTACAGGTGATTCACAGGGAGTAGTAGGCCTGGGATCTGTTGATTTGTTTTCCTGCAGAGGACTGACCCTTCCCTTGTATGCAGTGGGGTAGCTTCCTGGCAGGGTACATATTACACAGATTTTTGTGATGGTTTTGTCTTCAGTTTTACTCTGTGAGGAGATGACCTGTCATGAAGATGCACCATTTATACCACTTATATGATTATTTATGTGAGAGAGGTCCCCCCCCCCCATACTAGGGGTTTAACTCAGGGCCTCATGCTTGTTAGGCAAGTAGGCAAGCATCTACTACTTGAGCCATGTCTCCAATCTTTTGCTTCTGGTTTGTTTTTTCAGATAGGTCTCTTGCCATCTTCGCATTGACTAGTCTTAAACTTCAACCCTCCTCCCTGTACTTCCTGAGTGGTTAAGATCACAAGTGTGTACCCTGAACTCTGGGCCTGGGTGCTGTCACTCATTTCTTCAGCTCAAGGCTAGCGCTCTGCCATTTGAGCCACAGCGCCACTTCCAGCTTTTTTCTTTTTGCTTATGTGTGCTGAGGAATCGAACCCAGGGCCTCATGCATGCAAGGCAAGCACTCTACCACTGAGCCATCTTCCCAGCCCTGAATCTCTTATTTTTGAATAGAGTAATAATTTGTCATCCAAAAGAATGATCCATGGAGATCTTTCAGTGAAACAGTTTTTTTTTCCTAGTGACAACTATACACTAAGAATAAAAGAGTGACTAGAAACATTAATTACTTGTAGAAGGACAAACATTTACATTTCATGTTGATTCTAAACAGGAAGAACAAGGCTAACTTCTTAGAAAAGACTAGGGCAGAATTTTGTACTTTCATCTTTCACTTAATAGATTAATTGCTGTTCAAATGATCTGATCTTCAGCAAAATATTATTTTCTCTTACCTTGCTCTATCATAAAGAAAATATGAGTCTTATGTCCATAAGACTCTTATCTCCAACAAACCATTCAGAAAACCGGAAGTGGTGCTGTGGCTCAAATGGAAAAAAATGTACTCATACCTAGGTAACTGTAACTACTCTGTATATCACCTTTCCAATAAAAATAAATAAAAATTTAAATAAAAAAGAAAATATGTCACAGAAGAATTTGGAAAAATAGATTTTAAAAATAACTCATCTAACTACTTTAAATTTTATATATTCTCTTCAGGTTTTTTCATATCTTTTTAAGTTAAAAATGTACCCAGGAACTGGTGGTTCATGCCTATAATCCTAGCTATTCAGGAGGATTGTGGTTCAAAGCCAACACAGGCAGGAAAGTCTGTGGGACTCATATCTCCAATTAACTACAAGAAAACTGGTGTTGTGGCTCAAAGTGGTAAAGTGGTAGCCTTGAACAAAAGGTGACTAAATAAATAAATAAAAATATAAATTTCCTGTGTATCTAGGGAAAATATAATTCATGCAAATTCACCATAACTGAGAATGGAAAAAATGAAGAAGACAGTTGTACCTTTCTAAATTTACAATACTAAACTATCTGTAACTCTGCCATTAATGCCAGCATCCCTGTACATCTGTCTTTATCTTCATATAAAGTGGAAAGTTATAGATTCAAGAGTATTATATAGATACTGGATTTAACAGTGACATTCATGAAGCTAGAGTACCTATTAACTTTGTAGTTTCATGACTGACATTTGATTTCTGTTTTGCTTTGCTTCCGTATCAGAGATGATTGTTGACCACCAGATTGAGACAGGCCTATTGAAACCTGACCTTAAGGATAAGGTAACCTATACTTTGCTCCGGAAGCATCGGCATCAAACCAAGAAATCCAATCTGCGTTCCCTGGCTGACATTGGGAAGACTGTTTCCAGTGCAAGTAGGATGTTTACCAACCCTGATAATGGTAATGTAGAGCTGGCTGGATGCTACCTTCTTTTACCTGTCTGTCTCACTCACCTTTCCTCTCCATCTCCTGCCATCCTTTCTTCCTCCTCACTGGACTTCTCTCTTATTTACTCAAGTTCATATGCCACAGTCATTTCATGATATATATATTTTATCCAGTTGGGCGGTATACAGTCTTGCTGGGAAGATTTTATTGGTTTTGGAGGTTGTAAATATGATCGCGCCTCACTTGGTCCTTTTGTCTACTCTGATGGAGAAGTTTTGCTTATAACTCTGAAGAAACAACTAAATATTTCGGATGACCCGACACATGTGTCGATATTATTGTGTCCCTCAGGGACTGTGTCTTCAACATGATAGTTTACCAGAATTAGGAGTAGATAATAAGATAGGATAAATGCTTTGAAATCTCATATCATAGTGTTTGCTTTGTTTGAGAGATGGCATCTAGCCTATAAATGATCATTTCAGCCAAGTAAGACTCCATATTATTAAAAAATTTCTTATTTGATAAATGATGATATATTAACCCAATTATATAACAATAGAAAAGGCACTATGTCCTACTTACTTTTTATTGTACTTAACAGAGATTCCTTCCTTCCTTCCTTTCTTTCTTCCTTCCTTTCTTTTTCTTTCTTGCTTTCTTTCTTCCTTTCTTGTAGAGTTTATGCTTTGGTGAAATGAGAAGGGAGCAGTAAGTGTCTGTGAAGTATAGGAAATAAAGGTGTGCAAAGCATTGGGTTAGCAGAATTAGATCTAGACTTGAGTCCCATCCTGTCTATTTTGGTATTAAGAGAAATAGATAGATAAGGGAGATTCTAATCCATTGCCTTTAGCTACACTTAAGAATAACAGGTGTTGTGAAAAAAATGAACTGTATAAACAGAATTCCAACTTAGACACTTGCTTCCAGAAACATGATTTTTCTAACAATAGTAAAGAAAATGGAAGAGTTTATTGTAAGCACACTTTCTGTTATTTTTTAAAAGCAGTACTGGTTACAAAAATAATTAGAATATAAATGCTTTTTATAAGATACATTCATAAAAAAGAGCATTCCTAGTACAGTTGGATGGTTCTACTAATACCTACATATTGTTGGAGATCATTTTTTTTTTTTTTTGCCAGAACTGGGGCTTGAACTCAGGGCCTTGCACTCTCTCTTGGCTCAAGGCTGTCACTCTACCATGTGAGCCACAGCTCCACTCATGATTTTGTTTTATTGGAGATAAGAGCTGCATGGAGTTTTCTGCCTGGACTGGCTTTGAGCTGCGATTCTTAGATCTAACCTCCTGAGTAACTAGAATTACAGGCTTGAGCCATTAGTATCCAGCTTGGAAATGGTTTTGTGTACCTCCTTTTAATTCTTTGTTTTTGAATTGCAGTTTTGAAAAGAAAAGTTGTTTAATGGAAAAATAAAGGATGAACAATTTGTTGTAATTAGTGTTATCAGTATTTCATTTTAAACAACTCATATAATTTTGAAATTATGGCAGCCTCTCCTATGCACCTTATGTGATCTTCTTTATCATATTCAATTAAGTTTCAAGAATTGGAAATTTTTGTTTTGTTTCAAATCATGGAGCTGTTGGTAGCAGAAAGGAGTAAATAAGTGCACTATTTTCCCGGGTTGCTATATTTGCAGAGTGTGACTACAGTCGGCAGGCAGAATGCCTTCTACTAGAATGGTGGGTACATTTCCATGAGCTGGAAGGAAATGGGAGATTGGGAATAGATGAATGTCAGAGTCCAGTATCTTGTGCATTTGGAGAAAAAAATCTGGTTGTGGAACACTAGTAATGTGTTGCTATTGCTCTCATTCAATCTTCCATTCTCTCAATGGATATCTGTACTTCAGAGGAAACTTGCAATTGCCCTTGTTATTCTCCTTTTCACTCGTGAAATGCTGTGTATACTGGACAGAAAGCAAATAGGAAAGGCAGGCAGTTCTTTTTCAGCTCGTTAAATGATGAGCTTACACCCTGAAGCATGGGATGTGATTAGTTTTCTTTTTAAACATGTTATTATTGGCCCTTGTGCTACCAAGCTCTCTTTAAATATCACAGGCAAGGTTTGTTTTTGAGAGATCCTTTAGAAATGATTTTCATGTGCCTCCAAGGTACATTATTGCAGATTATAAGATAGCACATTTTTGGCTTTCTAAACTGACAAGTTTACACAGTTACCCTTATGTCTTAGAGTTTAATCACTCAATATCTCTACCAACTATGAGATGTTCTCAGATTAAATTTCTTAAAAGAATTATATAACTATTACTACTATTTTAACAAACCAAGATCCTATGTCTACTGTTGTGGAAACCAGATTCTAATATTTTCATGGACAACCTAGATAAATTTAAATTACCTTGGTCTTATATAATAGACTAAAAAAGTGGACCCAGTAGCCGAGCACATGGGGCTCATGCCTTCAATGCTAGCTGCTGAGGAGGCTGAGATCTGAGGATTGAGGTTTGAAGCCAGCCCAGGCAGAAAAGTCCCTGTGAGACTCTTATCTCCAGTTAATCACAGAACTGTCAGAAGTGGCACTGTGGTAGAGAGCTAGCCTTGAACAAAATGGAGCCCAGGGACAGCACCCATACCCAGAATTTGAGCTCCAGAACCACCAAAATAAAATATAAAAAGGTGTAACTGTACAGTTTTTTTTTACAACAAAAAATGTATTTAAAAAAGTAAAAGTAACATTGCCAGCTTTAGTTACACAAGCAACCATGTTAATAAATGGCTAAAATTTGTGGACTTACTTCTTCCAGGAGGTAGCACTTATCCCTTCATAAGGGCCAGTTGCTATCAGAGATATTGGTAGCCATTTATTACCTACTGCTACTACTAAGAATTAAATTATGTAAACATATAATTAAATGACTATATTAAATATGAAGGCAATAAATACCCCAATTCACTGTTTCTTATTTTATGACATTTGTTCTGGAATCTGTGCTCTTCCCGAATCAGCCTTCTAAGTGCTTGAGTTTACAGGTATATGCCACCATGTCCGTAACTACTAAAACCAAATTTTATTTGTAATTGCTCCAGACAGAATCATGGGAATAAACATAGCTTTCACTGTGTGTATTATTGTCAATTGCTACATACCTGAGAAAACTCTGAATTCAGATGGTCATGTCTGCCAGACACTAAATTTTAGGGATATTTCATGATACATTAATAGAGGTACTTCGGTTGAGTTAGTGGCGCATGAAGAATGAACGGGGTTTTAGATTCCTTTGGTATTGGATTTTCCTGGTACTGGATTTTGTCTGAGATACTTAAGTAATAGTTCTCTATTATTTTAATTTATTATGAAAGAGTAATAATCCAGCATGGGGACACTTGGTGTAACATCTTTCAAATCAATTAATTGCATTAGAAAGTAAAAGTAAAGTTTATACTTAATTGGTCATTATTCAATAAAGATTTTATAAGATTTTATGAGGTTAATTAATAAACATGCTTTAAAAATCATGATTTGAATTAAAAAATATCAAAGGAAAACATATCATTTTTTCACTAAAGCTTACAAAAGAAGACCGGGACCTGAGTTAAAGGCTTAATTCTAGTGTTCTGCTATCACTACATTTATCAGAATTTGGGTAAACCATTATCAGTTTGTTCCTTTGTTCTTGGTTTTTCCATTTCTTTCTCAATTCTATTATAAAGGTTAGTTCTTTTTACCCTTCATCGTGTGGAAGCATAGATATCCTTGGGTCAGAGCAGCTTTGGTAATCCAGTTAGACCTGTGCTATCAACTTCACTTTTCACCAGTCCAATTTCATGATCTCATCCTTCTTCCTTTCCCTTTCCCCTTTCTCTCTCTGTCTTTCTTTCTTTCTCCCTTCCTTCCTCCCTCCCTCCCTCCCTTCCTTCCTTCCTTCCTTCCTTCCTTCCTTCCTTCCTTCCTTCCTTCCTTCCTTCCTTCCTTCCTTCCTTCCTTCCTTCTGTTCTTTCCTTCTTTTTTCTTTCTCTCTCAGTTTCTCTTTCTGTTTCTCTCTTCCTTACCTCTCCTTGCCTCTCCTTGCCTCTCACACTCAGGGCCTTGCACTGTCTCTTGGATTTTCTCTCAAGTTTTCTGCTATATCATTTGAGACACCTTCACTTCCAGCTTTTTTTTTTTTTCTTTTTAGCTTTTACATCAACTTTATTCTCAGAGCCAACCTGCATGAGTTGACAATACCCCCACCATTGCCAACTATTGTATGAATCATATTCTTTCTTACATGTGCCACACTCATATTCAACAATGAGTTCTGGGTTGTAGAGGATTTGCTGTTTGCACCTGTCTGCATGGTTTTGTTACAAATGAAACAAAGGCACACATACAATTGCTACCGCTTTCAGCTTTTTTTGCTGCTCAATTGGACATGAGTCTCACAGACTTTTCTGCCTGGGCTGGCTTCGAACTGCAATTCTCAGCCTCTTGAGTAGTTACGATTAGAGGTATGAGCCATCAGCACCGAGAATGATCTAATTTTTCATGAGTGGAAAGTTATTTCTATTTTTCCCAACAAAAATTGCAAAGGTAATGAAATATCCAATAGAAATAATGAATCATTCAATGAACGTTACTTAACTTGGTACAATATGTTTAATCACAATTAAGGAAGAAAAAAATCTCCTATCAGTGGAGTATTTTCTGGATTGTTTTCCTTGTCACTTACTATGTAGGAGAAGCTCATGGATATAGGCCCGTTTTCTTTCTTCTGTCTTATGGTAAGGGATATTGGTACCTTTTAGCAATAGGAAGGCTGGAGGCCCTTTCTCATTACAACCTTTTGGTACAATAGTCTGTCCCTTAAGTTTTCGTCTAAATCTTAGTTGAAATCTAAGACTTACAAATAATGATGGAGTTGTGGGGGGCTGGCAGCTGGCTGTGCAGTAACCAGCTTGTTAAGGTATCTTAGGGCCTCTATATTTATAGGGACTCACACACTGCTCCTGATTACAACCCAGGGTTTGTCCTCAGTTCACCACATTTTCTCCCCTTTCTACTCTCATGCATAAGGCGTGTACTTCACTTGCTGCCAGGACTTGTTGCTCCCATTTTCTCCTGGCCACATCCTGCCTGTTGGTCAGGATGCTGCTACATAGCTGCTTTGAACATAGACATAGTTAGCAAGGTAGAGAATACAATGAAAAGAAAATAAGGTCAGACACTGGTGGCTCATGCCTGTAATCCTAGCTACTCAGAAGGCTGAGATCTGAGGATTACAGTTCAAAGCCAGCCTGGGCAGGAAAGGCCGTGAGACTGTAATTTTCAATAAACCACCAGAAAACTGAAGTGGCGCTGTGGCTCAAGTGGTAGAGTGCTAGCCTTGAGCTGAAGAGCTGAGGGACAGCGCCCAGGCCCAGAGTTCAAACTCCACGACTGACCAAAATAAAAGAAAGAAAGAAAGAAAAGAAAAGAAGGTTTTGTTTGTGGGTTAGTAATTCTTCATTAGTTAAGAACTTGTTGCTTTGAATCGGATTTGAGCTTCGACCTAGTCAAACTATTTGGTCTTCATATTAGATGAAGCTGTCTGGACCCTGGCACGTGTGGGGTGTGGTAGGACCACTCACTGCCAGAGTTGGCAGGTATCTCAGTTCCATTCGCAGTTCTTTGGTTTGTGCCGGGCTTTGGATTCCAACTTGCTAGTTGTCTCTGGCTGAATTGCTGTACTTTTCAGCCTGTCCCCCCACTCTTGAATTCAGACATGGCCCTTGAAAGGGTGAACATTTCTCTAACTTTCCTCACAGGCTCTGTTCCTCTGATCCAGGCCTTCATGTATCTCTCATTCTACTGTGAGTCAGGTAGTATCTTGCAGCCCATATCCAATGACGATGACAGTCATCTTCCCAGGTACCTTTCTGCATGCAATCAGTGCTTTCCAAAACTTTGGAGCCCCTATCCATCTGTTTTGTTCTAGACTCTCATTTTCTATGCATTTGTACAGCACAGATGACTTTCCTGGCCAATATCCAGTGAATGGCCAAGCCCTTCCCAATCTTAGACTATAACAACCAATCCATGGATTGTTTCTAGCACAATGCCTGAATTAAATTATCCTTTAGTAATAGGAGCTGTTTGTGGTTAATATTATACCCATCCATCCTGCACCATTCTTAATTTTCTTTCTTTGCCCCAGGCAATGACTGACCTTCCAAATGTATAAAGTTCAAATCTTTAAGTAAACAATAATTTATTTTTCTCCAGGGGGACATTCCATCTAGAATTTGCTAATCTACCCTGCTCTCCACAGCAATGAAGACTTTGGCTTCAGGTTTTTCACATTAAAGCCTTCTTCACATCTTCTTGAAGACACGATGCCATCTTTTCTAATATTTAGAAGCAGCAGGGTTATTTTTTTTAAATGGTGGTACTGAGGCTTGAACTCAGGGCCTCTAGTTTTTATTTGGCTTTCATGCTCATGGTAGTTGCTCTAACACTTGCACCACACATCCATCTAGCATTTTTCTGGTTAACTGGAGATAGAATCTTTCAGAATTTTCTGACAAGGCTGGCTTCACATTTCAAGCTTCAGATCTCAGCCTCCTGAGGAGCTGGTATTACATGTGTAAGTCAGTGATGTCCACAACAACATAATTTGAGAAATTTATGTGAGTCTTCTTTTGAGTCTTTTTATATTTTGTAAAATAAGGATAGTCATGTGTTAATTGTATATGTAACCAACATAGTCATGTGTTAATTGTATATGTAACCAACAGTAAATGAGATTTGTGAAAATAATAACTACATGAGATACTGTTGTCAGGAACAGCTATGAATAAGAATAATATTAAGAGACAATCTTAATGACTTTCAAATTTTAAATTGAGGGCAGAAATTTAATTTTCTGCTCTTATTTCATATTTTCTTTTTCCCTATGTTTCTCATTCTTTCACCCTCTTCACTCTAATCTGAAAACATTCTTGGAGTTTTATTTTTAAAACAGTGTTACTTTATCACTTCACAGTTGCCAAATAATAATACATAACAAGCTGTCATTCATAGGCTTTATAGTATTTTAAATTTAGAGTATGAATGCTGATCTGTCTGTGTGAGCATCGACACGTCTTTGCTACCAATAAACAATACATGCCTAATAGGATGTTACCACGAAATGAACCTCTTTTTAAATATTACAAATGGTCTCTTTTATATAGCCAGGGTCTGTGATGTACGAAGAGAACTGGAATGATTCTTTTTGGGTTAGCCTACCACAGATGAGTACTCACTTCTTCTTCCTTTACCCTCTCCAGGAAAAGCCATGTATTTAAGGAACACTGAATGACTTGCTGCTGCCAACCCTGAGAAATCTTCCAAAACAGGAGAGTGTTAGTAGAGTCTTGTTCTCCTAGCCTCTTCTTGCTCTGACAGCAGATGGAGGAGTAGGTGTATATCTGGGACCATATCTGGTCTCTGCAGAAGAAAAATGGAGGAAAGAGGAGGGAGGATAAGGAAATGTGAGAAGGGAAGGTAAGACATAGATAAGGTGTGGGCTGTTCACTATGACCCCTCAAAAGTTAGAGGGGGAGACAAAGTCCACCCATGCAAACCCTGTTTCAGTACAAATACAAATGTCAAAGAAGAGGCCTTTCATGGATTGTGAAGCAAGTTTCTTAAAAATAGTGTGTGAGCTCAAAGTGTATTTTTTGTTGGATTTGACAAAATTTATTTATGTAATGTAGAATGATGTGTTGATACATGTATACAATATAGAGCAGTTCAATCAGGCTAGTTAACCCGTTACCTTAAATAATTATCATTTATTCCTGCTTTTCACTGAAACAGCATGTCATTTGATCAATGTCTTTCTATCCTCTGGTATAACCAGTATTTCTCTTTGGGCTTTTATGAGCTCTGTTGTTTTAGAATTCACATAAAAGTGAGACATGTTATTTGTTTGTCTGTATCTGTCCAATTTGATTTTAGCATTATGATCTCTATGTTTGTCCATGTTATCACAGACATAATTGTCCTCTTTATTGGACTCAATAGTGTTATTTTTAGCTTGTGTGTGTGTGTGTGTGTGTGGTGTGCATGTGTGTACACATACCACATTTTCCAAATCTATTTATTGGTTGATTGGCATTTAATTCCATATCTTGGCTTTTGTGAATAGTGCTGCAACAAACGTGGACATGCAAACACCTCTTCCTTATACTGATTTCAGATCTTAAAGCTGAATTTAAATTAGACTAAAGATACTTAGTGTTTTTCAACACCCTTCAGATGCTGAACAAGGTAAGCATCATTCCATTGATGATATCAACAGCAGTAGCAACAATAATACCTCCCAGTTTTTAGCACTTACTATAGACCAGCCATTGCTCTCAGTGGTGCTTCAAATGTCTCTAATATCTCCATTTGCAAGTGATAATCTTGATACTCAAAAAATGTAAAAAATGTGTATTAAATGGAGGGACATATCATGCTCAGTAACAATATGCCAGTTCAGGTACAAGGGCAACGAGCTTCCTCATGGATAACTTATTTATCACATACTAGTGAATTCAGACCTCTTACTTTGTGTCATCATGTGATGTTGACGGGCACTGGTGCCATTATCTAGGCAAGACTATGCATCAGACATGGAGGATATAGAAGATAGTTGAATGCCTTTACTGGATTTCCAAGAGGAAATTTCTGGGCAACATGTCTTATGTGTTTAAAGTTGAAATATAGCTATAATCTTGCACTAAATTTCTTGGGTAAATTCAAGTGAAAAACAAACACAATTAGGTGCTCAATAATTATTTAATTATTCACCATTGCACTCCAAAAAGAATTCCAGTGGAACTTGCCCCTGGCTTGGGGCAAGCTGATTCCCATGGGGAATATGAACCATTAAAATCTATTTACCCTTTTCAACAACTTCTATAATCTAGGTATTGGAAACTGTCACTCAAAAGTCTTTGGAGCCATATCTTTCCCCATCAAGCCCCATAAGCTAGTTTCTACCTTGTTCATCCCTGAAGTCAGGCAAAAATGACTTAAAATAGGTAAGACAGTAGCAAGATGAGTTGCTTATTTTGTAGCTCAAGTGGAGAAGTGGTACCGTGAAAGCTTTGGAGATGGCATACATAAGGTATCATTTCCATCTCCTCGTAGAAACTTCAGTTCTAGCTTTGGGAGTTTTTCAGAATTTCATCTTTGGGATGAATTATGAGGAGAAGTAAACAACACTAGAGGGTTACAGAGTTTGCATCTCTTCCATTGCAGAACACAGAGGCTCCAGCAAATCAAAATGCTGTAATTTGCCAATATAAGTAATGGATGCTGTGAGCCTCCCGATTTCATGAGGGTAAGCAGCCAGATGGCTCTAGTCAGGCTTTGCTAACACACAGGTGCCAAGTCTCTATGGGCAGTTCCATTTTCATGCTTGTCTTGCGCCAGGTTCTTTGCTGGTTTGTATGTGCCAGGCTCCATTCCACTTTCCCCTAGATATGGAGGCTCAGTACCAGTGCAGGCAGTGCATGTGAAAAGGAGTTTGCAGCTGTAGGTTCTAGTAAGTCTTATACTGACATGTTGAGGGGATTGAAGGGGTTGAGGAAAGTTAATTGTCAGCATCTGAGTTCTGAAGAAGCTGCTGGCCACCTGTACTCATTCTAGGAACAAGGCATGGCAGCAGTACTTTTAAGTCTGGGTGTCTGCATTCTCATTAGAAGCTAAAGGAGCACAAAGGTTCTTCTGAGTTTACTTTGCATTAGTGTCTGTAATAATGCATTTCAGCAGGTCCTCAAGAAGTTTGTACAACTTGATAAGCCTTCAGGAATATTAGTCCTTCAAGTTGACAAAGGAGACTAGGAAATGAGACCTGTTCACTATGATAATATACATTTCTAAATGCTTCCTTCTTGACAAAAGCAATTTTGGAATAATCTCAACTGGTTCATTGCCTTTTTTTCATTTTTCTTAGTGCCATAAAAACTTGCAAAGAAGTTCAATTATGGGAAACAATTAAAAATTCAGATTGCAAAGAGAAGACATCATATTTGCTTCAAACAGGTGCTGGCACAGATGGCTCGCTCACAAGTCCTGGCTTTATTTACAGCTTTTAAACCCAGACAGATAAATTGACAAAAATGTTTCTGGATTTTATAATGTACTGAATGCCCAAATTTGGCCATAAACTTACATTAATTTGTAAATGATTCAATTTAAAACTTGACCTCCCAAGTCACTGGTAGACTTTTAAAAAGACCATTTGCTTGCCCTGTCTTTTGCACAATTATGTGAGCAGATTAATTTTGCTTTTGATTGGACATGGTTGGTTTATTGCCTAGATCTTGTAATGACTATTTGTACAATTAAGGAAAAACTCTCAAGTCTAATTGCATGTAGTCTGCTGGTTCTGTGCTTTTGACAACTATTTCATTCTAAAGGATTATTAGCTGTCCATTACTTTTCGCTCGCCTTGGAGTATGGTTCTTGATGAGAATAGCAAAGCACATGACATGAAATCCAGAGCCCAATAGAACCATCCTGAAGAAGACCAGACCTAGTTTGTCATTGTGTCAGGAGGAGCTATATCATGATATCTTGCATCATTACTTGCTTGTTCAAGATTTGCATACATAGATGCATCACTTTGCTGGAAAGATGTCTTCATACTTGACTTAATGGGACAAGTTTTTATTCATCCTGAGATGGTGTTTGTTGTACAACATTCTTCCAGGGCTTCTCTTGGTATCAACTTTAGTTTTTAGGAAGCTGTATTAGTAATCTCTATGCCTCTTATAGACACCAGCTATTGTATGGGCACTGTATATTCAGGTGAGTCTCTATCCTCAGCGGGTTTCTGCTTATTTCAACTGTGGTTTCTATTCAAGGGGAAAGGATACTACCTATTCTAAAATCACAGTTGAAATAAGTATGAAGAGGTACCAGAAAAGGAAGACTAACATTGCACTGGTTAATGGGTTTGTATGAAGGAACTTATTTAGCTGTATCCCAGTGTCCTGTCATTAGAGGGCTAAACGGCAAAGAAAATTGAAAGCCAGCTCTGTACTCATCAGGGAAAATATTTCAGACATAAAGGTCTGAAATGTTGCTTACTGCATTTGTATGCAAGATCCATAGAAGGGTCTGTTGGGTAGACCATCCAAAAGCCGCTTACTCATATACTACTGCATCCCCTGAGCTTCACAAATATGTATGTCACTTTCCTTCTGTGTGCTAATGTGGTGCAAAATTATTAACAGTCTTGATCTTACATCTTGAGATTGCTGTTCATTATGTAAACCTTTCTTCTGGATGCAGTCCATGTTTTCTTGTATGTGCACTACAGGGTGGATCATCCACTGGTATTTGGGGAACTCTAATGATTGAATGTAATGTCTGTTTTTCACAGACTTTTTCATTCTGTGTTGGGATGCAGGGTCATGGGAGGGGGTGTGTTTCATTGTAATTTGTCATTGTTCTTCTTTAACCCGCTTGTGTGATTTGCTTTAGTATTTTTTTTCTTCTTAATTAATGCTTCCATCCTCATCCTTGCTGTGGCTGCTCATGTGTCCTCCTCCTCCTCCTGTCTTCTGCTTCTGACACTAAAGCCCGCAGCCCGCTTGAGAACTCAGTGCCCTGCCTAGCAAATTGCACGTTGGACGATGACCCCCGAGTGCGGCGCACTCCCAGCGAGGGATGGCTAAGTAAGTCAATGGCTGGGAAGGGGGCAAGGATGGTGGGTGCGGGAGGGCGGGATGTGATTTGGGTTCATGGTTCCTGAGTGGAGGGCAGCCTTAATGTTGGAAAGGGCGAGTCTTATGGGTTCAACTCTCAATTGTTTGCTGGTTCCTTCTACCAAAGAGGACAGAAGTACAGAATTTTCTGGGTGATCTGCTGGCCTGAATGCAAGTTGAGTTCCTGGTAAGGCAGTGGGAAGACTGAGAATATGGGTTGTGGCTGGCCCTGGCAGCTTTCCTTCTCAGTGGCACTTTTCAGAAGCTCAGGTTAGTCATGGTGATCCTTGTCTCTTCAGAGGATTGTGAGGATGCCCACCTCAATAAGGCCTCAACTTTAGGTATCAGCTTTAAGTTTGTAGTAATCTCTGTGTTTCTTAGAGACATAAATAAATGTTACATCTGCCCTTGTACAAATGCAGATGAGTCTCTGAATTCAGAGGGTTTCCTTTCTAATGAGGGAGACAGCATAGAAATGGATGTCAGTTGTTCAAAATAAGTGAAATTTATGAGAGCGATCTCTCTCTCTCTCACACACACACAAGGTGTTTTGGAAACACCTTGGCTTGTGAGTGGTGATGTTGGAAAAGACTTTTCAAGCATATGATTTTACTTACATCTTAAAGGGAAAAGTGTGACTTTTGTAATGGGAGAATTAAGGAAAAGCCCACTATGGAACTATTAACTTTGCTACAGAATAGGTCTAATAAAATTGAATAGGAATTCTTCTTGAATAGCAATAAAATTAACAAGCATTAATTCATTGATTTTCATTACTTCTCACAAATGCAGGCTAACTACTTTATATGATACCATTTAATTTTCTGAGCAACACCATGCAGTTGTCATTATCACCATATGTACTATGCACATGAAGAGATGAGATTTTTTTTTCCAAAATCAGTGAAATTTATAAAGGTCTAGGATGAGACTTGAACTTTATAACATGAGTGGTGTCTTATTTAAGTTAAACTATAGGAAATCTCACTGTAGCACATGGTCAGATTGCCAAAATGATTTGAACCCCCATTCCCTTTGAGGTTTCAGTACTCACATAATGTTTCTAGAAGAATCATGTATTCTTTCTAATAAATTAATATATTTCTCAGTGATGCCTATTGGGGAAAAATTAATTCAGGGAAGCAGCTCAGGAAGGATTGAGTTTAGTCTTAGACCTAGCATTCCTGGTTTCATGACTTCAGGCAAATTGCTGCTATTATAAATTTGGGTTTCTCATCTATGAAAGTGAATTAATTTCAACCTATGTAATTAATAACACTTACGCTATTAGTGTTTACAGGAATTGCTCAAGAAATTATACTGTTTCTGTTCTTTTAAAGTTTTATGTATTCTATAACAGATATTCAAATGATATCTGTGGGTAAAGCATCAAGAAAATTGATAACTATGATGAGTTTGTAGATGATGAGAAAAGATAGAAACCATTTGGAAGTCAGACTCAGACTACAGCCTGTGTTAATCCATCTAAGAACACCTATTTTAGTAATGGGAAACACTTTCTCATCATCTATTCATGTTGTATTCTCTCTCTCTCTCTCTCTCTAAACGGTTATCCTTAATGTATAATCGATCGGTTTCACGTACTCTAGGACTCCCAATTATTTACTATATTCAACAAAGTCAGTATAAGATATTCATTGAACCTGGTGCCAGTGGCTCAAAGGTGGCCTGGGCAGGAAAGTCTGTGAGACTCTTAAGCTCAATTAACCATCAAGAAGCAGGAAGTAGAGCTGTGGCTCAAGTGGTAGAGTGCTAGCCTTGAGTGAAAAAGCTCAGGGAAAGTGTCCTGGCTTTGAGTTCAAGTCCCAGGCTGGCGCAAAAAAAAATATGAATAAAAGATAAATTGATTAAAGTATACACATCAGTGTTAGGTCCTGTTGTTTTCACCTACCTCCCCTCTCTCATTTTAATGAATTCCTCTTCGAATCTGTTTTTCCTTTTACTTTTGTCTTCTAAAGTGCCTTACCCTTAATCTTTAGTTGATTTCCTGACCACCCACAACTGCCTTTATAAGAAATCTACTCAAAATGCGAATGAAGTTCCATTTCTTCGTAACCTTATTCTTTTATAGCACCAAAGATCTTTCAAGTGTTAAAGTGCCATAGCTTCTATTGTCCATGTCTCACAGTTGGAGATTTATATTTTATGGTTTATGTCTCATCCGTAGATTTTCATTTCATCTACATATAAAATGTTCCAGGAGTTGTGTCTCAGGCTTAGATGTCTTCTCTAGTGTGAAGGAGATACTTCAAACATGGATGTTGTATAGTTTTCATGTTCTGAAATAATTTTTGTGTGTACATTTGTTGGTATTGGGGCTTGAACTCAGGGATTTACATTACCTCTGGTTTTTTTGCTCAAGGCTGGTGCTCTATTACTTGAGCTATACTTCTACTTCTGGCTTTTTGCAGGTTATTTGGAGATAAGAGTCTCGAGAATTTTTCTTCCTGAGCTGTCTTTGAACCTTGATCCTCGGATCTTAGCCTCCTGAGTCGCTAGTATTACAGGCATAAGCCACTAGCACCTGGCTTCTGAAATAATTCTTAGTACTCATAATTTCATTAACAACAATACCAATGACAACAACAAAACCTGGGTTTTACTGGAGACTATCTTGGCCACGGGAAACCATCCACCAGAAGTAAAGAGTGTTTACATATAAGAAATTTTTCTTCATATTAGTGATCTAGTAAATTTGATTCTTAATTCTTCTAGTAGCTAACACAGTATTACTTTTTAAAACATGGCAAAAAATATCAGTTAAAAAACAGATGTGCAATACTATTCTATTAGAGTAATCTTTCAATATTCTTAGCAAGCTATTTTCTGTACCTTAAAGTAGCTATCTTTAAAAAGCTGCTTTGAAACGGTACTTTTGGGGCGTAAGCTCTCATCATTTCACATTGTGTGCTTCTTATCTTAGTTGTCACCTGAGGCAGATGTGAGCTCAGAGCTCTACCCAGATGCTGCACCGTATTGAATTACAAGTTGGAACAAAACCAGAAATGATATCCTCACACAGATCTCACAGGCAGGTCTGAAACCAGCCAGAGCCACTGAGAACAACAGAGAAGCTTTCGCCTCCACTTTTCAGGACAAGTTAATACCAACCTAAATGCTTTGCCATTATAGAGCCTAAGAACATATCCTCTCTTTGTAGATCTGAAATGGCTCTTCACTCTGAACGCTTATCTGTGAATTCAGTTTGACATCTAACAGCCAGCATCATTTGAACCCTTCGAAAACACTTGTCCTGTTGAAGTTAGTGGCGGTGGAGATCAGCTGCTTCATACTCTCAGGTCTGAGGTTCAAAGAAGAAAGTGAGGCTCAGAGCTTTTCCTGCCATGGTCTGCACATTCCTGGTGTCTGGCCTCACTTGGCTTTGTCCTGGTCTGTCTGGCTAGTTTGTATATCCACAGACAAGGACCTGGTCCAGTTCGGTGCTTTGCCTTTTAGTTACTTACCCACTATGTATTTTTACTACTGTCCTAAGTATAATTATTAGTTAAGACTGCCTCCCCTCTCCCCAAATGAAACCACAGTGGTTTGCCTTTAGATTCTTGCTTCACCTTTCAATCAGGTTGCATAGTTATCACTAAAACTTAAAAGAACTAAGTTTTTAGTGGGGCTTTTGTTGTTCTCTGTGTTTTAGTTTTCTTTAGACAGGGTCTCACTTTATAGCCCAGCCTGGACTTGAACTTCTGATTTTCCTTTCTCAGCTTTCCATGCATTGGTATTATAGGCATCTACCACCACTTTTAGGTCCTTTGGTTGATTTTATTCTTATTTTTGGCATTTGAAAGCCAAAGAAAATCCAAGTATGACTTTAAAAGTTCCTTCATTGTAGCTGTTTATTATCATAAATTTAAAAAGCCTCTTTCATCAATCTGATGTATCTTTAGAATTTTTTTTTGGTTAGTGTAGACATTGGAAAACATGTAGTATACAAGAACAAGTTACAAGTTCTTAAAATACAGGTAATCTGACCTTTGTTTTTTTAAAGGAATTATTTCTTTATTCTGAGTGCAGAAAGAGGCCTTGTGAGTTATTATTTAATAGACTAAAATATATTTTGATTTTAAGCAGTTTATAGAAGGGAGATGAGAATGAAGAAAAACTTAGAAATTTAATTTTATTTCAGAATACTGACTACTTAGTGGAGATTTCAAAATTAGGGGAGATTTCAAAAGGCACAGACTTAGGGAAAAGTTGAATTTGCTGAAATTATAGAGGATTTTCTTTTCTGAACTTCTTTTTTCTTTTGCCAACCAGAAGAGTTTCAGTTTGTGAGAATTCAAACTGGTACTTGACAAAATGTTGATATGTGTAATGTGTTTATAATTTAACTCTTCCTTTTGTCACTTTTCCTGACTTGTCTATTCCTTATTTCTTCCTACTTTCTTTCAGACTTAGAATCTTGGAGCCAAATTTGACTGTACACTTTCCTCCACCTGAAGTAGATTACTAAATCTGTTCAGTGTCATTTTAGTGATGTTGCTTGTTTTTGTCCCCTTTCTAGTCTTTGTGTGTATGTGTGTGTGTGTGTGTGTGTGTGAGACAGAGAGAGAGAGAGAGAGAGAGAGAGAGAGAGAGAGAGAGAGAGAGAGAGAGAGAGAGAGAGAGAGAGAGAGAGAGAGAGAGAGAGAGAACACTGTGGCCTGAATGCAAGGCCATGGAGATGATCTCATGGACTTTCTTGCTTGGACTGGCTTTGAACTTTGATTCTTCATAGTTTAGCCTTACTAGTACCTAAGATTATAGGAGTGAACCACCAGCGATGGCTGCCATTACTTTTGTTTAGGTTTTTGCTTTCTCTTTCTCAGCCTGTTGTCTAGGATCATTGCCTGTAGTTAGGCATAAGCAGATGCATCGTATACCTTGCCTTCCAGTTAATCTATCATAGCTAGGTGGTAAGTTATCTCCTCCCATGGTAATGTTCAGTGGTAGGTCAGTGAATTGAACCCTTGAGCCTGGCATTCAAAGCCCAAATACAATGATGTACAGTTGAGTTACTGTTAGAGTTGCATTACATTACTGTGCTTCCTAACAGTATATTTCAGCAGCTCTTTACCATTGTCTGAATTTGGGTTCAGCTGTAGTATAACTTTCCACTATCATTGTAGCAGTGGACAAGAGTCAGGGTGAAGCACAGGCTTCCTCTTAAGCTTCTACCCAGAAATGATACATGTCAGTGTCCTGTATATTTCATTTGACATAGTCATGTCTCCACACCCAGGGACAGAGAATGCTTACGTTGAAAAGTACCAAGGGCGATCATAATTCAGACATACGTGGTGGGCAGTCCTAATGGCTCCCACCCACTTGAAATGGGAATTGGAGCCTTGGCTTTATAGAATATCTTTTTTGGCAAGGGTGAGAGTTTTATGAAGCTATGCAGAGCCACTATGCAGCAAATTTTCTTCTTGTGTATCCTTATAACTGTGCGATAAAGGTTTCTTCATGGTGAAGGAGGGTTGGGGTATCTAGTTTAAGAATCAGTGGAACTGTGGCTTGAGAGAGGACTTCTGAGATAGACTAGATTAATTTGAAGCTGATGGGGATGGAGTGTCTGATAAATAGATAGATGGATAATAGATTACTCTTATTAAACCAAATAATATCTGGATTTAATTATTGGAGACAACTGAAGACTTAACTACTTGAATTGGTATTCCTGTGTACATATGGGTGAAAAGGACGGGAGGCAAATCAAAAGCAATACTTTAGCTATGGATATCAATTTCAAAGTTAATAATGAAATTTTCTTCTTGGCAGCAAATGGTAGAATTTTACTTTGATGAGAATTGCTGGCAGAATTTTCAGAAATAAGGCTTTCTGTGGTAAGGTAAATGGTTTGATGTTTATAGTTGTTCTAGTAATTCAGATATAAGTTCTGTTCCTGTTAATTTGTCTTGCATTACTGTACACTTCCTATTCATTGCTGCTTCTCTATGATGAGAGAGAGAGAGGGAGAGACAGATAGACAGACAGACAGAGAGATAGAGACAGAGAAAGAGAGATACTCCTTTAGCAGAACTGGACCATGCATTAAGAGTAGAACCTGAATAACCAGAACAATGTTGAACAACATAAATATTCAGTTTACCACAGAGGGAAAAAGTCATAGTTCTGAAGATTCTCTTGGCATGTTTTATGTATTCTACTTTAGGTCCTTACCTCTTTGTGGGTGATTTCAAAAACCTCTTCCTTTCTTCTCCTCTAGTCTTACTTATAATCCATCCCTTTCAATTATTATAAGAACATATCTAAGTTATAGGTATTAACACACAACTCTATCTTTAAAAACCTTAGTGAATGCTTCATCAATTTTAAGTCAAACCTCACATTCTTCAGACTGACTTATATTTGTAAGATCAAGCCCACGTTCTTCAGCCTGTGAGGGTGCTTCTGAACTAGTTGTGTGTTGTTTTCCTACACCATCTTTTGATATTACCACTCATGTACAGGCAATATATATTCTGCTGTACTTGGACTCCAAGTTTTTCAATCCATCATTCATTCATGCTCTTCCAGCAGTCATTGAAAGCTCTTTCCTTCAGGAGGCTTTTTAAAATAAAGATTTCTCTTTATTCTTTCTTCACATTTTGCCAAAGAGCCTCTCCCTCATTTAGGCTCTTATAACCCCTTCCCATCGTTATTATCATTACACCGTAATATGAGTATGTTTCATTTATTGCTAGCAAAGTGTCTAGCTCTTGAACCACATCACATTCATCTGGTGCTAGGTTGGACTGGACCAGTTCATCTATATGATTCTGGCTGGGGTTAAATTTGTCATTGCTGTATCCTTTGTTACCACTATGTTGTTATGGAGAGTATCTTTTCTCATCATAGTTTTTTCCCAGTCCCTTAGCTTTTTCAACTCAAAGCTTGAACTCTACCACTTTGACCACAACTCCACTTCTGAACATTTACTGGTAAACTGGATATAAGAGTCTCACAGACTTTCCTGCCTGGGCTGGCTTTGAACTGTAATACTTAGTTAGATCTCAGTCTCCTGAGTAGCAAGGATTACAGCTGTGAGCTCCCAGTACCTGACCTTTTCTTATCATCCTTACGAGCTTAATCTGAAAGCAAGTAAGAAAGTATGTAGCATCTCTTTAACCTTAATGTGTAATATTCATAAGCTTGAGACAAACCTTACGAGTAATAGTTTTATTTCTAACTGTCTGTCTGTCTATTTTTGTACCAGTCCTAGGGTTTGAACTCAAAACCTGGGCATTGGTCCTTAGCTCTTTTTGCTGCTTGAGCCACAGCTCCACTTCGAGCTTTTTGGTAGTTTATTAGAGATAGGAGACTCATGGAATTTCCTGCCCAGGTTGGCTTTCAACTATGATCTTCAGATCTCGGCCTCCTGAGTAGCTAAGATTATAGATGTGAGCCACTGGCTTTCTTTTTTTTTTTTAATTGTAGGATGAAAGTTTTTGGAAGGATAGATAGTAAGTTTCTCCAATTCACCTATAGTTCCATGTTTGTATGGATCAGGTATCTTATCTATGTTTCTATCTATGTTTCTATGTATCTATCTATGTATCTATGTATCTATCTATGTATCTATGTATCTATGTATCTATGTATCTATGTATCTATGTATCTATCTATCTATCTATCTATCTATCTATCTATCTATCTATCTATCTATCTATCTATCTATCTATCTATCTATCTATCTATCTGGTGGTTTTGGTGGTGGTGTGGGAGCTGCTGTGTGGTGATGAATCATTGTTATTTTTGTGTATAAATTGGTTTTTTTGAAAACCTTTGATTTATCACTCAGGACCTAACAGAGTATCTACTAAGAGGTGCTTCATAAATATGAACACTTCACCTAAAAAAGAGCAGGCCAGGAATACTTTTTGGATTGTTGCTCTTGATATTGTCCAAGGATTACCAGCCTTAGTAGCATGGGGAAGCCCTGCTGCTTTTTTCTTCCTTCCTGTTTTGAAGGTTTTATTTTTATTATCTTTAGGTAGATGTACAGAGGAGTTGCCATTCATGAAAGCAATTCCCTGAGCCTTTTCTAAGTCTTCTGATGATAGTAGAATTTGACAATTGGATTCCCATATTGCTGAGTAGATCATTGTATGTATTGACTGAGGTTTCACAGCCAGGGTGAGGACCTCTACTTCAGCTACAATTTATACATCCTGATTCCCAACAAATATTCTACTAAGTAAGCAGGGTGGCTCCCTTGTTGTGGAGCTCAGTGAGGCTAAGTGTTGATGATAGTCATTAGAGCTATTCATCAGTACTCTCTAATTATTTTTTTTAAATTGTATTTTATTTTATTTGAGAACATACTGTACAGAGGGGCTACAATTACATGGGCAGGATAATGCATACATTTCTTACCAAGCATTGCAGCCTCCTCCTTTGTTTACCCTTCACTTCCCTTCCCCGCCTCCCCCCTCCCCCCACCCAATTTTACCCCCCTCCCCCCACCCAATTATACCCCCCTCCCCCCCCCCACACCGACATTGTAAAGCTGGTTTTGACATGACATTTTGTACTTCTCATTGTTGCAACAGGTCCACCTGAATCCTTAAACGACTTGTTTGTCCCCATCTCCTCCACATGTTATACTGACATCAAATATAGTGAAAGCGGGGGTTACACTGTGGGGGAGGGACATACAAAGCAACAAAGAAATAATCTTATAAATGCGTTAGAAACACATGCATGAAAGAAACGAAAACATTAAAATACATATTTAAGGGTTCATTTTCCTAACATCACATTATCTGACCTTTTCCGCTTGACTCATACCTATACTAGATATTGCAAATAAGGGAAACCATGGGACCTATGCTTCTTTGGGCCTGGCTTACTTCACTTAATATAATTTTTTCCAAATACTCTCTAATTCTGTACACATAAGACGACTTTACTCCCTCGTCCACTCAAAGGTAGGTGTGTCCACATATCTTGTTTTGTCTAAGGAAATGTGGATAGATATGATGGATTTCTTTCCCAGAGGAAGCTTCAAGAGGCAGTACAAGCTTCACTAGTCTATTTCCTCCCTTATCAGCAGTGTTCTAGAGAGAAGCTGCTTATGTATGTTGGTCTTGGGTTGAGTACAGAGGTACAGATTAGACCCCCAGCCAATCCACAATGATCATTAGCATTAAGGAAAAGAAGGTCACCAATGTTAAAGCATGAGAATCTGAGGTGGTTGTTTTCCAGTAACCTTGCTTTTCTGACAGGGTAGTTTTGAAGCCTCCCAGTAAGTGGGGGTGGGGGAACCAGGATTGAACTCAGGTGTAGACTCCAAATGACAATTTGCCTTTCATTCCTCCCTCAGTATCTTATTCTGTCTGATCCTGGTTTCTCTATTCTCAGCTACAGATACTGCTGTTATTTGCTGAGAAGAGGTATGGATACCAACGAAAGCCAGGGGGGGAAAAAAAACCCACAGAGTTTTTCTGTTTCAAGTCAGAAAATGAAATTCCTGGTGTCTCTTAATGAGAAACATCAAGTCAGTCTTTCAAAGACTAATTTTGTGGGATATTTCTGTTTTCTAAGGCTCATTCTTCTAAACTCCAGGAAACAGTTGGAGCCCACATACTACTGAAGGCTGTGATCAGCTTTTGCTTTAGAAAGAGCCATGTGCTCTGTAAGCAGTCACCATGGTTACAGATCGCTGTATAGTCTCGTTAGGTGATTATATTGAAGAGAGTGATATCAGCATCCTTTTTGAAGAACAGGGTAAATCCAATTACCATGTCCAGTTTTTTCCCTTGGCAAAAGGCTTAGGTTAAAAATCACTTCTTCCGGCATGCATTTAGTCAAGGGTCTGGGTTGAGGAGATTGCTGTAATTATGAATATTGAATTATTTCTCCAGTTTTCAAAAAACATGTTTAGGTAAGTTGTGTCTAGATTTCCAGTGTCTAGAAGATACATACTAGTGGCTCTGGCTGTATAAGTTATTGTTAATTGCAAAATAATGTCGAGGTTATTTGTGACAATGCTCATTCTAAGTGTGATTATTGAGAAAGATCCAGCCCTCTTTACTGTTACTAGTTCCATTGCTTCCAGATATAGTGATAGAAGATTTTTGCAGTGTCACATCAATTCACTCTGGTTTTTTTTTTTTTTTTTGGGTCCAGTCGTGGGGCCTGAACTCTGGGCCTGGGTGCTGTCCCTCAGCTCTTCAGCTCAAGGCTAGTGCTCTACCACTTGAGCCACAGCGCCACTTCGGCTTTTTTCTTTTTGCTTATGTGGTGCTGAGGAATCGAACCCAGGGCCTCATGCATGCAAGGCAAGTGCTCTACCACTGAGCCACCTTCCCAGCCCAATTCACTCTGTTTTATAGTTCATTTATTTAAAGTATTTCTATTTTTTGGCATTACTGGGGTTTGAACTCAGGCACTCTACTATTGAGCCACATCCCAGCTCTCTGTATATTTTAGTTATTTTTCAAGTAGAATCTTTTTTTTTTGTCTGCCTGCATGAATTGCACTCTTCCTATTTATGCTTCTCACATAACTGAGATGACAGGTATGTGCCACCATGCCCAGCTGTTTGTTCTTGCTAACATTTTGCCTGGTTTGACTTCAAAATGCCATCTTCCAGATATCTGCCTCTTGAGTAGCTGAAATTACAGATGTGAACCACTGTGTCTAGCTTAAAGTAATTTTTTTTCAGTTTTTATCTGGGAATATACAATGAACAAGGCAGCATAGACATTGTGCTCACAGAGCCAGCAGTTAGTCCTGTTGTCTTAACCAAGGGAAAAGTTATGTTTATGATAAGCTACCGTCCTGAGCAGAGTGGACTGTGCTTGTAGGTATGCAGTCAGTGTGCATCTGTGTGAAGGAGAACGAGAATCTTAACCAGCATGAGATCTACACATGCTCATTCTTAGTTGGTTTCTAAGAGTTGGATTCATACAAAGATGGAAAGGAAAAGTAGACTTTCCTTTAAAGAGAATGGAACCATGTTCTATGGACAAACATTTTTGTGGTCAGGAAGTTACTTGCTTTAGACTTCTGATGTTTTAGAGTGAGGAAGGAATGTAATTTTTGGAGTCTATTGATTTTTCAAGTCCATTGATAGTCTAATGTAGGTTATATTTCCCCCAAGTTTACCCTCATAAAGCCTCTTGCTAGGAGTAGTTCTTTTCCTCTTGTCTGGAGATACGGGGTGCTGTCATCAAGGGACCTTGATGCACTGACTTCTGAAGAGGGATAAGGACCTTATAGCCTGGCTCCCCTATGCAGGAATAGCATTAAGCATGGGCTTCATTTTTGACAATGCTTAGTGAAGTTTGAAATAGCTCAGGATATAAATATATATATATATAATTTCTAATTATATATTTAATAATATATAATATATAATATATATAATTTCTAATTATTATATGTATATATAATTTCTAAGAAGATGAATAGGAATTATGTACTTCAATGGAAACCATCTCTTTCTGCCTTAGTTGCTACTCCGATTATAATGGGATTACTGACACTTGGTTCTGGCAAACACTTTTTTTTATTGAGACAGTGTACTACAGATAAGAATGAGCTGTTATGGTGGGGTGGATTACTTCATTAAGTGGCAGATTTTCTACAAGTAGAAGTTTATAAGCAAATACTTAGTTACTGGCTTTATGAAATGTTACAGGAGGAAAAAAACTATGTGGGTGAGAAGTTGGTTAGGTGACCTCCAGCTCCCCTTTGATGCTCTAGAAACCACATCTATAATTAACATACCCAGCCTTCCTCACACTGTTCCCTGTCAGACATCTTAAACTTACTTTGCCCTCTCTTCTATATTCCTGATCTAATCCTACAATGGAGAGAAAATTCTAAACTTTAGGGAAGAAGTTCTTGCACTTGAGTTTTGATGTGGTTTACTCCTGATGGGTGTTTCTTTCTTATGCTCTGTTTCTTTTTCCTTTATCTTGGTTCAGCAGAAAACGGAGTTTTTAGAAAGTACCTTTGCCCACTGACTAAAGCAATCTTTAACTAGCATAACTGAACCCAGTGAAGCATTCTTAAACTTTTTTTTTTTACATGATGCTGCATGTATTTTTACACTTTTTTTCTTCTCCAGCCAAATCATCTTCCAGACAGATTGCTTCAATAGCAAATATAGAAATCATAATGGCAGGTACTAAAATGAGCAAGACCACAGTCTCCCCTGTGAGTGTTAGAGATTGCCATTATAGAACTTTCTATGCACACAATGTTACATTCCTGAATAAGGTAGACACAGACTGCATAGGTTTCTTAAGTAAATAATTACTGATAATCTGTACACTCAGGAGACATCTGACCCTTCGGCGAGACGCTGCCTCATGTTCAGCCCAATGTGGCTGGCTGTAGATCCTCTGTGTGATGTCCTCATTTTGTGACTTGACTTCAGTGATTTCAACCCTTCTACCCCATCTCAGGATATCAATGGGAACCACAAACCTCAACTAGAATTTTCTAGTCTGGGTGGTTAGGGCAGTTGTAGCTCATAGTTTCTTTTGAGTTCAGAGGACATTTGTGTGCATGAACTGGAAAGAAAACCACAAACTCTGCATCTAAGCAGGAAATTTTCTCATTTAATCCTTTCGTTCTGTAGTGGAAATTGATACCATTTTCTAATGTTTTTCTCAGTCTAGCTTGTTTATTCTGTCAGTAATAACATGGTATTTTTTTTTTTTTTTGGTGGTACTAGGGATTGAACTCTTTTGCTTTTTAGCAAACATTTGTACCCTTTGAGCCATTCCCCCAGCTCTTTTCTGTGTTGTTTTAATGTAGGATCTAGCTTTATGCTCAGGCCAATGTGGGCTGCAATCCTTCTGCTTTGCTTCCTTCTGTCACTGGGGATAGCCAGTGTGTGCTGTCATACCCAGCTTATTGGTTGAGATGGAATCTCATGAACTTTTTAATGCCTGTGCTAGCTTGAACTGTGATAGCCTGATCTCCACCTTCCAAATAGCTAGAATTACAGGCTTGAACCTCTGTACATAGCTCATTCATTTTATATTTTTCTCTGTGTTGTTCAGTAAACTCATTCCTGAAGGGTGAGGTGTGAGTCACCATTCTGTCTCCTTTCCCAGTCCCCTCACTAGTTTAAAAGATAATTAGGTAGATTTGGATCATATAGTAAAATATCCTCATCCTCGGGACTTGATAGAATTAGATGGATAGATGTGATTTAGCCATAGGATATTAACAATTTAGAGATGCAAACAATCTTAATTGAGCTCTGGCTTTCTATGGGAAGATAATCCAAGTATTTGCCTAGAATATGTGAGGCCCTAGATTCAATCCCAAGTACTACCAAAATAGCAATAAAATAGTGAAACAGATAATACCTTAGATCCATGTTATTCCTAATCAGACTTACCTAGGACAATTCTAGGCATGGAGTTACCATACCATTAGAACCACGGATATCACTTTGGCTGAAAATAAAAGTACATGAGAGGTGTGGGTGACCTGTAGTCAGTCTTTGCTCAGTGTAGACCAGCTAATGAGCTATACAGTCAGCAAGGCCGTGAGGAGTGAACATATGTGGAAGTCAATGTGAATGGCCTTTCCAAAGTCACATTTGTGAGCCATAAATCGAGAGCCGTCAGGAGCAGAGGCCTACAGAATGAGTCTTGTGTGTCTATGTCTGCATCTCTGTTTATGCATAGAGCTCTATTTGTGTCTACATTTATATGTTTACTTGGCTTGAGTTGTACGATTATGCTAAGTGGATTGCTTTCCTGTTCATACCTATACTTTTCAGGTGTAAAGGTTCTTGGCAATGAAAAGTATAGATTAGAATCTTTGATCCATTCCCACAGAACTTTCAGGAACAATTTTCCTCAACATAATTTAAAAACTATGTAAGTAGTGTTTCATGGAGTGTGTTGAACTACTTAGAAATGGATCTTATGTTCTTTAAAAATTTTTTGATCTTCCTGTTTAGATGGTTGATTTAATCAGATTTCACAAGACTAGTTTCTTGTCAATATTTTACTTATAGGTACTTAGAAATAATACAAGTACATGTAATTAAAACTGAATAAGATAAAATAGGCAGTATATTTTTTATTAACATATGTCCAAATGTTATGAAGTTGAAAAGTACAGATTGGGTCTTATGATGTTACCTAGGCTAGCCTTGATCTTGTGATCCTTCTGTCTCAAACTTTTAATGCTTCCTTTGCTTCATCTTCTCTCCTTGTAATGCTTCCTTGGAAACAAACACTTTTAATTCTAAATGGTCTCTCATTTTTGTCTTGTATATTTTTCCACAATTATCTTCATGTCCTTCTATAATGAGAAGCTTATTTTGCTATTTCTGGTTCTTCATATTGTCTATTAATTATCACTTGTACATTTTTTCCTTCCTCCAAATAAGTTCTTATTATTACTCCTAGTTTCATTATAAATGAATGACACATGATTTTAAGCCGTTAAGATTCATTATCTGTATGCAACAAGGACTGGAAAGACCCTTTGACTTCCTGCCTTCTGCGGACAGGACAGTAGTGCCCCTCTGCTTCCTGCTTCTGTCCTCACTGCTGATACGTCTGTAAATCTTTCATCACTACCCTTTCTTTCTGATGTAAATAGGAGTTAGATTATATCCTTGTCCCTATCCATAAATTCTATATGTTCTTTCTCAGTTGATTATAATGCTGGGAATTCATGAATAGAATTTGTACTAGGACTCTATGACTATATTTCATTTTCTTCTGTGAACCTTTTTTTAAAGTTATATTTTTAGGGGCTGGGAAGGTGGCTCAGTGGTAGAGAGCTTGCCTTGTATGCATGAGGCCCTGGGTTTGATTCCTCAGCACCACATAAGCAAAAAGAAAAAAAAAGCTGGAAGTGGCGCTGTGGCTCAAGTGGTAGAGCTCTAGCCTTGAGCTGAAGAGCTGAGGGACAGCGCCCAGGCCCAGAGTTCAGGCCCCACGACCGGAACCCCCCTCCCCCCACCAAAAAAAATACCTATATTCTTAAGCTCATTCAGTATCTACAGGGTGCTTGGGCTGCATAACATATTGATACCACTTTCTGGTATGTCTACCTTTCTTTGTGGATTCCATTTCTCCAAGACCCATGTTCTATTCTGTGAGGGACTACTTGCTTTCTAGGCCTATTGTGCAATGGATATTCCAGCATTTATATTTCCTTTGCTTTCATGAGTTTGAGACTATATTGCCCCTCTCCTTACTTTAGTCACTCATTTTGATAAATCACAATCTCAGGAAACTTGGTATGAGACAGTATATAAATATTAATGTATGTGCAAAGTTCTTCACTCCATCTTTTCTTCCTTCCTTCCTTCCTTCCTTCCTTCCATCCTTCCTTCTTTCCTTCCTCCTTCCTTCCTTCCTCTTCTTCCTTCCTTCGTTTCTCTTCTTCCCTCCTCTTCTTCCTTTCCTCCTCTTCTTCCTCTCCTACTCTTCCTTCTTTTACAACTAATAGGTATTTCGGAAGAGTATAGAGTTCTTGGTTGAAGCTTTCTTTAGAACTTTGGCAGCATAGCTCTCTTAGCTGCTACATGAAACATTGACTTATGCTTGAGAATTCCAAGAAAAAATGTACAGGTTTTCTAAATTACATTTTGCTTCCTCAATTTTTTCTTCTCCCCCCCCCCCATTATCATGTGTCTGTCGTAGATGTCCATTTGTACAAGCACCTGTGCTAAATGCTTTGTTCTGTCCTGGTTTCTCTTCAGAGAAATATAAACATCTTGGTTGCTGCTAGGTATTCTATGGTGTTGCTAAACGTTCTGTTGCAGAACTTCCAGGAATTCATCCCCTTTAGATTGTGTCTGATGGTTGAGGTCTATGTCACTCTTCTTGGCACTTTTCAGTGTGGAGAATTTTCAGAGAGAGAGAAGAAAAAAATTTTAATTCAGCTCTTTTAGATCACTAAAAATTAAATAACTAGCCAATAATATTAGAAGGCAAGTCATTACGAATTCTAGTATCTTTCTTTATTCTGGTTGGATTTTAATGGAAAATATGAACCCTGTATGTAATAAACATCGAGATGTCTAGGACCACCCATTGATTGAATCTTTGGGAAAACCTCAGTGTACTCAGAAAATTCACAGACAGGAGAGAACAGAAAGAATTAATTTGAGGTGAGCTAGATTGTTAAAGGGAGTTAGATAGCAGAAGACTCAAAGTAGCGAGTGGCTTTTAAAAAGAAGAGAACAATGTTTGGGCAGCCTTGTTGATGTAGTCATTTATTGTGTATGATCTGACCCTACCTCTATCCAGATAATGGATGTCTTCTCCATTATCTTTATTCCATACATTAGAAATGACTTCAGCTCTTGGCTAAACTTCACTCATATACTTTGATGGTTATCTGGGGCTTTTGATGTCTTCTTTCCACTTTCCATGTCAGTCATGTGCTTTGAGTAGTTTCAATCCCTCCTGCTTTCTCTGCCCCAAGGCTCTCCTTTCCTTTAGCTGAGGTCCTTTGACGTCTATCTTGCTCTGCTTGCTACCCCCTACTTCCTCCCTTGCAGGTGCTTTCTCTCCACCCTCCTCCTCATACCACTCTTGACTTCTGCTCCTATGGCTGGCTGACAGAATTTTGGCCAGCTTGTCAAATTCTTTCTGTTCTGTTCAGGGCCTGGTACAAGTTTCTTCCTTATTTGTGCTCAGATTGTTCAAGTCCAAAGGTTCTTGGAAGTGCACACAGCACGTTCCCCCCTAGGAAATGGACTTTGTGTAGTCGCATGTAGAGGGGTTACTGCAATTGGAGGTCAAGTGACACACATTCACATTGCTCATTCACAAGTATTTATGAAGTGCTACTAATGGCAGAGGTCTGAAGCTAGACCTCTTGAACAAGACAATACCACAGGCCTTGTCTCTGGGCTCTTGGAATTTGGTATATGAAGTCTTCAACCACAAATAATTAAAGTAATCTAAAGAAAACAATTAAAAAGAAATAAGAAAAATATTCAAACTGATTTTTTTTCTTAGGAATTTCCTCTGTCATTCTTAATGACTGATGTGTTTTTAACTTTTCCATTGTCTCATATTTATACTTTAAATATTTCTGCATTTCATGTAAAGGATGGATAATGGAATGGGTAACAGGTCTTAATGACCAGTTTTATTTTTATTTTTGGTATGACTAGCTCTTGATAACTTGTTGCCATGAAAAACTAGTCCATTCTTTCTAGATTTGCTAGACTTCATATTATATTCCCATTTTTACTGGTTGAAATGAAAAGAAGTTATAGCTGGGGTAACTTAAATGTGAAAAACAATGCAGAAATAATGGAGAATTTGTATTTACATTGGGAAAATTTTTATATGTACTTGACTGTGACTGTGAATTAGGATATTCAGAATCATGTAGCTTCATTTTTTTTTTTGTCTTTTGCTACCAAGGTTTAGCCTTGTGTTCTCCCTGTTTTGTTTTGTTTTTTAAATTACAGCTGGTACTTCACAATTGAGCTATGCTCCCACCATGACTTTTCTATTTTGGAGATAATGTCTTTATTGTCTTTTGGAGATATTGTCACAGACTTTTTTTTTTTTTTTTTAACTTGGGCTGGCTTGAATTGCAAACCTCCAGATCTCAGTAGTCGCGTATACTCAGATTTCAATAGTAGTAGAAGTAGTCAGATCCCTGAGGAGCTAGGATTACTGACATATGCCATTGGTTATTCCTTTCTAATTATATTTGCCATTGATATTAGTATCCTGTTTTTGTTACATTGTTGTGGTTCAGTGCCACTGTATAATCACAGTGGTAGAGTAGCTGAGTTCAACATTATCCCTCTTCTTTTTGAAAACAAGAATATAACTACCTCCCCTGTAAACAGCTAAGTTGGAAACCAAGAATATATCTGTCTTAGACACCCAAAGTTAATGTTATTCCATATTTAACTTGTATGGTAGTAAAATATATTCTTTGTTTTTGCACATTACGTTTTCCTCTTCATTAGATAGAATGTGTATTGTTGTTGGTTTTTGTAAATAAGCCAGAGATACCTCCTTTGTTTTCTCTTTGTTTTAATAAAATTTTTATTTTATTGTTAAGTTGTTGTACAGAGGGGTTAGTTACATGAGTGGGGCAGTGAGTACATTACTTGTCAGTCATTGTTACCCCTTCCCTTCCTTGTTGTTATCTTACTATCCCTTCCCTTCCCTACCTCCCACACTCCCTCCCTCCCTTGCTGCCTGAAGTTTTAAAGTTAGTTTCCAATATACTGTCTAGTAGGTATCTTTGTTGCAGTGGGTCATCCTGTGTCCTTGTTTCAGTGTTTTATTATTCCCCTTCCTTTCCCCAGATTAGACATAGGTATATACAAGATGCAAAATCGAGTACAGTGACAACAGGTGATATGCCATAGGGGAAGAACATACCAAGGAAACAACAACAACAAAAATAATAAAATCACATGGTACATTTAAAACAGTAACAATAAAGACAGACCTCTTGTGTCCGTATCGTGGGGTTCATTTCACTTAACATCAACTTATATAGTCATTTGTACATGGCTTTAGAGCTTTTCAGCTCATCTGATAAGATTATCCTATATGGATACTAATTATTGCAAATAAGGGAAACCATGGGGCCTAAATTTCTTTGGGACTGGGTAACTTCACTTAATATGATTTTTTTCCAAATCTTTCCTTTCCTAACAAATTGGGCAGTGTTGCTCTTTCAGGAAATCTAATAACAACAGATGCTGGAGGTGATGTGGACAGAAGGGAACCCTAGTGCATTGTTGGTGGGAGTGTAAACTTGTTCAGCCACTTTGGAAAGCAGTATGGAGGTTCCTCAAAAGACTCCACATAGAGCTCCCCTATGACTCAACAATCCTACTTCTGGACATTTACCTGAACCATCACAAATAAGGCCATACTAAGGCTACCAACACAATTACGTTTATTGCAGCATTATTTACAATAGCTAAGATATGGAACCAACCCAGATGCCCCTCAGTAGATGAGTGGATCAAGAAAATGTAGGATGTATGTATGTATACACACACACACATACACACACACACACAATGGAATTCGATACTCGTTTTCTTTACGGAGGAAGTAGTATCAAGAAATCCAAGCTTAAACTGTTGCTTTACTCCATATAACCATAAGCTTAACCTCCTTGACATTCATTTGTTACTAGCCTCTCAGAATTGATAGGAAGATTAAGTAAGACATGCAAGTTAAAGCAGTTAGTACTTAGAAAGACTAGTTGCTCATCAGTCTTGAATGTGGGCATATTTTTGTAGGTTCTCAAAAGGCATGAAAAGGAAACCATGTAAGGATCAGTGATTGTACTGTGGAGTTATAGGACAGATAAGGAAGAAAGGCCTTCTTGGCTCTGCTTCAGAAGTTCAGTCCATGGTCACTTGGCCTGTGGCTGCACAGTACATTATAGTGGGAGCTTGTGGCAGAAGGGAAGCAGAGTGCGAGAGACAGAGAGGAACTGCTTCATTCCCAACTTTCCCTTCAATGGCATGCTCCCATGCCATTACTAGACCCAACCTCTTAATTTCCACTGTCTTCTGGTAGCACCACAGGTTTGGAAATGAGCTTGATTTAGAGGTTGGAAGTATGGCTCAGTTGGTAGATTGCTAGCCAGTGGATGAAAACACCAGGTACTGAGCTCAGGTTCTAGCCTCAGACTGAAACAAAACAAAACAAAACAAAACCCCAAACCCTTTAAGTTAGCACGAGTCTATGGGAACACTGCAGATCCAAACTGTAGCATATGCAGTCTCCTGTACCACATACCACATATGCTTAGTTTTGTGTTCCCAAGCAGTATATATCAGACTTATATCTTCTTCTGTGAATACCTAGATTTACTTGCATGTCCATTATCTGTAAATTTCCTCAGTTTTGTTTCATTTTAATGAGACGGTCTTACCATATAGCCCAGATTTACTGCATGGTACTTTGCCATTGGACTTTGCCATTTTCCTGTTGAAATTTCAGGAATGAGCCACCATACCTGACATAATATAATTATGTCTAGTGATTAGATGATTTCTTTCATATTTTTGTTTTGCCTTTGGTGTTATTGGGGATTCTAGGCAAGCATTCTGCCACTGAGCAAATCTCTAGGCCTTCAGTTATTCTAAAGAATGAAGAACCTAATCTTCATCCCAGCCACAAGACCATGATAAATCTTTGTTTTTTGTTTTATGTTCCTGTTGGCTCATAATGGAGATATGAGGAATGTGTATGGGGTAGGAAGTTTGTGTCATTGTATTACATACATAGTTACATTTTTATATATACACTTAATATCTTTTTTCTTAATGCTGGGTACTTTTCATCTTATTACATCTAATAGATATAATTGCAAAGGATTTTGTGAGTTGCTACATGTATGCTAAAGAGTAATGGTGATTTTTTTCAAACAGTACAGAATGTAATTAATTTTTATAGAAACAGTATGTACCTGCCAAATGGGTACTCTGAAAATGAAATCACTTTTGATTGTGTAAAACTGCTTGAAAATGTGATTTTTCTAAAGCTTTCTTTTTTCTGATGGCCTGAAAACAGTGACATGAAAATTAATTATGACTGTGCAGTCAAGATTGGCTCTTCTCATTTCTAAAGTCAGACTTTATAAAAGAGAGTTTCTTTGGACCAACAATAATCCTAAGACATTTGTGTGCCCTGGACTGGCAATAGAAAGGGACTAGTAGTGGTAGCTTGCATGAAGCATCATATACCTCCAAAAGTCATATACTTTACTTATTTTAGGGTACCCTCATACTTCACCTGTATGGAACACAAGGTGACCATTTGTTCTAGTCCTTCTGCTCACTCAGCAGTACCATATTGTAGTTCACATTACAGGCCCAAACTAAATGTAAAGCACTGTTTTATTCTAATACCATGTCTCAATTCGCATTATCCTAGTGCAGTGTTCATTGTAAATACTCACACTAGAATGTTGTTCAGAGCCCGTTGTATAACAGCTTCCTAGGTTTGTTAAAATCCACAAACAGATTTCTGAATCTTCCATATAATCTGGTTTGTAATTTTTTAATAAGTTTTTTATTATGAGAATACTGTACAGAGGAGGGGTTACAATTACATGAACAAGGTAATGAGTACATTTCTTATCAAACGTTGTTGTCACCTCCTTTGTTTTCTCCCTACCATGACTCTTGCCCTGTCTTCTTTGATTTGGGTAAGATGTCTCTAGAAAAGGCTATTCAGTGAGTTTCCAAAACAAACCTCTTTATTTGGTTTTGTAGATGAGGATTCAGAGGCAAAACTCAGTGTGGTAAGGGCATGCACACATGTGCATGTGTGTGTATAGATGTAGTGAGGGTACCAATTTACTGATTTACATGGGATAGGAGAGTTTAGGGCTGTGGCTTAGTGGAGGGCAAGTTATTGGATTTGACCCTTTGCCTACTCCAACTGTATTTGCTGATTAAAACTCAAAAGATTTCTAATGGGAAACATCCTATTAGGATGGCTTTTATTGTGGACAATGGCTGTCAGTCTTTATCATACTTCAGAACCACTTAGTTTGATACATCCCATCCCCAGCATCTGTGTGGCATGTGCCTCATGAGCCTGTAGCCACGGGCCAGTGGCTCATGCACGTAATCGTAGCCACTAGGATGCTGGGATCTGAGGATAGAGGTTCAAAGCTTTAGCCTGGAAGACTCTTATCTCCAGTTAACAACCAAAAATCTGGGAGTGGAACTGTGGATCCATTGGTAGAGCCTGGATCAAAAAAATGCTGAAGTCGTCTAGGCCCTGAGTTCAAGCCTCAGCCTCAGCACAAAAAAGAAAAAAAAAAAAGAATTGGCATTTCTACTGAACAGTACCCCAGGATGGAAAGCTGACCATGAGTACCTTTCTCTCTTTGGTACCTACCGGTGTAGAGTTTGAGGAGCCCTGTGTAGCTCTAGTTGTATCTCAATGTGTTGAGGAGTGGGGAAGATGAGTTTGATAAAGAGGGAGATGAAAAAAGATTGGAAAATCCATCATCTTGCTTAGTTACCTGGAATTGACTTCTGAGTTCATAAGGCATATTGCAAAATTAGAGGCTAATGACCTTTATTATTGGAAATAAGATGAAGTTTAGGATTTCATTTTTTTAACACCAGTCGCCTGTTTTCATCTCATTTCCATATCTTCTTTCAGAAAGAGAAAAAATGATGAGACAGTATATGAGATTTCTTAGCCAGAATGTCGCACCTACCAAGTTTACCATTATAATAAAGACCTTTTTTATTTGACTTTTATCTATCAGGTTTTACATCAATTAGGACAGAATCTAGACAGTAATCTACCTTCCCAGTATTTACAAAATACTTCCCAAATCATTCAAAAAGTATAGGCTATTGATCATGAAATTTGATTTGTCTAATGAAGAACTACTTTCAGATTGTTTCAGTACTGCTACTTTTTTTATATATACAGTTCATTGGATATTTAGAAATAGATGTGATGTATTCATGTATACAAGCTGCTTTACCTTTAAGTGTGATTAGAATTGTTAAGACTTCCTTGCTTCAGGAATATATAACTCAAGAGTGTTTCTTTTTTACTTATTCATGAAGAACTTTCATTTAGTTAGTCCAAATAACTCTTTTTGTAAACGTGAAGTACAAAATTATACCTATTCATCATTTTCTATTAGTTTCCATCTCAGCATTATTTGGAACATTCAGATTCATACATGTTGTCTACTGTGGAATGGACACTAGAACTTTAGAATACAGTTCAAAGAATAAAATATGGGCTTTAAAGTTTTTTTTTCTTTTAATTTTGCTGATAGAGCACTTTAAAAAAGATTACTTTCCTTTCCATAATGCCCTGTGCTCAGATTTTCCTACAATAAAACATCCTACCAGGTAAAGGATTTTAAGCAATCTAGGCCATGCTTACACAATGAAAAGCAGCAGAGTGGAAAATATCCTGTCTTGCCTGCTCAGAAAACTATGATTTTTCTGATCTAGTATTTAAACGTGATTGTGTTATTTAAGGAGCTGCTGTTACATAGACATTAACTTATTAGGAGTAGATTTTAGTCTTTGGTAAAATTATGTGCTGGAGTTTCTGGCTGGAGAAGTTAAATCCTGTAATCTAAAGAATGATTTGAAAGCCAGTGTGGAGCTGCACTTCAACTTCAGTGCTTCTTTTCAACCCTTGTCCTCTTGCTGTGGAGACTAGCCTGAGTCAGATCAGTGAGGATTAATAATGAATGCATTACTCAGCACCTGCAGGGATTGGGTCAAACATCCTGGCTTTGAAAAGTTACTCTTTTGCTTAGTAAGCCCAGAAATTTCAGTTCCAACTGTAGAATGAAAGTTCAGTATTCTGTTGATCAGTCTGACCCATGTGAAAGTAGTCTGTGGTTCTTCTGTTTCTTCTCTCTCTCTGTGTTGTGACAGGATCTGAAACAACTGGGTAGATCACCAGTGAATCTTGCCTATAGTTGCTCTAGTACCAGGAAGATTAGTTGCCATGTAATATTTCTGTTGAATTTCATCCTTTGACTTGAAGGAGGGGTTGGTTATGTGAATGACAGGCAAATAGAAATTCAGAAAAGTAATGAACCTAAATAACACCATCTTAAGTGGATTCTGGACCAGAAACTAACCCATTTAAGAGTATTATTTATGATCAATTTGTCTGCAAGAAAATGAAGGCAGGTGGCTTTTGGGGGCTTACCTGAGTGGTCTTCTAGTAAGATGTAGATGTCTATAGAGTGTACAGGCCTGATGAGGGAAGAGCTGCTCTCTGTAGGCCTAAGAGAAGGAAAAGAAGCCAAGTAGGTTAGTATGCAAGGGTATAAAAGTAGTGAGAAAAGTTAAGTCAAATCAGGAGAATTTATTTTTATGCTTATGGTTTTAGAAATTTATTTCCAACTTCTACTTGCCTTCGTATAGAACCAGAAAGTATGATTTAAAGTATTTGGGGCTTAATATACTTTTCATTTAGCCATACGTGAACCCAATCTGAACTCTGGATACCTTCAGGAGAATCCTCATGTGGTAAAACAGCATCGTCATCATTCCCATCCTCATCTACTAGTGTTTATGAAGCATGCAGCCAAAGTCTGTGTTCCTGAAAAGAACTCTCTAATTAGAGTTCACTTTTGTTTTTCCAGGTAGTCCAGCCATGACCCATAGGAATCTGACTTCCTCCAGTCTGAATGACATTTCTGATAAGCCAGAGAAAGACCAGGTAAGCAAAACATCCTTGTCTGTTTGAAATGTCAGCCTGGATGTGTATCTAATAGATACTGAGAAAGGATTAAAGATGACGGTTGCCTCCCACTAAAAAGACCATGTGTCGAAGGGGGCTTGCACTTTCTGTGAGGGAAGATTGACAAATGTGTTGGGATCTGGAGTCAGAGGAGAAAAATGTGAGTTGATTCCAGCCTTTGTGATTCATTTACTTAGGCAACTTTACCCTTGGTGCTACATACAGTTTGTTCAGGCAGTAAAACTTCTACCTTAGGTTTACTGTGGTGATTAAATGAGATATTTATGAAAATATGTTTTGATCAATTCTAAAGGGTTAACAGTTTGGGAGGAGAGATGCTTAGGCAAAGGTAGTGACAGTTGTCTAAGTAGCTGTTCATTTACTTATTAAGGCATATAGTAAGCCTCTTTGTATCAAACAACAGTGGAATTTTGAACCTTCCTTTGGTTTCTTTGGAAAAGAATAGGGCAAAAACAGTGCCATTTCTTTCCCAGTTAGATAGGTGTCTGTGGAAAAATTACATTTCAAAAATGAAACATATTGATATTTCTGGAAGGATTTTTCCTGATTTAAAAAAATTTCTAGCTGGGCAGTGCTAACTACTTGAAAGATGAACCACAGGAGGCCCGTGGTTTAAGGCTAGCCTGGGAACAATTAGTGAGACTCTAGCTCGAAAAGGAAGCAGACCATGGTGGTAGACACCTGTCTGTCTGATTGGTGGAGGTAGTTTGAGGCTGGCCTGGGTAAAAGTTCAATATCCTATCCGAAAAATATAGAAAGCAAAAGGGTTGGAGTGTAGTTTGTTCAAGTGGTAAGTACACGGCCTTAAGTTCAAACCTCAGTTCTAAACAGAAAAAATAAAACTTCAGAGAAATAAAAGTACCATGTTTCAAAAATGATAGAAATCCCAGCCTGTTTCCACAGGCTTTAGGGAAAGTAGCAAACTACATGAAGCCAGAAGTTCTGGGCCTTGGTACTTCCTTTAAAACTGGCTAGGTGTGTGGGGACCACAATAATACTTCACTTTGAAGAATCAAGTATTCGGATTCTTACTCTTACAACTTACTTTAGTTGCCTTCATGCTTGACATGCTAATTGTGTATCTTTTCTGTGACCTTATTCCTTCTTGCTTTTTCTCTCTTTTAATCTTGCTTTGAAGATTCTTTTCACATGTGGCTTTTTTTCTTCTTAGAAGCAATATTTATGACAGTGTTCCTCTTTAACCGGCAGCACTTGTAGTAATGACACAGGCTTACAGGGCTTGGTAAATTTAAAAAAGTACAGGAAAGGTGAAATTACCTTCTTTCTTATGAGATGACTCTTGGAGCCTTTCTGCTTTCTTCTCACCACCATCATCTGATAGGGCTTTCATCCTCTGAGATCTGGATTGCTAGATGAATCTTTGAACCTAATCCCTTGTTCCATTTCTTTCTCAATTTAATATACTTTTCACATTATTGTCCTCATTTTTCTACACTGGCTTAGAAACTTATAATGGCTTATCATCAGGTTAAGTTGAAAACTTCCTGTAAGACTTTTAAGATCCTCTGAGAGCTGGTATTACTCTTCTTAGCTTCATTTTTTTTGTGTTTCCCAGAAGAGAACTTTTGTTTTGAATAGGACTGATTATGTTACTTCACCTTTCTTTTGAAATGAGGTTGATTTTTCTCCTCATTTCAATCCTGATAGATCCCTTCTCTTTTCTTACATCTGTCTGCCACCTGAAAGAATCAAGAAGTTCATTTAGATATAGACGCATAGGTAGTTACATACCTATATGGTGGATGATTTAGGCCACTAGAAAACCATTTGGTATTTACCAAACAATGTTGATTATCTGTGTTGTTTTCTAGGGATCTCTGTGTTGAATAGGGTACTACAGTGATTAAGGTTAGGATAAGCTGGTTGTCAGGCTGCTGAATAAGACTTATTTTTATTAGGAACAGTTTTCTTCTAGCTAGAAATTCAATAGCTGAGAAAAAAGTCTTACTTTCTTAGGTTTTTTCGTAGCTGGACAAATTGCAGAAGATTTTGATTCTAGGATTGGAAGAAATAATGTGGGAATATTATAATTATGGAGTGTTGACTTTGCTATAGAACTTGCATGCTTGAGGTCCTTCAAATGAGATTCTTCATTGCCTGTGAGATACTTCTCATAGTTACCAAGGTTCTAGTCAACATGACGCCATGAAAATTTAATTTAGTGTTGTTCTTGTTTACAAGACCAGCAAATGGAAGTTGATGAATACACCATTATAAGAGCAATTATTCTTTTCAGTTGTAACCATTACAGTAGCCATAGTTAGTCCAATGAGTTTTTTCTCCCAAAAAAAGGAAGCAACTGGTATTTTTCTTCTTGCCAAAGAGCTAGAAGAACTTTGTAACTGATCCAGTGTCTCTTCTCCAGGAAAAGGTAGAGGGAGAGTTTAGACTAATGGATCCACTTTTTATAACCTATTCTTTTAGTTGATGTGAATATAAAAGATTCCAGATCATTTGAGGGCAAGAAAAAAAGTAGACTTGCAAATTAGATGGAATGATGGTTAAGCCCAGGCTTGATTTTTTTAACCTGTTTTTTCTCTGTCTGGGTAGGAAGAAAAAGGTTGCCAGGCTCACATTTGTTTTGAAAAAGACTTTTATAATTAATTAGCCAATGTCCTGGAAGTGAGCTTGGCAGTCAAGTCAAACTTATTCTCTATTCTTGTCCAAGTTGGCCCAAATAGCTTCCATCTCAACTGCAAGCAAAGGCTCCAATTGACAGATTATTCTGCCTGGATACAATTTGAGCAGTTGTGATGGTGTCTCCTGACTTCCTGGAGCTACATCACTTCCCAGTAGCATAAGAGATGGCTCTAATGTTCAGAGTTATGAAGAGGAACAGAATGGCTCTTTTTGACAACTACAGAATGACAGAATCTGAGGGCATATTTTTTTTTATGAGATTCTGTTTTAGGAAAACAGAAGAAACAAATCTGTGGACTGCACTTTTTCTTTCTGGCTGTGCCAAGCCTGTGTACTTAGGATTTCAGTAGCGGCTGCCTGATTAGGAAATAGCTCAAAATAGTTAACAGCAGAATAGTTAACAGCATAGCCAAAATCAGGTGATTCAATGTTCCACCAATCGTCCAACTTGGCTGTCATATTTATTAAGCAGAAAAACACCTGTGGAGAGTAGATTAAAAAATACATCTGGAGCTCATCTAGTTGTAAATCTATGTAAATAATTTTTTATTTTGTTGCTATGAAGTTTTTTTAAAAATATACATATATATATATATATATACATATACATTATCCATTTATTTTCTTGTAGTACCTTAGGTTGAGTTGCTTTCCTTTCTCCTTTTATTCCTCTTCTGTTAGGTGTCAAATGTGCATTCATATAAAGTGGGTACTAATCAAATGCAGTATCTTTAGTTCCAGTTTTCCTGTGCTTATGGGGTCAGATGAGAAAAGAAGAAGGGCTTCCTCATTATTGTACTTTTCTAGCTTTAACTCTTATAGAAGTACTGTACTTTAACAGTACAATGTCTTTTAAAAGGGGTCGTCTTTTTTTCAGATTTATCAATAGTATAATAATGTCTCACAACTATATCCAACTTTAGGTGCAAATGCAGCCTGTATACTGCAGTAAATGCAGTAAACATAGAAATACCTTGTAGGAGACACATAAATCCTGTAAGTCCTTGTAACTGCAGATTAACTATCAGTTCTAGGACAATCATTGTTTAACAGGCTCATCTAAGATTTATCTCATGTGTTTCTCAATGGATTTTGGCTAAAGATTAATTTATAAAGTATACTGTAATAATACTTAGCACACCTACTGTCTATTATCTTTAAATATACTTGGATGCCTTGAGTTTTATTTTTGAAGTCTTGGTCTTATATGGAAATACACCTGAATTGAAACATTATCATCAGAGAGTAAGAGGATGAAATCAGTAAACCATGTATAAATTTGCAATCCTTAAGCCTTGACTGTTGGAAAATAAAATCTAGAAGGAAATATTCTGTGATTGAGTGACACCAGATCCTTTCATGGAACAGACGAAAGAAGGCAGAATCAACCTGCTTTAAGCTGAGCTGGCTTTGTCATGGTTGTGAAGTTACATCTCTCTCACAGGGCTCACATACAAGCTTTGGTAGCATTAATGGCTATTTCATATTCATAGTGATGGTGTAGTACCAAAGCAGGTGCTATTTGGGCTCTACCTAAACCCTTGCAATTTATGTGGAGTACAGGTGGTGAGAAAGGCTCATGCTTTCCAAGGTTGTGGTACTTGTCTTCAGTATGAGATACCGTTGGTCAGGACAGTGCCAGTGCCTCACAGCTATGAAAACCTGTGAGCAAAGGTATGTTGTTAGTCCTTAGGTGTCCTTAGACACTACAGCTCTGATGGCTTCTCTGAACTTACCCATGGCTCAGTGGCCACAGCTTCAGCTGTGTGTTTTTGAGAACTTGTGTGGCCGTGTAAATCAGGCCCCTTTTCATACAGGATCAGTTTGTGCTTCAATAATTAAGTAAAACTGATTTTCGTCATCATTTTTCCCCCTCTCGTTGAAATTTGACTTAATAATCCTTCCTTATCTTATCCTGTGCTCTGTTCCATAGTCTTAAAACTTTAATAAATTGGTGGTTTCTTGAGAAGCCCTGACGTTTATACTGATTTCAAGAACTTGTATGTTTTAAAATTAGGACAGTTCAAAAATCTCTCCTATTATAAAATGGGATACTTTATTGTAAGTCATTTGTCTGGGTCCAAAAGCTAGTGCTCATGTGCAAACAGGTCCTATGTCAGCTTTAAAAGGAAGCAGATAAACCTGTGTGAAACAAATAAACTTCTCTCTTGGGATTTTACAAAAAAAAAGAGCCTTTTAGGAAATTTGGAACTTTGGTTTTAAGTCCCTGTGAAGCTGTCATACCCTTGAACTTTTAGATTACCCCATAGTGTTTGCTCCTGTGGCTTGAATCCACTTACTCATCCCAAATTTGTATTCTGTGCTAGAAAAGTATCCTTGGTAGTAGGTTTTTAAGGACCAATGAAGCAGATACATCGGCGATGGGACTTCCATCTTCTGGGCAAGAAATAGAACTAACACATATAAACAAAAAAAAAAACAGAGTAACTTCAAAAGCTTCCTTAAAGGAAGGTGCAGGGTACTGTGAAGGGATACAAGAAACCTGGTGTAGGTAGAGGATTAGCCATGGAGGAGATCGAAGAGAAGCATTTTTCCAGGTGGAAAGAAAAGCAAATATAGAGGTCTTCAGGCGAGAAGATGGATGATGCATTAAAAAAACAAAAAAAGGAAGCCCAGGGTTGCTGCAGCACAGGTAGCAAGATGTGCAGTAGTGAATGAGGTCAGGGGAACAGTCAGGGGGATCTATTTATTGTATGCTAAGTACAGCGAGGCACTAATTTTAGCTTTTTACCTGGAGACTCCCCTGTTCTGATTTACATTTTAAAAAAGGTCACCAGGGATGCCCAGCAAGAGTCTGGAGGAATTTGCCAATGTACTGGATCACCTGTTGCTGGTCCTATAGTAAGCACTGCACGAGTACCTCAGTGTATTAAATTCAGAGCACAGCCCAGCAGAGCTTAACCTATTAGCCGTAAATATGAAGACATTATTCTATCAACCAAGGAAATTCTTCAGTGGCACACTAGAATTGTAAGAAAGGAAAATAGAATGTCTTCGTTAAAATACTTCCCATGGATTGTTGATTACATTTGTAGTTAATTAAAATTTTCAGATATTCTGAGGCCCTGTAAATGGGCATAAGCCACTGAGAGTAGCAAGATTTTTTCCTTGGCTTTGCCTCTGTTCTGCCAGTCCTCTTGTTGGCATCGCTGTGGCTGACATTATCCACGCCTATCTTATTCTTAAAAACGCATCCGTTGTTGTTGCTGATGGCTCATGCCTGTTATCCTAACTACTCTGGAGGCTGAGACCTGAGGATCTTGGTTCAAAGCCAGCCCAGGCAGGAAAGTCAGTGAAACTCTGTATCTCCAATAAACCACCAAAAATGGAAGTGGCTCTGTAGCTCAAGTGGTAGAGCGCTAGCCTTGAGCTGAAGAGCTCAGGGACAGTGCTCAGGCCCAGAATTCAAGCCCCACCACAGACAAAACAAAAACAAAAACAAAAAACAACAAAAATACATCAATTATATATCGAAATGACCTGTTAATTGATGATATTGAATTATTTCCAACTGCTTGCAATTACAAAGAAATCTTTAAGAAATATCCTTATTGTATTTTTCTGCATTCTTTCATGAGTTATTTTGGAGAAGAATTTTTTTTTTCCTAAGGGCAATTATTGGGTAACCATGTATTGCAATTCCAATTAGTTTCCCCATAAGATAGACCAGTTGTGTCCTGTATCTATTAAATACTTAACAGACCTCCTTCATATTGAAGATACTCTTCAGCAGTCAGATTTGAGTTATTCATTTATGATTCATTCCACTCAAAGCTTAAGGACTCAAAGGGGAAACAATAAATCCAAGAACCAAGTATCTGCCTTCCAGCTAACTTCAGGACTTTTAAAAAAGTTTAAAGAGATTAAAACTGAGTTTGTTTTCTTTTTGGCCTACTTGAAGGCTCAAGCTAGCTGATCACACATATCCTGGGGAAAGAGGTGAAAAGTTTAGTGGTCATAGACTTGGCCACCTGTATGTTTGTTACTGCTTCTACTGAAGGTGTTGCTTTTCCCAGTTCTGTGAGAACTTTTTAGACTCTATGGGAATTCTCTTGGCAACCAACAATGTCTTCTTCTCATGAACCCTTCCTGGTGGTCAGTATTTGGGGCAAAAAGAAAAATTGCAAGATGACTTGGCCAAGTGTTCTCTTTGAAGCCTTCTTCAGCACACTTGTAGCTTGGCTCTGACTCTCCTTCTTTTTCTGCCTCCTCTCCCCAAGAGAATTTTAAGTGCATTGATGTCCAGACTCTAACTAGTTATCTGGAAGTACTTTGTTTGTAGTTTTGAAGGAGTGCTGTCATTTTAGAAAGCGAATAGATAAGTGGACTATCCTTTACAGGACGGGACATCTTTTCAGGTTTTGCTCCTTCCCTGTTCCTGTATATAGTCTGCAGAATGGACCTTTGTGTGAATTGATAGCCATAGCTAAAGTTGCTGTTGTTATTCACAAAGCAAAGGACTTCCTACTGTTTCCAGCTCACTTGTTCATCCAGAGGTGAATTGACTTATTTAACCTCTGCAAAATCACCCATCTTAATCTCCAGCAAAGTCTTCTTATTTCACTACGTGCTACCATCTGCTTTTACTCTCCAGATCTGAACTGAAAGCGAACTAACAATACTTCTTTTTCTTTTGCCACTACATAAAAAGACAGTGGCCAAATGTTTCCATAATCCAAAAGCCAGTGGTAATCATATCCATAAGACGTTCCTCCTTACTCAGTGTTTTATGCATATACAGTGAAAGGGTAGAAAGGAACTGATTGTTGGATAGGCAGGCATAGTAAACGTTGAATTTCAAAATTGACTCGCTTTTGTTCATGCAGTAGGTCCACCTGCTAGTATTACAAGTATCTCGTTGATAGGACTTCAATTGCATCTATCCTATGTAAGGGATAATTAATAATAACTGACATAGATTAAGCATCTACTTACATGAATATTTCTTTTTGGAGTTGGTACTCTGATTTTTTATTTTACATATATTGGCTAATCTGATATTTAGAAAGCTGAATTTGTCCAAAATTGAAAGGCACTGATGTAAGCAGAAGAGCTGTGCACACTATCAGTATAAAGAATTCTTCCTAAATCGGCCATGGTGGCTCGGGCCTACAGTCTCAGCAACTCAGAAGGTAGAGGTTAAGAGGATCCAAGTTTAACACCAATCCTGGTGTTTTCAAGATTTGCTTTAATCTCAGCCAATACAAAGCTGTTATAGTTGCATGCACCTGTCATCTCAGCTCTTCAGGAAGCATAAATAGAAGGAACATTGTCCAAGTTGGCCTTGGCATAGCACAAGGCCATGACACAAGGAAAATCATGATAAGGACTGGGGGGCTCAAGGAAAGTACCTGTCTAGGAAGTACAAGGCTCTAAATTCAAATCCCAGTACCGCACACACAGAGTATTCTGCCTACTAGGATTATAGTGTCTTCTTGGTCTGAAGCTACAGCAAATCAGGTGTCCAACTGTTGTTTACTGGCCTTTGCTTTGTCTTCTGTGTACACATTATACTGAATAGCCTAATCACAAAAATTAGTTATAAAATAATTTAAGAAATTCTTAGAAGTCTTATGATGACTAGTTGGTTATTTCTGCTGTTGTAGTGATTAAATGATCCCATATTGTATGTGTGAACTCTGGATGGGATTGGGTCAGTGAGAAGAGGGTGTGAAATGTGATTTCAGGCTTTGAGTTTCTATCTAGCTGGTGTGGTGTCCCAGTGTGGTATAGCAGCAGTTCAGTGAAAGACGTAATAACTGTGTGGGCCAGAGCCATCAATCAACGAGAAGTGAGTGGCTTTGGAAGTATCTTTCCATTTAGGGAACATAAATAATGTAAGAGTTAGCAAATAAAACACTTTTCCTTACATAAGGAGTTAGGCAAGAAGTGGGAGAAATAAATTAGAATTCAACTGTTTGCAGTTTTTACACAGTTCAAGTGAGTGGCTTGGTCCCCAATAATGGAAAAGGTTATGTCTTTTCAAACCCTTTGAAAAGAGCCTCAAACTCCCCAAATATGATGATATTATAATATGTCAATGTTAATTCCATTCTTAGAGTCCCATGTAAATTAACAAAAGCAGATTAGATGGGCTAGTTGTTCATTGAACTCAGTGGATAATTGAGAACTATAACTCATTTGATTTATGAATCTTGACGTGCTATGCTGAAAGACCTCAGGGTTCTTTAACTTTCAGATTATTCTGTATTCAGCCTAATCATAAATAAAGTCACCTCTAGGTTTTTGGGTCTGATAGATACACATAACTTTTTCCATTAGTTGAAAAGCAATTATTGTTGAACCTATGTCAGAAATATCATTGAGAATTCAATAAGCATATTACACCTAAACTCTTCTAAACTGCATCCTATGACCTTTTTGATCTATAAGAGAGATAATGTAGTCCACTCAGAACTTCTTTCTCCAGATGGGAAGTGTTTAATGTAATTAAAATATTATTCAGATCTTTATGAGCATGATAATTTGTTTTTTAGTAATTTTGGTGGGGGTGGGATTCAGTCTCACTTTAGATATCGTTACTGGTCTTTCAAATTTACATCGCTAATTTGGCTTTTTAGGATTTCATGCTCTTAATTTTTGTTCTATATTACTCTAACCTTATACTAAAATGTGTGAGAATATTGTGATTACTTGCACACTTCTCTCAGACCATTCTTACGTTTTTTGTTTTTTTTTTTTACTTTAAGACCTCTAAGTAGTACCACTAATTTGTTGCTTGTTATTTACTTATTCTTATTTGTATGCCTATTTTGCCTCCTGTGGAGAGGCAGGAGTCTTGTGAGTTAGTTTTCAAAGTAAAGATCATGATGACTATTTGAGAAGAACAAGGACTCTGTTTAAAGAATAAGAAAATAACTCTGAGAGTTTCTCAGAGAAAAATGGTTTCTCAAACTACTATGATTGTCTTTATCTTTTCATTCTGGTAAGTTTAAAAGTTACTGTGTCCTGAGTCCATTGGCAGTGTGTTATATTAGCTTTAAAAAGTTTGTGTTTCTTGAGTGCATTGCCAATGTGTTTTATTAAGTTAACTAGTTGCTTGAAATGCGCATTCTTGCCCAGATCATACAATTATATTTTTTTGACTTATGAAATGCTAACATTTCAAATACAGTTTGTTTTTCATTTGTTAAGATCAATTTACTCATTTTTCTTATAATAAAAACTGGCTGAACATATTTAATTGGTTGGCTGGCATGGTTTAAAGAAAACACCACTCAATTTTTTTTCTTATTTAAAATAAAGTATACTGTGTCTGAAGGTTATATTGGGAAAGCCAGCTGTCAGAAAAGAAAGATGTTCTATTGCAAGATGCCATGGTTATTGCTATATTTACAAAGCATGGTACATTTCAATCCATGTACCATATAACATTTTAAATGACAGAAGCAGTCTAGGGGTAGGGGCCTGTTTCTCCCCTAGGTAAAGAATTAAGAGTCAGAATAGTGAAGTGTAGAAAAATAGCAAGTTTATTGAAGGCAAAAGTAGAGTACAGACTCTCTAGAGAGAGGGATCCCAGAGTTGGGAATCCAATGGAGTCTTCTCAGAAGGTGGCCATTATAGTCTGGGGCTCCTCCCATCTCTCCTCCCATGGGCTTTGTGTTGATTGTACTGATGGATTGTGTATGCACCTGCCACTTCTTTTTACTGGTCAAGTAGCAACCTGTATAGGAGGAAGAAGTACCATGATGAGCC